>NC_039480.1:8141782-8464635 GCF_003590095.1 Trichoplusia ni
CTTCGGTACTTCGTGTACAATTTTTACTTGAATGTTCGTTTTGGTTTTGTTTTTAAACTACCCTTGTTTTTGTGTTTGTGTTGTTTATAATGCTGTATATTTACACACTGCTAATAAAATGGAATTTTTCTTCTAAACATACAAATTAACCTCTAGGAAGAGTGCATTATTACGGCTTTCAGTTCCCTCTCATTAAAATAGAAGCTCCTAATTCAATCATCATCGGCGGTTAAAAATAAGATGTTTAGGTTAAAACCACAAATAAAACAAGGCACTCTTTTGATTTGATTTATTTTCGTAATATTCAACTGTTGACAGATAACAAATGATCTTACAATATCCAATTTGTACATAATGACTTAAGAAAATATGGCAACACTCATATTTTAACAATAAATACATGATGGTACTCTGGTGTTTATGATTTTAAGAGGTTGTAGAAAACTAACTAGTAAGGGAAGAACTTGATGTGTTAGGAGCCATTTTGAAACACCCATTTTACCACATTTCCACTAATTTTCGTATATGGCAAAACAGGTGTCTTTTTTATTTGCTTACGATTTCAACCATTTCTTTTTCAAGCCTTTATATGTATCGCAACGTAAGTCATTTTTAATGCATTGAATATTATGGTTGAAACGTCGATTGTCCTAAAAACAAGGGGATGACATGAAAGTTATTTTAATTGTAGTCGTAACAGTTACTTATAAACAGTTCTGAAGCTTAAACATTAAAATATCAAGTAAAAATTAAACAATACTTTTGTCAACGATTAAAATGTAAGTGGCTTACTGGTACGTCTTATACTTTTCTCAGCCCCTTGTTTCTAGTTTCATAATAATAGGTACAGTCTAAACAATGGAAACATTTAACAAGTTATTTAGACAGTCAGTGAGACGATTTCAGCTTAGTTAAAATACTAGTCACAATAAATAAGCTTGTCTTTTTACAAATCATAGGCGTATGATCTACAAATACAGTTGAAATTACATATTTCGAAGCGTTTCTTAAGTAGAAATTAGAAAAGAAAACTGTACAAAGACCTTATTACCTCGCAAACAAGGTTTATTTTGGTTAAAGTTAAACAAAACACTCGATATCATGTCGATGGTACTGTAAATGCGGTATTATCCTGGCACAGCTGTCGCTAAGCTCACAGTCACACGTCCCGGTACGATTCAATTGAGTTTCGCTCGCAGAATTGTTGTTGATTCTAATCGCTCTGTTTTGATAACAACAAACGCAAATGCATCATGTTGTTTAATCGTCCCGGCAGCTAGCGCACTAAAACAGTCCGCCAGTGAGCGTAGACACAGCCATGAAACAATATCCATAACATTTATACAACAAGTAATACAGCTCGATAAACTCTGGGGAACCAGTCAAGTTTCGCCAAACAAAACATTCACTATGTACTGTAATTTAAAATTGAACGACGAATGTTTAACAGCTAAAATGCTCTCTAAATAGTTTCAACAAACAACGTTATTCAACTCTTAGTAGAGAAGTAGATTAATGATCGCCCAAGGTTGAGTGAGAGGGGCGCGCCGCCGCCGGCATCTATACACAATGAAGTAGTAACAATGGATGCGGTCCCCGCACTACACGACGCCCGCACCCGTTCGTTGAAAAACTTGAAACGACCCCATTACCGCACACTTATCAACAAAATTTATATAAACATCTCTTTAAAATATCTGATATGAAGAATAACTATTCTAAAATTGTCTTGTGCGCTAACATGCAAATACAAGGAAGACGATAATTATTATTACAAAAATCACTGAAACACGCAAGTTTTCCAACGAACACTTTGCTCGCTAAAGAGAAAGTACATTTATTCGTAAGTAGATCACATCAGAATTAATGAATAATAATGTGGTGCTTGAAATTATTACTCGGTGACACTTTAAAATACATTAATTCGAAATGTAAAAATATTTACATCGGCCTTCCATTGCCGCTAACCGTCCAATTTGTTTGGTATTGAGTCGCGGCCGTTTCAGCGTCGCTGGAACGCATTCCTATACCGCACAACCCGATCCGTACTGCTCGCAGTGGTCGCATATCATTCACATATTGCATACTCTCTCTCTATATCCATCGCTCCGGTGAGGAGTCCGTTCGTTTCTGTGGCCACGCTAAGATATTCTAAAACATGGCGTCCGCGTCGATCCTGTAGACGCCGCGACGCGAGCTCCGCGCGTGTCACCCGACTCTTTACCGTCTTTCGGACACCTCGCACGTTACTCTATCGTCACGTAATACTGCAAAATACCTACGAAGACATCGATCCCCGTCAACACAATGATCGAACATCACAATTTAGAAATTGTACGACTAGGTATGTTTAACGTTTATAAATTTCAGAAAAGTCCTATCTATGATACTATAAGTTTGCTACGCATTATTATATAGGTACCTATTACAACTACGCTCTTACCAATCATACCGATACGATATCCTCCGGACATGTTTCTGCGCCCAGACGTCATGTTGCCGAGTAATCAGGTTTCAATCATTAGAGTGAAGCAAATCATTGAATTTTATTACTTATTTTGGCAGTTTTTAATAAGAAAATATTATTATGCATACACCGCCACAAATACTTTATCGATCGCCATTTAAAGCGACTACGCCTAAAAAATTATAATTAGACACTGCGCTTTCAAAGCAAACGCCCCAAATGTTGAATTAAAACATTTGGTTATGTTTTTACATGATGTAAGTTAAGTCCATAGCCGGGAAATATTTTCAATAAGCATCTTCGTCATAAGTTAACAAGTTGGATAAGATAATCTCGATTTTCGTTTCTGCACCCAGCTGTGGGCCTAACTAACATAGTAAACATTACAAATTACTGTATAATACACAAAAAAATACGGCGTACTCGTAACTCAAGCGAGTCCACAACGTCGAATACTTATGAATGTAATACGACACGTTGGTTCACTATTTACCTTTGGTTAACCGACTACGAGCGATGAATAGGTATCCAACTTAAACCACCATCAACATCCACATAATTAGACCTGGATTACGTCACACGTGCATGCGAATTCTGTTTGCCGGTGACTTTCCTGTTACCATAATATAAAACGGTAAGTTATCCTTAAAGTTATAACATTCAACAAATATTCTTAGGAATTATTCGCATTACTGGCTAATCACGAAGCACTGCAAAGATAAGATATATAAGTCGATGGTACGATGTAGGTATGCAGCGGCGATGACGTGATGATGAGACGACGTGAGTCGGCCGGCAGCACAGAGCTCGCATGCAGGTCTCCCAGCCCCGGAGCCGCGCGGTGCGGGGGGCTCTTGTCGGCGACACCTCGTCTACGCGCCTTCGTTGAGTTTCTTGAAAAGTAATGTCTCCTCAAAGATGTACTTCTTGAGTGTCTCCTTGGGAAGGTCATCGAGCTCCATCGCGAATCGGAAGGGCTCCTCCGCCACGGGCTGTAAAGAAAATTCGTCCTTGAACCGAGTCCGGCAACGTGTTTATTTTTGTTTACTTATACATAAATGTATTACATTATCATAAGATTTCCCTTTTAAAGACATTTCCATGTAGTTAAATAATGTAAAGTGCGTACACCTTATTCATGAATCTAAATTGGCAGAGCAAATTATCTTGTAATTTGAGTGAAAAGAACGTTTGATCATTTGGACTTAGTATGAATAAAACATTGTGGAGGCTTGAGCTTTGTATCTGGTGGACAATATGTTGGTATAGCAGGTTGGTAACAAGCAGTTATGTAGCTGTAATTTACGTGTCCCGGGTGATTCGTGCGCTCGTACATAATGTCCATCATTCACGCTCCTATATTTACGAATTTTCCCCGTGGACGAGTGAGTAATCAGCAATTATCGGCACGCCTCGGGGTGTTAACGTTGAATTTTAAAATTAATACTTAAAAGGTTCAAATTATATTTGTTGCTTGAGAAGAGAATCAATTTTCTTTAAGCGTGAAAATGTAGTTAACGTCCACAAAAATCATATTCTCATTTATAATAAAAAAGGAAGAACTTTATAATTACTGACACGGAACCATACAGCCTCATAACTTTATCAATGGGAGCGTGGCAACGAGGAAATTCTCCCGAGGAGTTTTAATTAGTCCTGTATTGTTGAATATCAATTACAATTGATAGCATTTACATTCTAGAGGGCGAAGCATACCGCTTCGAGAACAATACAGGGTGGGTTACACATAGTAGCGACTATACCAGTTTTGTAACTATGTCATATTATGAGGGCTATTATGTAGAACAGGACGTTTATTTTTAAATAATAAAAAAAAACAGAACGTAGTTACATAAGTATCAAGTATAATTATAACTCTCCAAAAAAAAAACTTTCTTTTGTCCTATTACAGAGCAGAGGTCCAAATCTAGTTTTGTTGTATTTGATGTTACTGACGTTGCTCTAAATTGCATATTTATATACTCCCGTATTTTGTTTTGCCAATACACATTGGCAGTAATTTTGAATAATATAAGCTCAAGCATTCAACAAAGGCTCGCAGACGCGCCTCATTTCGTTTCGAATCCCGTTCGAACACGCTTCAAGTATTTTAGCTAGAAATGCCTTCAAAACATCCTTATTTACTTTCCCTTTCAACTTGGCTTATTCATTTAAAGGAAAACGACACTTTTTAAGCGGCCAACAAACTTGACCTACATCGCCAATTCAATAAGAAAACTTCAAATTTTCCATTAAAACCAAAATTTTATGCGAATTTTCCATATTTGCACAAGTTGTATGACTGTATCTACAGGAAAAGGGTTGTTTATTTCTCCTTTATAAAGTTGTATCGTTATATTGAAAATAAGAGCATCGAGAGTCAGTACACGGGTGTCAGACAGTGAGTAAACACACTTAAGATGCAAATATGACGCACGAGGAAAATGCATTCAACATGTTGCATGCATTTAATAGTGCCAAGCACACGTTATAAAATGAACGATGCATTTTTCAACGGGAAAAATGTTTTCTGCTTTGGGTGTGTTAACTGAGACTGAATTGATATTTTTTTTAAATAATGTTTTTTATTAGGAGGTAGTTCCTGAGTTTAGAAAAGGTTTTTTTTAATAATGTTTTGCACACAGAGCAAGAAGAAATATTTACGAAAGTCAATTTACGGTTGAAGAATTAAGTAAAAAGTCTTAAAATATCTCAGTCCAAAAAATCAGGTAACAAATTTAATATTCGCTTATTTACCTACCTATGTAACAATTACAGGTGCCAGATTTCACGGCGACTTCAAACTTAAGCCGCGTTCCAACCACAACGTTTCGCCGCCGCAGTGTATTGAGAGATACGTATTCTATTGTATTTGAATCACACCCAACAATACGAGTCAGTCGCTGTTGAAAAATACTAAATAGAGCCTGCTCACAAACTCTATGACTGAACGGTGTGAACACAATGAATCTCTCTAGAAGAACAGGGAGTTAAGCAAGACTTGTACAAACCTCATCATTAGGATCGTAGTACTGTTCAAGGTAAGGATGCGCGAGGGCCTCCTCGACGGTGATCCGCTTGTGAGGGTTGAAGGTCAGCATGCGGTGCAGCAGGTCGAGCGCGCGCGCGTCGGCGCCGGGGAACAGCTCCGCCCAGGGCACGCGCGGCTTGTACGGCAGGGACTCCAGGTAGCCGCGAGCCTGGAGACAAATACCAATCTTAATCATCTATTTATGATATATACATGTAGGTCACCGTTAGCTTAAAACACGGAGGATGTGCCTTCAAAATATTTAGGTGGTACAATATGCTTTGAAGTATTATTAATTTAAAAAGAATATTGCCCCATCGCTTTCGAAAGTACACAAGTTATAAATGTAGAATAAATATTTTTGGCTTTATGATTTGACAAGACAAGGTGTGTCGGATTTTGCAAATCCATACTTATGATAATATATCATAAAAATACAACAAAGTCATTGTTAAAATAGAACACCGTTGGTAGGAAAAAACTCCACACAACATTTAATACATTATAACACGTATGTATGAGTTTCGTATGTATAAATATTATGAGAACATTTAAAACAAGTTAAAATCTCCATAATTATGGGCAGAGGGTTTGAATTTACATATTATTTAACCCTTTTATGTTTCTACTTATATTCATTTGGAACCTATTATAATAATGGCTTTGAAACAATTGTAGCAATTTAGATAGGCGTCATTTTGCGTGAACTTTGTAACTGTATTTCATTATAATTTGAGTTTTTTTTTCAATTGTTTCGTTGAAGTGTGCCATTAATATAAGTCATTTAGATAAATAATGAAATAACATATACAGGGTTAAAGCCTTCTTAGTTCCCACTTCTGGATGGAAAAATAACTCCCTTTTGCCTTCCAAGCCTTTCTAACTTCAGCAATAATGGCAAAAGGTAAAAATTATAATGCCGTACAATTATTATTTATTATCAATATAATAATACAAAACATAGTATATTTTTGTTTACCTACTTTTGAATAAAGAAAGCGTTTTATTATTATTTCACATCCCTTGTAAATAAAAACATCTCTTGTACGTATATTATATAGATACTACAGGGCATGTTAACCAATTTTCCCACAATTTTCAATAGATATTTTGACAAATTACCATAACTTCATGAATATGAAACGTCTGTTTACTTAGTTCAGAGGTTCTATTGACAATTGACATGGATCTTAGGGACCGGGCATACAACAAAACTTGGTCCTTAGAGACCAACGTTCAACTTACAAGCTGCCAGTACCTATCAATTCTTATGACACTTTAACGGAAAACAGTTTAAACTTGCATTTTCCGAAGTGGAAACGTGTTTTAAAATAGTTTCTTACCCTTGGGAAAACATCTTACACATGCTGTACTGTGCCCGAGGGTAAAAGGCATTTTACTTTAGGAAATATCTTTGACATTATTTTAACTCGAGAACATATTCAGCCCTATGTCTGCACGAGGGCTAATGAGTGGATGGAATGCCAATAAGTAAAATAACTTTTATGCATAAAACCACTGGTTTCCTCCAATTGTCCATTACCCTGACGATTAACTGCTATCGGTTTGCAAATTGGCTGTACCTGTCAATCTCTAAAACTTAAGTAAACGCACTCAACAATATCATTTAACATAGTTAGCCTTAATCAAAGATTAGTTACATTAACAAACTGTAACATAGTTGCTATAGGTGAAAAAAATCGACCAAATACTTCAGTACTACATGACTAAATAACTTGATAAATGTATAATGTGACACAAATGTACGTATACTCACTGACATTAAGAAGTCTGGTTGCCATTCGACTTAAATTGTATGTATGGTCAAAGTTCATATCTTATTCACGAAATCCTGTTCGGCTGAGATCGAAGTTTCCCAATTGCCTTTACTTACTAGTCGAACGAATCTAGACAATATGAATAAATAACGATTGAGATTGAAACCTAGTCGAGTACTCGCGTGTTATGTACGGACCACGAGGCAATGAGAATGAGAAATACAAACGAAAATCAGCTCTATTGTTAGGGAATAAAGGTAATGTTAATGTCAAAGAAGGATACTAATTAGACTGGCCTGATGGTCTAGTGGCTATTGGCCCTGACTGCTATACCGAAGGTCTTGGGTTCGATTCCGACCCACTACGAATGTTTAATATTGCATAATACAAGCTTTGCTTAGTTTTAGAATAGATGGCGGTGTAAAATGATAATTGCATTCATTAATAAGTAAGAACAGTATTGAGGATATTCAAAATGATGTAAGGTTATATAATTATGCCATATATAGAGAATGGTAGGGAGAGACTCGCTTATTTTACCCCCCACGACGCCAACACTGTTAATGATCTGTGCGAGCGATTACAATAATTTACATGATTAACGGGAGCCTGTGTTAAACAAAATTACGTAGTTGAGAAGCTGTTCTAGACAAATGATTTAGAGCCATAAGAATAGAGAATAGAATAACAATACTGTCATATAGGACGATTATGTAGGTGGTGTGGTTTGGTGTGGCGATAATGTAACGTAGACAAAGGTTGTAAGACTCAAAATTGTTTATGTTTAACAAATGTCAATAAATATGTGACTTCATCCGTAAATGTTTAGACTAGGTCCAAACCAAACAAAGGCTATTTAAGATGCGAGTATTTGTCTGTAGATTCACGCTACGTAATATGCTTGCAAGATTAGTATATGTTACTGCGTAACCTACAAAAATAAAGAAATGTTTTTTGAGTACCAATGGTCATTAATAATAACTTTTTCTTAAATACCAAGTAAGGTTTATAAAGCAAAATATCAATAACTGGTACAAATGACAGTTGTACTGATGATTTTATTTTGTTTTCACGACCTGAAGCTAACACATCTAGGCAGATAATCTAAAAAGGCAAACAAGAACTGATTTCAATTCAACGAAGAATATAACCCCAAATTCAAAATAAACGTATTCAAACTAAAACACTCCGAAAACTTTTAACAAATAAAAACATTAAGTTACTTACAGAAAAAAAAACAAAAGGGCCTTATAATTTAACATGCATTTACTTTTAAAACTGCGATGATAAAATCACAAAGGCCCTGTGAATAATGTTGGTGACCTCATATGGCGACAGTGGCTGGTCCTAAACCAACATTGGCCCAAAACTTCACGAAACGATTTCACCAGCTGCCTCGTAAGTTCAGTTATTTATTTTCAATTTGGAGGCGCGCTCGAATACACCTGAGAGGCGAAGATTTTCAACCTTCAACCTTATTGCGTCGGGTTAAGGAGTTTTGTCAATACGTTACCACTGAGTCGGTTGACTGAAGTCCTTGACTTAGGTTTAGGTTTCTAGCTTGCCTTGCCAGAGTAGAGACCACAAGTACTTAGTATTCAACTGTACCTATTCTCGTAAAATTTTCGACGGTGTACCTATAGCCACAAAAAGTCATCCTGCAAATGATAAAGTTCTGATCTACTAGTGATTTTTATCCGTTTTCAGAGGCAATAACAAAAATAAAATTTTCTCAATCTTGAAATATGTAAGTTTCCAAAGATTCTTTAGCACCTAAAATTTACCGAAAATCGTAAAGAATCTCACTTATGACATACCTTTTCGTTGATAATACAGTCCAGGTCCTCCTGGCTCGGCGACCCCAGCACGCCAAGGATATGGTTGAGCTGATCGAGGTAGTGCTTGCCGGGGAAGATGGGCCGGTTGCTCAACATCTCCGCCAGAATGCAGCCCACGGACCAAATGTCTATTGACTTGGTATAGCCCTGCGAACAAACAAACAATTTATAGTTTGAGTTACAAAATACGAGAACTTTTGGGTTTGATCTACCGGCAAGTTACGAAGGGGCTACAACGAAATGGGGTAGATAAATTAATGTACAATAACAATGTACCTTCAACTAAATAAGAGATTACTGTTAAGAACAGTTAGGTTCCTCTTTGTCGCGGTTGCTTTATTTTTTTCAATACCATCATTGTCTATAACTATCATCCAGACTTTGAACAAACATTTGTTGACCACCCAAATATTGGTCACATACGCGGAAACCGCAACGCGTCGAGCTGTGGTAATTGGCCATGTCGTCATGGTGACTACACCACTTGGCTAACCACACAGAGAGCAGAGCCTCGGGATAAGAATAAAGTAAATGGACAATAAATTGGGGTTTATAAGTAACGATAAGCTTCGGGAGATTTATTTAACGATGTGTAATAAAAATGTTTACGTCCTTACAATATTGTCTTTGGGAAGATTCCAGTCTCTTCATTAGCTGTTTATACTCTCTTTATGTAATACGTTAACGCTGACCTATAACTACTAAGGAGCGTTAAACTGAAACGTAAAAGTTTTCTTACTTTCAATACCTAGAGTTACAGATATACTCTAGAAACCAAATTCGTCTGTATTAGACCACGACAAATATAAATTTATAAACAATTCGATCACGAATTATTCTGTTGCTTGACGTTCGGAGATGTTTATGACAGTAATATAAATATTTATTACATTTAAGATGTTTGGATGTCTAAAGATGTTGTTGTTTAATAATGACGCACTGTTGTCCTAAAGATCTGACCTGGAAAATTAGTATTAGTAGTGTGGAATACCCGTGACATTTTTATGATCATACCACACATAAAATACCATTATTAAATTCAGGTCATTTAGTTCAATATTTGGTAGAGTATTGAATTACAATTGTATTTCTAACTATTCCATAATGGGGATTTTGAGAACTTTAAGTTCAAATCGGTTTAATCGATAAAGTTTAAATCGGTCTACTTTTGCCTTAGATCTACAACTACTTTCATTTCACTTCTATTTATTCATTACAATGTGATAGAGACAACAGTAGACTTAACGACTACTCAAAACGATATTCCACCATTTTTGGATTCCAGTATTCGATCATTAACGATTCAGCTCAAATAAAACTAATGATATCAATCATCTTACGTATTAATAGAATCCTAAATGTTTCACCTGACTCCAATCGAAAGGTCAAAATGAGAATATCTCCGATATCTTTATCTGGAATAATAATAAATACCCCTTCTAAAAATAGTTACGCCCACAATTATCTTACTGTATCACTCAAACTACGATTGTAATTATGATCTCGATTGCAAAATAGACTATTTATAAAGTAAGTTATTCGTGAAGTATATTTTTATTTTTATTTATTAGCTGTTAAAGTAGAAAATACGTTGTGAAACTACCATCGGTCTTCCTTTCACGTTTACTTGAGATTTATGGAATAAAAGGTTTCACGGTAAATCATGAACACTTATTTATTTTCGGACAGGTAACTTTATTTTGTAAGTGCAGTTTTGTAGCGTGTTCTTTAGTTTTAGTATGATTATTGCGTGCTTCACATAATAAGTATAAGACTATAATTATAAATTATGAATACCTTTCACAATTCAAGAGTAAATCTTAACAGATTTCAATTTGTTTACGATGACAAATAAACGGTAACGTATGTTTCATTTTTCGCTTCTTACATTCAGCCCTATAACCGAGTTTAAGGCAGTAAATGTGTCATAAGTAAGCCCCACGTTCGCACCAATACAAAACAATCTAGTTTGAAAACTGACAAGCCTTTAGTTCAATCTTGTCAAGGGAAGCGCAAGGCTTAAACTCAACTTGGAAGGCAGGCTTTGACTGTCACAAATACAAGTTTATCAAATTGTGCGAAATAACTGACAGTTTCAAATACCGCAGTGTATTACGAGTATCGATTAGTATAGTGCTTAAAAACTTTGCGTTTTTATTTATTTTTCTCTGAAACAAAGTTTTGGATGATCCAACAATTCCATTTTTTTTTTCAATTAGCTTGTTCTTCATCCGAAATATTATAAAGTTTGGTGAATAAATTAACGCTTAGTTTTAACAATGTCAACAAATAATGATTTGGGTTCCACAATAAAAGTGTTTTGTTTTGCTTAATAATCTTGTCCCTTTTGTCAATAGGAATCTATTAAAACAAGCTATTGACGGTTCACTACTAGACATGGGTCTGACCAAGTTACGCCACAATTTCCTGTCTATTATGTTGATTATTGGAAATTTAATAAGGATGAAATTGACACTAAACAATCAAGTTTTAAAGACCTTAGCGTAGCGTCAATGACTAATGATCAATATTATGTTTTATCGCGTATCAAGGTCTGCTAACAATAACAGTCCTCGAAGCCACTTAGTACCAACTAATCAACGCTTGTTCAAGCTAATAACTGGTCAAGCACCAGTTATAAAACTAATACTTAGATAACAACATGCACTTGCATATGCAATCTATTCTTTTTATTAAAAATGTTGATTCAATATGTTATACAAATACTAAATTATATAAATCACCATCACCATCATTCACCATCTTCGATGCGTTTTAGCATTGTTATCATTTAATGATTAAAATAAAGGACAATTAATTCAAATAAATTAGTCAAATATCTTATTAGAACCTACTATGAACCCATCGTCAGTTATTGCTTGCACAAACGCCCCGATATATCTGCTACAGGATTACGTCAACAGAATCCCTTGGCGTAGAAAGCCTACATATACTCGTAGTACGTTACATATACATTCAGTGACCGAACACTTAGCCATAGTGCCAATCCGGTCGTCAGTGTAATGGAACTTATTACGATGGTAGAGTTACTAGACGTAGCTCCACGTAGCGCTTCGTAGTCTACATACCTAATGACAAATTTAATCTTTCGAGTGCTCCGCACACGTACTGCAAACTAGAAACCCAACAAACCAGCGAAGTTTTCACCTAGTTGAAAAAGCCACGTTAGTTCTGCGAGAATTTGTGAAATACTGCGAGAATTTATGCTACGTTGTAAGTGGAACATACACGCAAATCCTTCTCTTAGATCCCGAGGACACGAGATAAATGGTCTCAGCTGAGCTCATGTACTTCCACGAGAGACGGTATATTCAGTTGCAAAAGTGAATCCATCGCGTAATAAGGTTGGCACTCGTACACTCGCGAATAAAGTTACCGTAACGCAATAATGATATCACCTTTCACAATTTTATAAATGTGACAGTTTGTTTTTTCTGACGGCTTTTTTGTACAGCGGATGAGCGGTGTATAAAATTTAATACAGGGATATAATTTAACGACCTAATTCTCGCAGTGGCGGCTTCCAGTTCATTGGTTACTTGGGTATATTACATGTGCGGCTTACGTTTTATATATTTTTTGTTTTGATACTTCCTGAATGAGTTGCCGATACGTACATTCTTTGCCACATCAAAAAATATGGTATCAACAAAAGCAGAAGCATAAAAAAAACATAATCCTAACATATGTGTCCACTATAAACTTGTCACGCGAAATGCCGCACGCGAATCAAGCATTCGATAGCATAAAGTAATAAATGTACGAGCGCTGTTAATTTCCGCACTGGGTCAGGAAACAACGAGTGTTTAACAGGATAACATGGGGCGAAATGTTTACGTAGCCCGTACTGCCCGTAAAGTAGATGAATTTCGACCAATATCACGGCGACGACCTCCAAACGGATCGTAAAAGATCGCACAACTTAATTTACCCGTTTTATCAAAACGAATTAAAGCTTAGTACCGTTAAATTTTGTTTTTACAACACTGGCTACATTAATCGTTCAAATATTTGATTGTTTGGTCTAGTATACCAGCTGATACGGTTATTAAATAGTCATCAAATTTTATTCTTATCTTTATACCACCGAAAAGTTTTATATAAACTTTTAACCATTCATAAGCATAACTTTAAGGAAAGAGTGAATTCCTGGAGGTAAAAAAGAGAAGAGTAATCACAATAGAAGATCGAATATGGTCGTCTGTCTCACATATTATGTACTTGACTTACCTTAGAGTTGAGCATGATCTCCGGCGCTCTGTACCACCGAGTCGCCACATACTCGGTGAGGAATCCAGTGTGGTCGTGGTCTGGATCAGCCACTCGCGCCAGACCGAAGTCGCAAATCTGGTAACAAAATATCGCACTTAAAAAAATAAACAAAACGCTTTTCACTAAATATTACGGAAATATGAACCTAAAAATAAAGGTTTCAAAATAATGAGAAAAAAAGACGTCTGATATCGCCATCTCGCAAATAAGCAAGCCACATACTCATAATGTAGTTAACGTGCCTATCTTACCCAACAGTGGAACATTTACACGCGTTATAGGGCTACACCTATTTCAAAAATTGACTTTTTATAGCTTATTGCTAAAAAGCTATTGGTGATTTCATTAGACCTTTTATGGACCCATAAAACTGTTATTGCCGATAAAAAACAATATGATTATATAGTAACTGCAGTATGATATCAGTTTCTATGAGCATGAGATGTCTATAACAATTTAAACATAAAAAATTGGTCAATTTAGTTTTAAAAGTATGTAGTCTATTAATTGGCGAAGGAAAACATAGTATGGAAATCTAGATTCCAAATAGTGGACTCTGAAATTGTCAACCCGCACCTAGCTAGCATGGTGATCCATGCTCAAAAACTTCGTGAAACGGGAGAAGACCTGTGCTCAGGAGTTGGACGTATATAGGCTGGTAATATTATTTTATATTTATTGGGAAGTTACCCAATTGAAGTATGAACTTAGATATTTGAAATTGCACGTAAGAAAATCGTATCAACCCCAGCGAAACAACAATTGACTGAATTTCCAATATGATTCCAATGCTTTTAGAATTAATATAACCGCAACCCCAACAATTGAAATATCAGGTACTGGGTGTGTTTTCAAAAGCTAGGAAAATAAAAAGATTCTAAAGGTTCCTCGCTGGGCTGAAAACGAAGCCTTACGGTTCACCAAGTTTCCTGACGATACCTGTTTGTACATGTGTCAAATGTCTATAAAACACCTATACCATTAACATCCAGTGTAGAGCCACATAAAAGTCAGCTATTACACTCAAACACGTATAATTTCCTTGCAAATCAAATCATAAGTAAACGCAAATTGATTTCCAATTTATTCAAATGTTCGGAGAAATTGAATATCGTAAAAAATATTAGCAAACGACGCTCCAAGCCATTTAAGACGTAATGATGGAAGCGTTTAAGGGGAATCTTGTATGTTCCTAATATGCTCATCAAATGTGAGTAATTTTCTCGGCTTTAAGTTTATGCCTGCGTCGTTAAAGTGTGATCGCTGAGTGCTACAGGAGTTTATAAAGACTGCTTCCTCATAATCGTTATATGATATCAGACTGATCGTCCCATTACATATTAGCGGCACTTTGCGGTAATAAAGTGATAGACGGGCAGGTGTAGGCAGCAATAGACGCGAAGCAAGCGATAGATGTTTATTTTTGTTTAGGTTTCAATGGACTTTCTTGACAGTTATTTCGGATTAACGGTATTAGAGCAGATTGTTTAGCCTAATGACCTAAAGATAATCCATGCCCAAAGGGTAAAAACGGAAACCTATTAGTGCAGTACCGCGGTCTATAAGTCCGTCCGTCAGTGACCAAGCTGCTGTATAAGTAAACTTGATACATAAACAGAATGTTGCTACAATAACAAGAAAATACAAAAAATTAAGATCCAGGTACAGCAACGTCATTACGGTTATTTTATCCATCGATTGATTGTCTATTTGTACAGAACCCTGAGTATCGCAAACCTGACTCGGACATGAACGGTTTTATTTTTTTAAATTTTCCTTCGTAACATGCTTCACGAAACAAAAGAAAAACGTGTTGTAATTACTTGCAATTGTCATGTATCACATGTTGTGTACAATTATTCCAACGTTTCCTTGCGTTTGTTCAGTGCGGCATAAATACCGTGACAACACAGATTTGCTTGTAGATTATTTGTTAACAAATAGGACTGCTAATTGCTTATTACGCAGAAATTATTTGTACTCTTAGTTACTCGAGCGTGCTGTAACGCAAACACGATAATCAATTTTCTTTATTTAATTATTACACAGAAACAAAGTACTTAATTTATACACATTTTTAATAAAAATATATTCAATTGGTTCAAGCAATCTTCAAAATAAGAAAAAGATTTCATTTTTTCAAATGTTTGAAAAAAGTATTAATAATATTAGGTTTCGCGCCATCACCGTAACAGCATCCCAGCGATGTTATGAAAACCTAATTTAATAAGCCCAAGCGAGAGACAAAAAATAGTTCCAAGAACAAAGGCGAAATAACTTTTGTACCCAAAATTATATTACAGAAGTTTCGAATATTTTGGCACCTGACAGATACTTTTAAAATAAACTCCACATTTTATAAGTCAACGTAATATTTTGTAACTGACCGAGCCAAACAATTTAATGAAAACTTGAAATGGAAAATTATTTTATTTCTTTTATTAAGTAGCTATAATTACAATGCCAACGACGACAAATTAAATGATATTCGTTTTAGATATACATATTTTGTACCAACATATACTAATTACTATCACATTTACATTATGGATATCAGATAGGTATTATCTTCAATACATGAAACCAAATACAAAAACGGAATAGCTGCCGTGATGCCCTTTCACCAGGTAACAGTGCATTACATCCGCAAAAAACTATTGTAAAAAACAATTACATATTAAGATAAAGCACCTATTAAGGTAAGTATGGCAGCCTTCGACAGAGAGAGGAGTACCGGATACTTACAAGTCTGACTGTCATTGATCACTGTCCCTTGATTCGACGTATATTTTCTGTCTGTAATTTTACCTGTAGTATTAAATACTAGAGGTACTTTCTTTGATAGCATACTCCAGCTTTCGGAGCTTCATTGAACAATGTTAAACTTATCGTAAACAAACGTATTCTTAAGAATGTCAAATAATTGACACGGAAACAACCGCCACTCAAACGATACGTCAGTCAGAATCATTAATATAACATTAGCCTCCTCACTACCCAAATAAAAGAAAAGTCACATTTTTATTAGTTCCGAGCTTTCAATCACCCGTCACATTTATACTTAATTTCGTATTCACGAGATATTCTATGAAACCCTGCAAATATCTCTCAATATTTTCGAGGTAGGTAGGAAAAGAAAAAAGCGAATCCATATTTAATGAAAGTTCCCGACTCTTAACAAAGTTATTAAGTTGTAAAGTTGGAAACATCTATTTATGAGCGTCGTCATGCAAACGAACCGCAATATCGCGGCTCGCATGTCGCTCGGTAGAGTGGAACAACTGACGACCGCACTATCAGATATGCGTTAGCAGCAAGTGTTGTTATTGTGTGAAGCTTTTGAGCTATAGTAACGCTGACCAAGCATGTTTATACGCAGTATATGTCGTACCTGTTTATAACGACTTTGGTTGCAAAGCAGACATATGTTCACTGATGACCAACGAGCCGTAACTATTGGTTAATAAATAACATTATTAACGCGAAATATATAATGCAGGTTCACGAAAAAGAACAAACTACTGTAGGATTCGAGTGACCAAGTTTAAGGCATCAACATACAAGAGAAGTATCTACCTTATTTTGGTCGTTCAACGGTCCAAAACTTAAAAAAGCACATCTTGCCTAGTTAAGAGCACCGTATACTTGCATTAAGCCTGACGGCAATCCGCCTGGCAACCACAACGCTAACTAAATACAATTTAAATTAAATCAGTTCTATTTTTTTTGCCAACGTAATGAGGTTAACTGTCGGAGAATGCCGTAGGACACAAACCTCGTGCACAAGCGGTACAACAATGTAGTTGTATAAATAAATTATTAAGATTTATCTGTATAAGTTACAGGCTCAACTTACCGTTACGAATATTTAATAGGTTCTTAAACATTGAGGTGGATATTTAGGACAGAATTCTAGGAATATATTCGTTAGGTTTAGGTTCGCTTAATTTTAATTGCCGTCGGGTACCTTATAATTATATGTCTTGTGTATAAAAGGTACGAACTGGTAACAAATCTTGGAACTTGTGTAGATTGTGTTTTTTTTTTCTTTTGTTCAGACGAAACCGACTTGGAAAGATACGAGATAAATCCTATTCTTTCTTTTATAGAAATTACGCTTTGGTTAAAATTGTTAATAAATACTGAGGATGTTGTAGACTCGTTGCCTGCAACAAGCTTACATATCCGTCATGAAGTACGTAGCTAAGAAACAAACTAAATCATAATTCCGAATTACCGACCTACTTTTTTGAGACAGTCAAACTACATGAAGATTTTCGACAAACAAAACTCTGTTATCTATTTTTAGGTACAGGCGGAAAACAATATATTTTTTAATACCACTTGGGGTAGCAACTCGACCATTTCACGAACAAAACTGTCGCGCACGATAGGTCACCCTTTGTTAAGTTTACCATAAAAATATACACAAAGACAATTTAAGGCGAATAATAAATACGTAACTATATTGTACGGTCACACGATATGCTGTTTGTGTACCGATTTCGGTATCTATAGTAAGTGTGGTGTATGCTAAGCTTTAAACGAAAGGCAGGCAGTATCTTGACATGTACAGTGCAACTTTATCCAAGAGGATAATTTGTATGTTAAAATCATCATCGCTCGACTGTCTGGTAGCTTATGTAACTGACTTTGAGGATATTTTTCTTCCGACATCGTTTGCAACAAAAAAGTTGAATCATCTAAGGCCCCAATTCCGCTATTTACAATGGCCGATGAATGAATGAATTTTGATATTAATTTGACACTATTCGTGTTTTCCTAAACAGAAGCCCAGAAGTCATATTGGAATAAGGCCTTTTTTATTTAAGTTTGTCATTGTGTTCGTTCCGGATAATATTAAGATTTTAAGAACATCCTGGCCGTCTTTTGTTTGTTTATCTTAACATCTTAAGCATAAATATCAAAGTTATTTGAGGCCCTAGCAAAGTTCTGTTGTAAAATTTTAATTAACATCATCTTTCCTTAACAGAAAATTCAATCTTTTACGCGTCTACGTCTAGCCAGGTAGGCAAAAAATTTAAATATTACAAGATGCAGTCGAAAGTTTTGTAAAAATTGTTGCTCTAGGTAGTTTAGAGAGTTAGAGACCTGAGTATGCCGAAGATACCTGAGATATTTAAGCCTAGGTTAAATTGAATTTAAAATGCATAACATCACCCTATGGCTCACTGTTTATTTGGCACACATTTATTCAACTAGCGATGGTGCTTGGCGATTTCAGATTACAACATTTTGAATCGAATTCCTTTTTCATTAACGTTTTTCCTGGGAATAATAATTAGGAAAGTACGCATCAAAAGTAATAATTTTTGTAATAAATAAATGTTCTATATAATGAACTGTACCTTCAAATCGCACGTGGTGTTGAGTAGTAGGTTGGAGGGCTTCAGGTCTCTGTGGAGTACGTTCGCCGAGTGTATGTACTTCAGCCCTCGGAGGATTTGATACAGGAAGTAGCAGATGTGATCGTTACTTAATTTCTGGAACAACGTACTTAGTTAGAGTTTGAGATAAGTAGATACACCTTTTTTAAATAAAGTTTTTTTTTAAGTTATTGGTGTCTTCAACAAGTAGGTGAAATCCATAAAGTCTGATCAAATAGTTAAAAATATTACGCTTCGATTGTAGAGATTTTGCGTAAC
Organism: Trichoplusia ni; assembly: GCF_003590095.1. Taxonomy (NCBI): domain Eukaryota; kingdom Metazoa; phylum Arthropoda; class Insecta; order Lepidoptera; family Noctuidae; genus Trichoplusia; species Trichoplusia ni. Next base: position 8,160,856 of record NC_039480.1, read on the forward strand.
TAACTTTCGATCTAACGCGATTCATGTTGAAATAAATAAAATTAAAAACGCGAAATAAACACGTACCTGTGTTACATAACTATAACTTTCATCGAACTTATAATTGTAAGCGAAAAATCTTTTCCTAAACCCTCTTAAATTTCTTGCACCATTCTTTAATTGTAAGTCTTAATTTAAAGATCCAACAAAAATCTCTTCATTTCCTTTATACGTCTTTCATAACATTAGCCGTATTAATTAATTGAAATTTTAAATCAAACATGTTTCGTTAATTAATCAGAGTTGTATTCGAAAAGGAGTTTTAATCAAGATTGTTAGCGCCAAGGTTTGATTAATTACCGTTTCTGGAGTTCAGTTAATTAAACAAGTACAGTATTCATGTTATAATTACCTGTGTTTTTAACAATTTGTAAAGGTCTGTTTCCATTAAACATTGAACGATGTAAACATCCTTCATTAAATCTATCGACTCAGCTCTTAAAATATCTCGAATATCAATAATCTGAAAAAAAAAACATTTTTTATTAATAGAGTAAGTGAAATTGTCTATAAAAGTGTTATGTGTATAAAACGCTAGAGATTCTAAGCTACATTCCATTCTTTGAAAATACCAGAGAGGAAAATCCTTTGCATTTCTAAAAATCCCTTATTTTGTAAACCTTGTTCAAAATGCAATTGTTTTAAAGCTATAAACAAATCCCGTCCGGAAATTGAACTAGCAAAAGAATCGACGAACGGAAAAGGTAAAATACAAAGAGGGTTGACAAAACTTGCTTCAATACTATCTTGCAACACCTAGTTCCACTAAAATATGCATGAGACAAGACTTGGTAACAGAAGTTTGTGCAAGATTGCTAGCTCAAACAATGTGACTACAAAGTACAAATATAGTATTAACTAGAGAAAGTCCCGGGAAATAGGGAGAAACTGGCGCAAGACTCTAAAGTGAAGTGAAGTCCAAGGAGTCAAAGCGAACTTAACGTTTTGAAGCTCTTACTTAAAATTCCGGGGATTTGGTACTCATTACTGTATTTTGGATACCGTGTTGTCCCTTTTTTAGAATATTATACGTTCGAAGTATTAGAAATCTTAGTAAAATACTCACGTTTTCATGCTTAAACCGAGTTAATATTTTGATTTCTCGTAAGGTCCTCTGGCAGTACGTCTGATGTTCGAACGGCGATATTTTCTTGATGGCGACCTTACTTTTCTTAATGTTGTCGTGTGCAGACCTGCGAAATAATAGACGCCATAAATCATATGATTCGAAGCACCACGGATACGACATTCAATGGCGCTGTCGTACGACGCAACGCACGGATCGCACGTTAGTTCTACAATGAAACTTCTAACAGCCTTCACATAAAGGCGCTTTTGAATGCATAAGTGTTATTGATGTGCGCTGTATTGAGATAAGTTATAGTTTGATATCGATAAATAATGACAATACGACCTTTTATTTGGCATGGGTTCGCATGATAATGTACAATTTATGGCCCTGAGGGAAAGCTAGATATCGGATTGCGATTTTACGTAATATCTTCGTGAAAATGGCAAAATATAATTTTAATTGGCTCAAAAATGACAATGAAATATACGTTGATTGACTTCATAGTGTATTATGTTATAGTCTAGCTCTAAATGTCCCGAATGCAATATAAAAAGTCCTTAATTGACGCATGGCCTATAAATAAAGGCCAGAAAGCAACGAAAAAAAAGCTTCTGGTTACTTGTACATATGTGTACCTAATCTAGTTATATCGCGCAAACATGTGTGAACAACATACGGCTGGTAATGTTTGATGTCATAACACCGAGACGAGGCAGATGTTTCTCTTCACCGAATCCCAATAACATCGGAATTAGTTATAATTAAAGATTTAATTATGCACGAGTCCTTCAAACTCCCTCCTTGGTCACTTTAAATAAGTTCCAGAACTTTCGAAATACAGCAAGGAAGGATCAATTCGCTTTTGGTCGAACTTGTGCTGAAGAGAATTAGTAAATTAATTCTCGAGTGTAATTAATTTACTATGAATTCAACAGAACTGATGATGTTGTCGAAAAGGTGAAGGTAAATGAATAATAGTTTAGATGACTATCTAAATTAGTATTTACTTGTTAATTCTGCGAAATATCGGTATCGTTAATAATTACTCTGCACAAAACACACCAACTAAATATAGAGTAAATACGAAAACGTACATTAGCTGTAATCTAAAAACACTGAAAGCGACAACAAACAAAAGAATAAGACCTTTTTTACGAATGGACGAGTAATCTTATTAGTTCGAGATCACAGATAACAAAGCAGAGTCGTCGGGCCGGGAAAACTGCGCTACCTAAATACAAGGCTGAATAAATAATAAAAAGGTCACGGCTAAGCTATGAAGGCTTATAGAAAAAATATTCAACATTTTCACCGCAAAACGTCTTCCGTTAAAAAGTTTTTACATAAGTACTTTGATCACATCAAAAGTCGTACGTGGCACGTTAAGTCGTTATGACAGCACGTTTTAATACAATTCAACTTTGTTCACTTATGGCAATTTGTGGGTTGGAAGTAATGTGCTACGAAGGTGTGAATCTACGACACATTGCACAAATTCTAGTACCCAATCATGGAGGCAGGAGGAAATAAATGATCTGTGTGGAAGAATGTTTAAAGACTGTTCTTACTAAGATGCATACTGGGTCACCTAATATGATAAAGAATAAGTACCAATAACCAAGACTATTTAGCTCACAACTTAGTTCAGGCTTCATTGGGCCAGGTATAATCACAATTTGTATTTTTTATAATTATAATTTGTTATTTTCTTAACTCAAACTGGCTAAGAGGTGATTAGCATTCTAATACTCAGCACTATCCCTTAGGTATTATTCATCCATAATTAATTACACTACGCATCCCTAGTACAAAATAAGACCTTGGTACCTATCAGTGAAACCGTTATGTAGCACGAAACACCTGCTCATACCGAGCCCCTAGTAAGTATTAATTTCGAGTGTGCTTTTTCTGGCTGAAGTCTTGTTGTGTTTTGAAAGAGGGTCCCGGTGCAAACCCTGTTTTAAAGCGAACTGCAGAGACCACATAAAATAGGTGTTTTATAAAAACAATTAATTATAAACGTACCGTTCATCAAACTAATGAACTTTGGTAGTCGTCTGTTATGATGCCTAAGGGAAAAGTCGACCTTTTTTCTATTCAAAGTAAATTACGCAAGTAATTAATTACATTAGTATAATGGCAAAAAAATACTATGTTTGTTGTTTCACAATAATTGGATTTTTTTTTGCGCCAGACTACACTAGCTCATTATAATCATATCCTTTTTGTATAATCTAACCTGTTTTAAATATAAAGTAGGTTTCAAACCTATGGAAATTAAGTATAAAGACTACTAGAAAAATACCTATCCCACCAAAAACATTTTATATAAAATGTTGCCAAGACGAGCTCATATGACTCGCACTGTCAAAAAGTTATCAGATCTCATGTAGAGCCAAGCTTCTAACACTACACGCCCTAACTCTACAAAGCCTAACTTCACAAACTCTACACCTTAGTCAAAATATGTGGCAGATAACTAAATCAATTAAAAGTAATTCGATAGTTACGTTCGATCAAGATCGTATTATTCTTTACGTTACATCAATCAATTTTGCACAGGATATTTCCTTATAGGATATTCCGAGGAAAATATCGGTAGCCGTAACGTGGTGTGTGCAAAATCTGATTGATTAACATTTTATAGCGAGAACGAACAAGTGGCTGCTTAAAGCCTGTTGCACACTTAAGCCATCTTCAGAGGTCGTTATAAGGAGGAGGTCGTTAGTACACGTGTGAAGACTTAGGCAACTGCGTCTACAATGTCACCATCAAGCTATTACTGTCTTAGAAGGGGAAAGCAAATCGGTGCATTTTTTTTTCACCGCAGTTAAATAACGGTCAATGGTAAATTTCCCGAATTTCTTCAAGTATTCAGACCCGTAGATTAGTTGATTTGATTGACTGTAGTTTCCTAACAAGTAAGAGCTCAACCTTTGATAATAAATAAATCTTTCTGAGGCAGATAGTACGTCGCCTGGTGAAGTTTAGGCCTTAGCTGAGTCTGCTAGTAATAAACGTTAACTAAAAGATGAACACCTAATGATGTGGAACATTACTTATGGAGATTGCACATGCTTCAATTCTGCATAATATATGATCAAACATTCCTTACACGTTCTATTGCCATCGTTATTATTCAGCATTCATTAGTTCACTTCGTTTCTTTTGTGGCGATTACTAGAAACCTGTAATTAACATTAATGATGGATGTCTCATTTAATTATCGTGTTTCTAATGTTTTACGGCTATTCTTGCATCGAGGTACCTACATATGAAGGAATTCTATTGTTTTTTACTTTCAAATGACGTTTATCTACAGACCTCATAACTGGACCAGATTTTCATTATAATTTCCTTTATATGTGATAAATATTGCACGAGTATTTTAGATTATGAAAGAAGGGGGATATATGGTAGGTATATGTAATACCATTTTTCAGTTAATTCTCCAGGTGATTATCATAGTTGGCAATTGTCCAATGAAACCGCAGTGTCTAAAAACGAAGTCAAAAGGCCGTAGCCTTACAAAGTAATATCACTGCAAAGCTCTACAATATGCCTTTTTCTCAGAGAAGTACAATATATAACTTCAAACTTTACTACGTTATAGCGAAAGCAATTGAAAAACTTAAATCGTAGAGCTTTGTGCCGCGACAAATTAACGGACTTGAGACGTTCGCTTTACGCCCTTTCTCCAAGTTACTGTAGAAATATTACACTGTTTACACAATAGTATTTGCCACTGTTTTAAAAGAAACTAGCTGTTGCCCGCGACATCGTCCCCGTGGGTAGAAGATATAAGTTATGATTTATTCACATTTTCCATTGTATCTTCGCTCTTATTAGTCGCAGCGTGATGGTTTATAGCCTAAAGCCTTCCTCGATGAATGGTCTTTTCAACACAAAAAGAATTTTTCAATTTGGACCAGCAGTTCCTGAGATTAGCGCGTCCAAACAAACAAACAAACTCTTCAGCTTTATATATTAGTATAGATTAGGTATTCCATTTCCAGGAGAAGTATAACATACACATAGTCAATAGAGTAAAAAGTATTTTAAAACAGCTGTTTATATTACTATCACAGCACATATCCTTACCTATTTATTTAAAAAGGGTTTTGTTTTGTGTCAATCAGAATCACGGATTAATAATACCGTACCGCTATTTTAAAAATACGAATTTCCTTTAACTTTTCACTCAATCTATTCAAAGGAGAAAGATAGTAGTTTTCAAGTAATTCCTTTATATGTATTATTAATGCTAGCCACATACTTATCAAATTATTCACTGAGAACAAGGGCTTAACAAGTCTATCAAATAAATTTCAAACGTATTAACACGTCAAGACGAAGTCTTTAAAACTAGCTTAAGTATATCAAAGCTAACAATTAAATTCACTTTCTATTAAATTACCCTTTGAAAACATTACTTAATTAAAATTCAGAAGTTCTTGCAACAAACTAAGACAGACATTATAGAGCTTTGCAACTCTATTCCCATTGAATACTTTTCTGTATTCCAATGCTGGAATTATATTATCTAGCGAATACAGCTTTTCTATAATACTTAGCTGTCAATGCATTGCTCGGAGCTGGGAAATTGACATTTAATTATAAAATGTAAAGGAAATAAATGCAAGATGTATGTTGTGAAATTGTGTGAGTTGTATCAATATTAAATGCCATAATTTTCTTTATGACAATGTTCACTGATGTCAATGATTTCACTACTAACATATACGTTATACTTCGTTATTTCTATAGAACAAAATAACACCAAACAGGAAAACACTTTGACGGAATTAAAATCTTCCCGATCCCGAGTCGTTTCATCAAATTTGTTTAATGTTTTCAATCAATTAATAGGATTGTACAATTTATATTTAAATTTAATTTCAAATGCATTCAGGCAAATTAAAAAGGTACGATTAAAATAGCATATCAATAAAAAAAAAACAAATTTGTATTCTGAGTTCACTTGAGACGTATGATTTTGAGCCTTATTTTCAAAGCTATTATATTTTTGGGTGAATCAACGAAAGGCACTGCAGCAAAACTATCGAAAAATTTATTACACTAATTTATACAGTCGGAAACAGAAAGCGACAGCCAATTGCTATTCATTTTATTCATATTATGTTCAACATCTGAATATTTTCATTAAGGTAACAAAAATGTGTATTAAAGAATTCGCTTCAATTAACTCGGCACCGCACTAGAGTCGAATTAACTCGGCAACCAGTAAATTGCTGAACAAATATTTATTTAGGATAGAGGTCAGTATTTTTGGAGGGTATTTTTCTCAGTGGTACGAGAGTACGACTATATGAGCAAACGCGATAAATAAATATTGAGAGCCAAATAGAAGAAAAGGACAATCTATATCCCAAACCGTGTGCCCTATACTACATACATCAATTTCAGACAAAACATGCAGTACTTAATACATAAATTAGGAAAATGATGAATTAAAATGGCAACAGACTTTTCACTACGCGGCTAATCCTGGTAAAAACTACACTGAAAACCATATTAAAAATTAAAATGTTATGATATCTCATCGTATATTAAATCTGTGCCACAAAATTAAAAGCAATTATCTTACAAAAACATACTTTCTTTATATTCGTGACTATATAATTGACTGAAAATACAATTTTATATTTGACATAAGGAAAATTACTGCCGAAATAATATCAAACATTTTACGCTGCTGAAATATAAAAGGGAAATAAAAATAAAAGGAAAAAAGTTTCAATGGCGTCGTCGATCCGAAGAATTTTCTTCTGTTTTGAACATTGTTTAATTATATTATTACTTTCCCCGTTTCATTTTAAAGACACGTTCCGATTGGGAACAAAATAAGAAAAATGTCCTCGAAGTAGACTAGAAACTACAAGAAATGTTGCCGTGAACGTGTTGGAACGAAACTTTTTAATTGTTTTACGTGATAGTCTGAAAAGACGTAAAATAACTAACGCTATTGGGGAAAGATCAGAAGGACACGGAGACACGGGACGGGACACCATTTTTTAGTTCAGTACGGGAAATTTAACATGAAACGTAAAAGTAGCCAAGCAACTACGACATACGGCCAATTTATAATATTTGGTCGACTGTAAGCTGTCCGATAATGTGCGTAAATAGTCATATAGTAGCGATATTAAACATTTTGAGTATTGCGACATTCAACAGGAAAATTAATCAATGGTACAATGTACTATTGTCACTGATGAGCACGCTTATTTCGAGTGTTTATTGGGCTGTAAATTGATAATAAAGTGATTTTCAGATGCTCCATTGAATCGGTAAACGTGGATGTGTGAACTCAATACCAATTGATTTAACTTTTTGGTGTTAATGTATCTCACGTATTTTAATACTTACTGAAATATTTTTGGCTCTTCCTGATTGATGGCAACACATGTGTTCAATACCTAATTTCACTGACGTGCCTTTATCCCAAAATCTACAAACCTATATGATAGTGTACATAAGACTAAAGAAGCCTTCCGTGAAAGTAATAAAACGACATTTGACTACCCTACAATCAAACAGACATTAAAAGAACATTGTAGATAATAGCGTGGTCTAGATTTGCGAGCCCAACCTAAGAATTCGTTCCGTATTTCTTAATGACGTCACTATACGGTATTTTGCCCTTTCGACCATTACTTAGGCACACCTCAGACTGGTACACGCGATACATAAATTTATTCGCGTCAAAATGTATTACTACAATCTTATCTTGATAACTTGATGATAGTAGATGTTATGCTATTTTATGGTAATTTTACAATTACATTAATTGGGTCTTTAATTAGGCATGGTTTTAATATCAGGAAGTTTGTAATTAAACTGCAAGTACTGTAAGTAAGTAAAAAGTTACTTTTTAAATAGCTACTTGCTACATTGTCATGTCTGTGATACCTAATCCTTGTTTTTATAATTTTATTGGAACAAAGACTCATTCTCATTCGTCAGTTATTTAAACAAGCACCAATTTTCAACTTATTGTTTTCAATAGGTAGTAAATATAAATGTTTATGTTTATTTAATTATACATATGTATATTAGGAACTGACGCATGAATTAGGTAAATATTTTTCTAGTTTTACGTCACAAGTTATCTCAATCTTGATAAGTTTTAAAGAATTTTATCACCTTTTAGTTAATTATTCAATCCCAAAACACTAATAGTTAGCTAAGGACTACCGGAAGTGATAAAAAAATTAGCAAACGTTCCCACATTTAATATTTTACAACGTTTTTTTAGTGATCACAATAATTTTAGTTTTAATACAAACCGTAACGAACATAAGAAACTCGTCTATAAAAATATTGAAACAAAATCAAAACGAAATCTGATTGAGAGTATCGTTAAATCAATGTAAATATTATCAAAACGGTAGCTTATACAAATATTGTGTACATAATAAAACAAAAAACATCTGATCCAATCTCCCGGAGGTAGCAACTTGGGGAAAAGCGAAGAGGGAAAACTGTTTACCAATCCCGATTGATCAACATCTCCAATTTCTATTACCGTTAATGTTTACTGACTACGTTAGCATATAATTTAATAGGGCAACATTAAAGCTTGGTTATTAATGAATTAATGTAACAGTAACTATATAAGTAGGCTTTCATAATACCCGCATCAGACCCTTGTCGGGTCCCAGTTGGTTAACCCGTGTGACTAACGTGAACCATATTCAAAAACATGTTTCGAGGACATAATTTAATACGAGTTAATATAATAATTAATATTCGCGCATCCTTGTATCGTGGGGTACACGTTCGGCCCAGTTACCTGCTCGTTATCTAGTTGTTTGAGTTACAGAATCTTGTTATTAAAAGTGAATTATGACGTAAGATACTGTGATAACCGTTCCGTTGGATGTTATGAAAGGCTGTTCTTGCAAAGTTTAAATAAGAAAAGGATTTATCGTACTTTAAAACTACAAAAAGTTAAACGGAAAAAGTTCAACGGGGTGAGTGGAGTAACAATCCCGCTATAACGGTCCAATAAATCTCCGTAAAACCTTGCACTAAACGGAGGTTTTTCTACAAAAACAATAAAAAGTTAAAAGTTCCAAATGTACTTCTTTGATAAAAAGAAATGTACGATAAACGGAGAATGTAAGAATGAGGACTTCAAGCTTTGAGGTGTATAACTGTAAGTTATACTAACTTTACTCATATTTCAGCGAAATAGCATAACCACATCAATCTATGCAGTAGGTATGATATAGATAACAGTTATGATCATTTACGGTATGAGACCATTGACAGAATAAGATTAGCTAGCAGATTCATCATTACTGACATAAAATGCAGATTAATCTTCAAGTGACGCAGATTACAAGAATATTTTTGAATTAGTAACTAATGAGTTCATAGCCGTCATACTAGTCTAATGGGAATCTATTGCAAGAATTGAACACTCAGCGAAATGAACATTCTTAAGAATGCGTCAGGCAACGAATTAACCAAAATCAATCACAATACCTTATAAAGACTGCCAAGTGCAAGTGCCAGTATTAGTGAATAATACTAGACAAAAAAATAACTATGAATCAGCGTGCGTAAAACATTGGTAAATTTATAAACAATAGGCGTCATAGACGTCATTGGTTATACTATGAATTCTTAAAGCAAGACTTTTGAATTGTGCAAGCGAGACACAGTTACGAGCTGTGTAATGCGCTGTCTCTTTTCCGCATTGGTAACAGTCAGCTTTACAGCTCGTAATACAGGCAAGGGTTCGAGGCACGTCGCTTACATCCGCAGCTTCGATAGAAAAAAATTGAATAACGCCTAGATCCGTGATAAATGATGTAACTGCTAAACGAGACATACAACATATTGAGTTATTGACAGGAGATTGAATTACGGTTAGAAACTTATCCAGAAAATGCTTTTGTGCTAGATAATGTGTATCTATGGGATTATGACTGGTATTCAATAGTAGCTGATAAGCGGTACAAATTAATGACGAGGGCACGTAAAACGCTTGTTTAACTACTTCATAGATATGATTTTAACGTGTTTGGACAATTACGCATAGCTCAAATTAAATGGCAAATGTGCACGGTTTGAAAAATTTGTAACGCCAAAAAATTTATTGCTTGAGAAATTAATACAAATGTTTTCAAAACATCATGTGCTAGTTTTTATATAGGAACTATTTAAAGAGATCACTATCAAATGAACACACTAGCAACAAATTATTACCCTCATAGGACACATAAACATATTTGACGCTAACAACATTACATAACACAGTTCAAACATTTAAGCCAGCTAACCTACTGTGGTATCTGTACAATCGGTGCGTCGCGTCGGCACTATGAGTCACTGCATTACGGGCTACGGCCAAACGCACGACGCGACTTCCGTAAACGGCACACCGGTCCCTAACTCTGTCAACACCCACACTGTTAGACAGTAACATAATCGAAACCAGTAAACATGACCTCTTTCATAATACGTAACATTAACAACATCACAGTTTCATTACCAAACCGGGACAATCAATTTAATGTTGCTCGTTAACCAACCGGGAATCCAGACGTCAATTTGAACGGGAACAAAAGGTAGGCTCCACGCGAATCCTTTCATAGTCTTAATAACCAGCCGTCAGTGGTAAAATAGCGGACATTAACCAGCGGCAAGGTGGACGCGGACGTGCCGCACTTAGTTTAATTAAGGCTAATTGTAGCGATCGTGCAAAAAGCTAGCCATAGACGTTTCAAACGCTCCACTAAACACTACATACTTGGCAATTAATATCGGTAAGTAACAACACAACAGTATCAATTTATAAACGTTCTACCATTTCGTTTGAATAAAGATAAAATTTCTACTATCAATCATTCGTAAAATAAATAAATATACAATAAACAAGGAAAACGTCGTTTATTTATGTTATATTCATAACGAGTTTCCTATTCCACCAAAAAAAGGGAACAAATACGTCCGCCGTGACACTACCGCATGAAATATTTATCAGCCCTTCAATATTATACCTAGTTGAAGGGGAAACACGTTGAGATAGGTAATAATAAGGTTGTTTGACCTGTCGCTTGCCTATTACCCTCACCCATTGACCTCGTTCGGTCGGTGCTCAAGTGCTGGTCTGGCTATCATCAATCAGTCAAGTCGGCCTATTACTTAACGGTCTGGTTCCCCAAAATTTACGACATCAGTAAAATGCGTATCGGAAATCCTTTGGTACACACGTGATATGAGTTTCATGAGGGAATATCCTTTACGAACTAATAAACTTCATGTTATGGCTTTAATCTCGATAGCATCGAGTTAATATGCCAACGTTAATTATCTTAGGGAATCGCAATAATAAGTACAATACAGACAGTCAGCATTACTTTTTATTTAATCAATCTATCTTGTCGTCATCACAGAATGATCATACTAAAGAAGACTCCAAATTAAAGCAGTCTTTGCCACGTCACCCTTTGGGATTCCCCATCTGAAGAAATCAAATGCAATTGTTGTGCCAAAGTAGGTATTATTTATCGAGTAAATATACGCAGTAGGATAAGAACACTCGAAACAACAGTTGAGGTTTGAAGGACAAATTCAGTAAATAGCACTAGGTAGCTAGGAACATTTACTTTACAAAGTATGTCATGAACTCATGAGACACCAGCTTTCTATATTACTAATGCAATTACGTAACACGTCATTTATCCATATATGGAAATGATGCAACACAAGATAACAGTGAATTTCATTAATGAAATCTGTCGCCATAGATTTGTATTTGCTTTTTTTTTTAATTATGCATTCGATTTCGTTACTGTCGTTCATTCATAAGAACCGTTTCGAAATACTAGTTTTCTTCCGTAACTGTATTTTATTTTTAATAATTTAAATGATTTATAGTGTATGTTTACAATATTATTAACACGACATAAGTTGAGACATTTGAATTCAACATAAAACTTCTATTTGACTCTCGATTATTACTTGAACCAATGTTTGGCCATCCATGGTCGAGTAATTACAACAATAGACTGTGACTAGATCATACGACAGCAGAGTTAACCGAGTGACAAATTAATAATAAGAGTTCATGCCTCGCTTAGCACAGTGAGGGACATGGCTAGGATATAAAGCCGACTGGGAGAGCAATGCTGTGGAATAAATAATATGCTTTCGAGGAAAGACCGCGAATACATGCCAACTAGAATACAACTAAACGGTGCATTAAGTCTTCCGGAATATAGCTTAGGGATTTAACTCGCTTAAATATATTTTTTATCACAATCTAATTGTAAGAAAAGAAAGCTCTCACAGCTTTCCGGACAAAAATAAACCACTCACTGATTCTTTTGAAAAAGGACGGTCTAATTCATCAAAGTTTACTTCTCGTATTGAGAAACGACAAAACAAAGAATGAGAAAAGCGATTGTCCATCTAACTAAGTTAAAAGGATTGGCACGAACAAGACCAAATAAATTAAGTACTTTGTCCTTTAAAAGTGCACCCAACTCAATTACTGTTTCTCGAAATGGACGGAGTTCGGAAGAAAAGTAATGTAAGTTTATGAGAGTTTGTTTGCCAGCCGAAAGCTATCCAAAGGTGGGCGACAACATTATAGCCAAGTTTTTAAATAACATTCTCGGAAATTCGAATACGATTTAATCTTAATACAGACTGTGACTTGATACAGACACAATTCTGATAATTCTCAATGACACAGAGTACTATGGAAATTTTAAACCAGAGCATTAGCATTACTCAGACCTAAACACTTAGCATTAATATTGAAATGGCAGTCAGCCGATGAAAGCGAGGCAATCAAAACCGACTGAAGATCCTGTTAACAGTTTTGTTATAATTTACGTTTTGAGTAATTGCTTTTTGCCTTTGAAATAGCGACTTCATCATCGCCTGAAGGTTGTCTGAAGTCAGATTGCGTTTTTGTTGTCAGACAGCATAATTTATTAACGGAATACAGCCTAATGACAGGGTTCGCAATTGTGGGCTACAAATAGACTGAATAATTAGAACTATTTTGTACGTCGGTTTCAGAGCCCTAATGTAATTGGCCCTAAGAATGATTTAGGCTTGGCGTGAAAGCGTCGCTTAATTCATAAAAAAAAACCGTCTACGTTCCAATTTCTGAACCGCAAATGATTCGACGTCTCTACAATTTCCGTTCAGTAACATTTTAAAGCACCTAGCAACTAAAATAAAAGCTGGGTTTTCCCCAGCAATTGCTTGGAGAAGTCAGTGACCGATAGATGCCGCCACAGGCCACTGCAAAATTACTTCATTTATGGAATTGCAAATGAGGGTCGAGTTTAAAGCACGTTCTACTTTGTACTTAACATATGAGGCCTAGTTTGCCTCTTATTATGTCTAACCATTTCGACATACCACAAGAGAAAATGAAAAATCATTGAAATACGAAATATTTCAACCCTATTTCCTTTACCAAATAAGTCTCAAGGCCTTTTAGTAATAGAATATGTTCCTCTTGAGTCAGACGGTTCTATTATAATAAATGCTATTCATATATTTAATAATATTATGGCACCAAAGCGCAAAACAATACAATTCATTATTTGAAGATGCGTTGGGGTGAGTGAGGCGGGACGTGACTGGAATAGGCCTAATGACGGGCGAGATGCGGGCGAACGACCCCGCATGACGTCTCAGCACTTAGAACAAATTCTATAGTTTTATTTAATAACTTTTATTAAGCCCGCTAACAATGGTAGAACTTATTACGCATATTTTAATAGCGTGCTGTAAATCAGGCAGAGGCGTTCTACGTTACAAAATATTACAAATACAACAGCAACTGATACGAAAATTGGAAAATTAACAATATCAAATTAAATGTGACAGCGTGTGGAAAATCATTTCTATCAAATTATATTTGACATTATGACGATACACAACTCAAATATGATTTCGACACGACACACCAATTACAAGTTGGACTACAATAATTGAACACATTTTGATATTGTTCTGTTTCACCCGGAATTTTATAAGTAGCTGATGTTCTCTAGTGATAGAAAATTCAAATGCATGTAGGTTTTCTTTCGACTATTACGCATGACAATCGAAATACAACATTCATATAATCACAACTTTCCTTAAACGGGCGATTAAGCTTTAAATACGTTGTAGGTACTATTCTATATTATGTGCCTCATCATAATTACGATTACAAAAAGCGTTGTCGAAGTAAGCCTACAGTATTATTAGCGGAAACTTAAAAAAGCAAGATTTTTTGATAGTCATCGAAAAAAAGCTATTCTTAGACCGAAAGGATGAAGCCTCATAAAACCGAGCTTCCGTTCTTAATGGAGGATGCTGATAAACAGGTTTCAAAGTAGGTTTTTGAAACCTTGTATTTTGGTAGTAAAATTGATATCAAATAAGAATGGTATTCAGAAAGCAGTCATCTCAATTTAGCGACTTACTAAACTAACTTCATTATTTTCATTGAAATACTTCAAATACATTTAATTGATTTACATCCTTACATTATAGCCAAATAGGATTGAATATCCTAGGGTGATTAAAGATTTAAAAATATAATTTAATTCAAGATGTAATTTTCTGCATGAACAAGGTTCGGAAAGATATAATTCCCGTCAATCGATATCATCAAGCCTATCGGGATATAAAGATACATCTTGAGAGGAAATAAAAAATACTTTATATCCAACGCTAAAGTTGCTTTTGAATAGGCTTAACGCGAGTTTTGGTAGGTATAAGCGTTAGAGGAATTCATCATTAATCAAAATCTATTGAAATTTCAGGAATTTAGGCCAGTACGTAAGTTGTAGGTTGCTAGGTTGCAGAAAATACGATATTATAGAAAACCCAGTTCCGTATATATGGACTAAACAAAAAAAAACATTTCAATGTGAATAAATGAAATTAAATGATGGCTTAGTCTATTTTATTTTTGTTACAGCTGCGTTGGGAATATTTCATCTGTGAAAAATTACTAGTTACGGTTTATAAGATACAGACTGGTGACGAACGGAAGCGGAGCTTAGTTATCTCCGTTCGGGCTTCGCTGGAACCTTTGTGTACGGAATCCTAAACATTGGCCACTAGTTTGTTTTTAATGGCACGTAACAATTGACTAAATCAACGAACGTTAAAAAATAAACAGCTTTATTTTGAGACATAACAAATGAGCTAATAGAGTTTACTATATTCAAAGCTTTACAAACAACCATGCATAAATGCAAACTACATTTAACTCTGTCGTACTTAACGGGGACAACATTAATTAAGTGGTGTCGCTACTTTGTAAACAGCATGTGTCACAAAAAATATGTTCCTTTCAGTCGTAAAATGAAAATGGACGCGGCGTTAAATCAAAAATGATACAACGAAAAAAATTGTGTTAGGGCCTAATTATACTCGTAAATGTAGAAAAAAAATATTATTATTGGAATTCCTCTACAAGCTTTTAAGAGAATGGGTATCTTAAGGCGCTTCTTCTTATTAAGTTGGTTATATTGTGCATAGTAATGTTTGTCGAAAATCGGAAATCTCTTGAACCTTATGCCGAAAACACAAAATGAAATCTTTCCATTCATTCCTTAATAATATCTTCATTCCTTGTCACATTAATTTAGTCCACTTGTGTCACTTGCGTGCAATCAACATAATGTATTTTTGACATCAGAATGTCATTGTTCTTCTGTAGCTAGCCAAAAACTTAGCAGGTTTACTTTTCTGAGACTGTAACCATTGCCGTAAAGTTGCTGTTGTTTAATTTGACTGGCCACTGTAAGCCATGTGCCAGGATAAATTGAAAGGCAGATCTTTGCCGAGGGGTATTAATGGCTAATAATAATTGATTTCAGAAGGTTTCTTGTTAAGTTCTGTAAGCAAATATTGAAGCATAAATCGCCCATAGCACCCAAATACTGACCATGCTATTAGAATTCCATACCGAGCACATTTTATTTCTGTAAGTTAATGTATGGTTGAAAAGCGAGACTGAGGGCAAAAAACATAAATTAACTTTCTTTTAAAAATGTTATAACTATAATATTTACCTCAACTACCTGTTTCTTGCAACTTATTATTTTTTAAATGGAAATAGCATTATTTCAACTTTCACAATGTGTTTGAATTTCAATTGTGGTTTAAATTACACACGTTCACAGAAAAATACAAAGGAATATAATTATGAAACCAAGATTTACATACATAGTTTCTCTCGCAACATTTTATTTTCCTCTATACGTACGTACTCTGTACTCCTCAGTAGCATGCATGAAATATAGGGAAGTAGACTTTTGTAATACGTTCCGTGGTAGAAGACAATACGGAATGACTAGGCGACTTCATACACGTACCGTTTGTCGGAAAACTGGTACCTGTGTTCTACGGTCGACATGGCCAAAACCGTGTAGCAGCAAGCGAAAACTAAGCGATGAAACCTGAAGCTTAAATCTAAAGCAAACATAGCTAGGTTTAGTTCCACTTCTCTGGTGCATGTGACGTGTTCTTTAGGCTAAATGAAATTATTTTCCTATGCAGCATAGGTAGGTAGTTACGTACTTAGCAACATAACGACAGTTACGTTCAATCGATATAGTAAATCTAATATGTCCATTCCCAGACAATACTGACCAATTAAAATCAATATGCCATAAATAATGACTACAATTAGGCAACGAAATTACTGTCAAACACAACCTGCTACGATAATTTCGTGTCTAATCGATATTGATACTGTAATATAACCAAATATGTGGTGGAACTAGTAGTTAGTGTATGTTAGTGGTATAACGTCTACTTTATGATTAGGAGGGTGGTACCCATACACAATTTTACTTGGGAACATTGCAAAAAAGTGCTTTATTTTAGTTGGAAATCAAAGCTATTTGTTTAGCACACATTTGTTTTACTCATAGATTGATACGATGGACACGAAGGTAAAGACTTGAGTATAAATTTGATGGGACCTGTGTTGAGACGCAATTTTATTATAAATAAAATAGTATAACCAAAAAAATAGGGGCTATACCGACGTAGGGTAGTATTATTTATTCGTTGGGTCTAATCTTAACCAGCTACTACCGCTATGGAGTTGCTATTTTTCACTACGTCCCGGCCCCACGGGGCGCGGGCTTTTCTTACACAATAATATAATAAAACCTTGAATAACTTTGCAATTGATTGATAGGCATACTTCCCTTTGGTATAATTCTGTACTAGCTAAATGCTATGGCCGGGAATCCGGGATAAATAAACAAGAAATACAAAACAAACAGACATTTACTGATAAAAAGACTTTATGTGAAGTAAAGCACCATTTAACAATGTTGATATCGAGAAGCTAAAAGTGCGAATTAAATAGTGTTAAAAAAGAATTAAACAACAGAACCGAGTTCTAATTTACAATCAGACATTTTCCGGAATTTTACTATAAATAACGTGTGTATTGTAGGTATATGTCGTTTATCCGTATCCGTATTCTGATGTCATATTTATAACTTCACGATCAATTCAAAACGACAATCCATTAAATAGCCACATGTAGGTACTGCAAATACCAGTTCAAACAAATTGTTATCAATATAAATAAATTCGTAATACATACCTACATTAACTACCATGTATACTACTTATGTAATCTTATCAGCATATGAATCATAAAAGGTGTAGAATCTGACACAGTGCAGTACGTCCAGAAATGGAAGCAACGATTCAATTGACCTTAAAGAACTGTTTGATGCCTGTTATAAAGATTTTCTGATTAAATTGTATCTATTTGATAGGTAGTACTTAAAGTAAATTGTAGGTACACGAGGACTTATCGGAATTAGCCAAAGAAACGTACTGATGACGTTATAACGTGACACACCTAGATGACGGATGCGCGGGCGTCAAGACTCAAGCCCGTGACCAACAGTGGGCAAAATTGGGAACAATGACATAGCTAGGTAAATGAGTGCATTAATGAACGTAATGTTGTGTTACAAAAGATAATCATTTCAGGTTCGAAACTCAAGCCGAATAGACTAGAATGTATTCTTTGTTTTTTTGCTTCCATCATATTTGATCCTGCACAGACTGTATCGTGAACATCTGCAGTTGGCCCTTCCACCTGCCATCGTACATCGGGCGGAAGCTCGAAATTGTGTACCCTATAGTTCTTTGATCATTCGATAACAAACGAAAATAATCAGCAGACTAAGAAATTAAATACGTGATTTAACCTTGAACCTGTTCTTAGTTATGTAGCAAGAAAATAAAGGTACATCTTTGACCTTGCGCGTATTAGCGTAGGTTAGTACCTGCGTTAAAAATAGCAAGCATTTACTCCACTGATTCCACTGAACCTTTTTAATTTGATTACCTAGTTACCTACAACGTATCGTTACTGCAAACATCGCCATCTTACATAACTCATGTCTGATATACAGCCAGACATGTTCGCATCTCTAGCCCGCCCGCCAAAATTCCCCGCAAATAAAACGCCGCGAAAAGTTGCCCTTCTGGCGTTTTAATTATGCTACGTCAAATACCTTTTGCCAGTTTATCTATGTACTTTAAAGCATAGGGGATATACTACAAGGCCATGCCACATAAAAGAGATTTGTCCAATTTGTTAAACATTTTCTTATCTAAATGTCCTTTGCATGAAAAATGACCTTCAAACCTGACAAAAAAATATGTATGAGGTTTTGCCAGGAACTTGATTTAAAATTAAGAATAATTTAAACATTAATAATAACTGCAAATACCCATTGTTATGCATTTAATTACATATTGATTATATAAAGGAACGGTAATCTGAATTCTGCGGCAACCTGGATCATCTAAACTGTTTCCAGCAATAGTTACATAAACAAATATTCTTTTAATAAGTACTGTTTTATGGAGTTAATAGAAAGAAATACAAGTTGTTACTATGCAGGCATACAATGCATAATTCATTACAAGGAGATTACATGAAATTGATGAATTGATATGCATTATCATATGCTATCAGTATTGTAATGACATTAAAGACAAACAATTGAATACATATTAATGTTTATTAATTATAAATTATCTGAATATAAAAATACAAGGCTACCGTGAATAACAATGAAAAAACTTATAAGGACTTTTAATTAATCAAATATTATATTGTTGGTAATTGAAGAAATTATAATATTAATAAAGTTCTGGTGCTAACTGCTGCAAGCTGGGAGATTATTATTTATTTTAAAATGACTTTGATACCATCAACATCATTGGAAAATTCCAATCTTATGATGATGTATTGAAAATGCCCTTAACCTACATCACAAGAATCTTCCTACATTCAGAATTTACTTATGAACTCAGACAGCTAACCATTTTAAAATAGATTTGTCACTTTAACTGCAGATTTTTATCCATTGTAAAACAATGACTACAAGGTTTAAGCAAGCTCACAGATATTACAGATATTTATATATAATATCTTATCACATAAATTGAAAATTAAAAGTTTTAAGTCAACAAGAAACTAATAAAAAGACAACCCATTTGTCAACAACTAAGTTTCCTTGCTCAGAAACAATGGATAAACTTTACTATATTATCAATATTTAAAAAAGTCGGTTCGGCATGAGGTCACATAACAATTTAACAACAATCAAACACAAGCTTCAATGATTACAGCGTAACTCAATATTTTTGTACTTACACAACCATTCCATAGGCGCCTTCGCCGATATATTGCAGATTAGTGTATCTGGGCCCCACTTCGAACACCTGGCCCCGAATGATCTCCGCGTTGGGATTACTGCTCGCGGCACCTGCAGCCTCAGCCATCGCGACGCAGGGGGAAGCCACTTAACCAACGGCAACAATACTGAGTTCAGCATAAATTCCTTACACACGGCTGACACCAGATTGCCGATTCTATAGTCCACATTAATTGCCAAAACAAACTATGAATCGACCTACATTATCCATAACCACTACACGAACAAATCGTCCACTTGTCACTTGCTTATCATTCTCGCTAGCCTGTTTGCCCGACTTTTCATGGACACTCCCGTATAGACGCAGTACCGTTACAAAATGAACTCGATTTTTTCTCCATCTCTACCAGTGTGTTCCATGTTGAGACTTATGTGTCTTTTCAACCATATACTTACATCACACTCAAATCGAGTATGTGAGAACGAGATAGAAGATAGTATTGAAGTAACACGATTGTTCGTTCTTCTACTTATAGTTTGTAAGCATTTCAGTTTAAAGTAAAAACACTGATTTCTAATTCTTTAAAATTGAATTTAAAACTTTTTCAGAGATATTACCCCAAAATATTACTTAAAATAATTAGTTTACTTATAAAGCCACCCAATCATTAAGATACTGAGAATGTCGTCCTCTAGGAAATAACACAACGACTTTGACAATGACATTAGCGAAACTGACAACATTGACGTTTTGTATATGACGTTTACGTTTTGGACTGTAGTTTTTATAAAACCAAAAAAATACACAATTCTTGTTCTAAAATCACATGAAAACGTCATACTGATGTATTTAAAATAACAAATGATGTGATGTTTTTTATATATTCTACATCAATTATATGATTTCATTTTTTAAATGCACAGTGACCTCGTCGCCTTTAATCGAAGGACTATTGTGCAAATAACTTAGGTATGTCGGTTTGGTCAGCTAGTACAGTTGGAAATAATTACCATTCCGCATTGCCCGGCGGTCAATACGGTTCGTCGAATAATTGGTGTCCAAAATCAAGCAAGGTATGATATAACTTATTACATGTATGTATGTAGACATTCGTTAACCATCATTTGATTGCAATGACAACTGTAATTACTGTTTACTAGTTGGCTGTTTTATTAGTGAAGCAGTCGTGTAGTTGTGCGCCGCAGTCCACACGCTCATGTAGTGAGACTGTTTGATCTGTCATTATAGTAAACTAAAAGTAATTTAATGATAGTGAGAACTATGTGAATGTAGTTTTGTTTCTGTTATTTTTTTACCTTGTTGGTTTATTATTAGTTGGTATTTGACTTTGTTTGTTTGGATTGCTACATTTTGTTTCCCAGGTATTTATGTATTTGTTGTTATTGTTGAAATTGTATGTATTATATACCTGCTAACCTATGTGTTATCTATTTAATCATTTAATATACATAACCTTTATACTTTCAGTGTATTAAATAAAAATAACAATACTGATATTCTATATCATTAATATTGCTTACTATTTTTAAATATTTATACTCACGGCATGTAATGTGTGTTTTTAAACCTACCTATTGATAATTCTTTTTATTTTGTTTTGTGAAGGAGTGGATGACAGGTATTTAGCGAGCATTTTGATCAGTTTTGTGGCACACTGAAGCGGAAGTTCTACTTATCATATTCTAACCACAGTGAGTTTATATTTGGATGTTTTTAGGGTTTGGGCTTAAGTGATGCAGTCCCATGTTTTGAGGCTAGCCATGTGTTACATCATTTATGAATATGCATATCCAAAACTAGTTTTGATTTGAGTATGAGTTTAAAATAATATGCTTAAAACAGGCAAACAGCATATTATTTCATTAAAAATATTGAACCAATAAACTAGTAACATGGTTATGTAAATTTCACTCTTATAAAAATTCATCTCTGGTGTAAAATTGGCAAAAGATTGCACCAGGGTAAAAGTCTGCAAAACTTCATATTCATAATTATTTTTTAATGATGTGACACATGAATAACCCAGCTTAGGGCATGGTGGCAGTTTTATAAATAACATTTAAACAGACTTACCATATACCAGAATTATAAAAACTCTAATTCTACCCAGTGAATGGCTTTGCCAAAAGTTTTCTCAATTGCTAACAGATGCGGTGTTCTGAAATAACTGTTTAACCAAAACTCAAATGAACTTTAGACGTCTTAAATGTCTAAGAGTCAGTCAGTACACCTTAAAGTGGTAGAGACAGCATGAAACTAAAAAGGTAGTTTTACTTTTAATCACTTGTAGTTATTAATTTATACATATGGGTTCTTTTTTCATAGGTGATTAATATACCTAAAAACATTTGTCTAGGTTAGTTTAGATCTTTAATTTACTTTTCTAGGAAAAAGACATTGACAAGTTTTAATACCAGACGAGGAACTTTCCTACAGTTAACAGTAATAGATACTAATACCAATTATAATTATTTCGTCAATTTGAGTGTGCTCATTTTCAAGCCACTTTATATCAAATGCCCATACAAGCGACTCGTATGCATCTTAATTGATAATCCATTAATGACTTTTCAGTTGGCATTATACTGTGTGGTTAGTGATACAGTAGTTATGCAACAGTTCAGGTCAGTTCTGTTGCTAAGGGAGCACTATATCCAAGCTGAATGAACAAGTTCTATACCACATTTCATTTGTTAGGTAGATATTATAAAAAAGGTAAACAATTTTGATGTTTATTTGTATTTGTGAATCGATTTACGTTCACGTTCACGATTCACGTTATGAATTTCCGAGCATAAGAAGAATATACTCGGTTTATGAACGCAATTTAAAAACAATATTTGACTACAAACTAAACGAAACGATAGTACTATCACGTGTGCCGAAGCCATTACTCTGGACCGTCTTATTAAAATAAAGTGCACTTCATTAATTGCTGTCAGAATTCAAATCTTGTTATGAACTAGTAGTACACCTGGTTATGTTTGAAAGAAGTATCTAATTCTAGTCCGCAAACCACTGGTCTCACATTTCACATCAGGAACTCCTTGATCAGTTCTTGTAGGCACTATGAAGTCAGACTTTCGTCAATGTTGAAGTGCTATACACTGCCCGTAGCGGCGCGCGGCGTCTCTATTCCATATCAAGTATAATCTTTAGAGATACAGAGACACAGGGAGCTCGCAACAGCCTCTCTGTTCCCAAACATCTACAATCTTGAGGGATTCAATGTGAACTCTCAAGAGTGCTATAATAATAATTAATCAATTATTATTAGCTGAACGCAATTCCATTAGGAATAACTTCGATCGGGATTTTCATGAACATGTAGTGTTCATTAAGTCGTAAAATCCCGTCCGCCAATAAAAAAAAGGATCGTCTCTCTATAGCCTAATAAGTGTTAATGTATCTAGAACTAAAAAAATGTCTTTAAAATTTTCCAAAATCTAATTTTGCAGGTCTTGCTTTTAAAATGTCAATAATGGTAAGAATGCTGCTTCTAATATAAGCTAACATTAGTTTAGTCTTAAGATGGCAGGCAGTAGGTACTGTCGCTTTTAAAGGTATAGATTGCCTAAATAACAATAGGCATTTTCTGCCAAAATATTTTTAAGATGGTGGTGGTTTTACAAAATTCTAGGTTTGAATAGGTAGTGTAATCATTCGTATTAAAAAACATGCTTTACAATGTAAACGTAGCTAAACAATAGCCATATTACCTGGCTATTTCAAAATGGTGATATCATGAAGTTGTTATGGCATATAGATAGATACACGTGTTTGGTGGACTTGGTGGTGTATGTTCTGTGTATTGTATTTTGTAATAATTTCACTTTAAATATCGTGTCTAACATACAAGTAATTTGTGTCTGTTACTCGTATTGTGTATATGTGTGTAACCATCCTATTACCACTATTTTGTATTACATTTATTATTTAGTTTCCGGTAAGAGAATTACGTTTAGCGCTGAGCAAATATTAAGAGCAATTTTAGATTAGACAAGTAACGTGACAGTCCCGTTTAACCATTTCGTTAACTGCCTTACTTTAATCTATTATAGTCCTAAATGCCGAAACATGATTTTCCCATTAAATGTTCATTTTTGGATCTATAAATCAATCCGCTAATAAAATCAGATCTGAATTTAGTCCAGGAATAAAATGTGAATGTTATTGATATTGGCAGCAGCATAGGTGCGCGATGTCGGGCGAGACTCCAATACAGTCGGCTGACGGGCTCCACACGCCCGCCTACCTGTCATGGAGGAAGCTTCAGCTCAGCAGAGCTAAGCTCAAAGCCTCCAGCAAGACGTCAGCCCTGCTCTCCGGCTTTGCCATGGTACGATCAAAAAATATTATCAAACACGCTCCGCTTGTAAACAAACTGACGAGTCACGGCCATTAGTACTTAATATCGTTAACGCTGTAGTAACGTAGCTGTATTTTCTGCGATAACTTAATGGTTCCGCCAAATTGATGTTCACAATCTGGAATGTAATTGGAGACGATTTTTGCTTAAGGCGAAAGTCGATGTCCTAACTTTGTGATGAAGTAATCTTAAAGAAAATGTCGATGTTCCTGAAAGTGTGTTCCTATTCTCTTCGAATTTAATGGAGTTTCGTGTTGTAGCGAAGTTTACCTTAACAAGGTCGGATTTTGATAAAATTTCAAATATATGAACGCAACTTTATGATGAAAGATTAAAAGCAATTTGGATGTCAATGAAATAGTTCTGAATTGTCAACAGGTAGCCATGGTGGAGGTGCAACTAAATCCGCCTGAAAACACAAAAGTGCCTAATGAAATGCTGGTAGCTTTCACTGTATGTACCACCCTGTTGGTAGCTGTTCACATGCTAGCGTTAATGATAAGCACGTGCATACTGCCAAACATCGAAGCCGTCGGCAACCTCCACAGCATATCCCTGGTGCACGAGTCGCCGCACGAGCGACTCCACTGGTACATCGAGATAGCGTGGGCCTTCTCTACGCTGCTCGGACTGATACTGTTCCTAATAGAGATAGCTATCCTCTGCTGGGTCAAGTTCTACGACTTGAGTCCGACGGCGGCGTGGTCCGCCTGCGTCGTGCTCATTCCAGTCATGATTGTGTTCCTGGCCTTCGCCATACATTTCTACATGTCGTTAGCTAGGCACAAATACGAAGTGACCGCTACGGGCATCAAGGAACTAGAATTGCTCAAAGAACAGATCGAAATGGGCGATCACGATGCTCGTATGAATAATTTAACATTGCTTGACCAAAGTCGTATCGTGTGATAGTCGACGTGTGTGTCCATGTCCTTTTTGGAATGTTATTAATACCTTTTGTTTGTGAGTGTACACCATTGATTATTTAGGTAAGTTATGTACTTAGATTATGTTAAGATTGTACTTATCGAGTGCCAATATGTATGTGAGCAGTTGTGAATGGGCGCCATTATTGCTCATTTATGTTACTTCAGGGCTTCTGGCTACTTAGTGAAGATTTGATGGGAGGAAGAAATTTAAATGATGCGTTCAGCGCAATGCTTCGTACATACGTATAGCCCTCTAGCGGTGCTCTTTATAAATGTTCTTATTCAAGTGACGTGTATTGTGGCGGTTGTTTAAAGATTACGAGGACTAGAGAATATTTCATAGAAAAGTCTGCAAATAGTCAGGTCAAATAATATTTCCAGGAGATTGACGATCTATGACTTGTTTTCTGAGCCGAGGGCTTCCAAGTTTTGATCTTCCACCTTGTTGATTTGTCGAAGGAAAAGTTACGTCACAAATGTGTACCGCCAATAACTGTAGTCTATTATTTTTATAACTTACAGTCATACGAATTTATTTAGGCAGCAGTTCAATTTATGCCTCACGTTTAATCTCATATAAATACAGGTTATGTAGGAATTCACGAGTAAATTATAGCTTAAGTATGACTAACGAATCTCTGTAAATACAATTGTAGATTTTTATCACTTGACGGTAGTAATCTTGACATGTACACTCATATAAGTAGTCATAAGGCTGAGTATTGGACGAAGCGGGTAGTTTTTGCAAGCATGAAAAAATGCTCTGTCAGATGTTTTGATGTTAACTGTCAAAAAACGCGGTAAAAATTTAGTTTATTTTCATGCGAGCCATGGGATCTTTGTGGAAGTGAGACGGTGCGATATATCATATGTAGCTGTGTCTCGCTTTTACAACGCCAACGGGCTTAAGTTAAAGTGCAGGCAGTGGTTAGAGCGGTTATAAACTTTGACAACTACCGAAAATGTTTTCGTTTTCGTTAATATTTCACTTGTAAGAGCAACAGATGTTTATTATTGCTTGCTTCAATGTACCCGCCAAGTGCAATTTCCGCCTCATTTATATTTTTATGACTTACATCTTATTTTTTATAATCCTTGACCTTTTCTGAAATGTAAAATTATATAATTTTCTATACTTATCAATATAAATCTATAAATATATTCTTAGTTAATGAATTTAAATAGATTCTATTGGTCCTCCTTCTAACATTTCTTAGTTACGGGGACAATTCTTTTCTATTTGAATTCCCAATAATACCATTTTACTGAAGCATAATAGAAATGTTTATAGCCCACATCTACATCATCTATAAAAGGGATGTAATCATAAAAAAGTAAATGTCCATAAACAATATTCATGACGAAGAATCAAGATACAAGTATTATAACAAGCGATGGTTGTGAAGAAGTCACAATTTTGACGAGAATAAGTGGTAGGCTTCATCGATTTAAATATGATTATTAGTACAAATATGAATTGCAATTTACTCTCAATTATCTTCCGATCTGTAACTAAAGAGTCACAAGGACACAATATCTGTTTATAAAGCACACATCTTTATCTGGACTAGATTAGTCGACCGATAGGACAAATAGTCAAGGTCGCAAAAGCAAAATAAAATATTTTTATTATACCATGAGCTTGAGAAGTTCACAGACTCAATGCCACCAACCGAGTCGACATTTTCTCTACAACAACGTTAACACATGACTGCACGTATGCGTCAAACATGTTCATACTAAGGCCTCTCATCCAGAGTTAATGTACCGTAAATGCCACGGGAGTTATGTTACAAGTATCGTCAACCAGAAATCAATGAAAAGAATAAATTCGAATTATCACCCTTATGGCTTTGACATAAAAGCGTTGTTACGATCCTAATGTGTCGATTGGTGTTCGGTTGGCTATACAGACGTGACCGTGAAGCACCCTCCCAACACATTTTCTGATAAAACAATATTTTTAAATCCAGATGTAGACCGAAGCGAATACTCTAAACAAAGCTACTTAATCTTTGATAACCTAATTAGTGCGGTGGATAGTGCGTGGTTTAATTTTCTTTATTTTTGCTGATTCAATCGTCAATTTCTCTTTCTTTGGATTCGGCCAAAAGACCGTGCCGAAAGTTACTAAAAAATAAATTGTTGTTGATTTGTCTATGCTCACTCATAAAATATTGGTCTACTTTGTTTTTGTGAAAGATTTAGTTCATCATTAGATATCTGATGAACTAATCTACTACTACTTTGATGCAATTAACATCGATTATCGCACAAGCAGAATACAAAGTAACGTCTTACATGAATATTTTATGGAGTAAACGTTTCACAAGTAACTATTATATCGTCACGACGTTGATAACTACCTGTGTTCTACAATATGTTTAACGTGCAATATCTAGAGATAATATTGATTACTGAAATATTTCCATACCGATTTTCCTACAAGAGTTATTGATAGGTCTACGAGTGAAATTGTCTTGATAGTAGTTCGTCAGGTAGCAATGTTTTTTGTAAGTTGCCACTTGTTTTTGTTCGG
This sequence comes from Trichoplusia ni, assembly GCF_003590095.1. Classification (NCBI taxonomy): domain Eukaryota; kingdom Metazoa; phylum Arthropoda; class Insecta; order Lepidoptera; family Noctuidae; genus Trichoplusia; species Trichoplusia ni. Next base: position 8,188,533 of record NC_039480.1, read on the forward strand.
AATTAGATATTGAATCGTATCCTTCTATAGATACGCAAAGGAAATCTAGGTAAAATGATCAATTCTATCTACTTCATTAAGCAGGCCATCACAACTTATGTTGCGTCACAAATAACGATGAAGTAACGGTGCTTTTAATTCTTGTGGTTTATTGGCAGTTATCATTTAGGCAGATGTTGCGGAATTAGGCATAAGTTGCCCATAGCAAGAATTTGAGCTATTGGTCTAATACTGAATATAAATAAAATTAATGCAATAAAATACAAATTAAATTAAAAATATATTTGATTTACGAACATAAAATAACTTGTACATACAACTACTACAAAATAAATGCAAAAAAAAACATTAAAAATAAGTTTAAACTATGATTCATTCGCTGCGTCATTTCTTATCAATAAGTGAGTTTGTCGGTAACGATATTTAAAACATACTCTATATTACACATCATTTGATTTATTGAAATGTAATAAGAGATTTCTTCCTTTTTTACCAGATAAGGGATCGACCTCAAATAATCACGGTAAGAGATTACAATTCACGTTTAATAAGTCAATTAAATAAGCGATTTTTAATACATATAATATAATCTTATAAACGAGTCTCTTGAATTTTGTTTATCATGTCACAAAATTGATCTACTTAATTGACAGTAAGTGACTGCTGGAAATTGCTACTATGAAATGAAAGAACCCTAAAGAACAACTCAACAAAACTAGGCGGAATCTGGATACGTTTGCATAGATAGCGCAAAAAGACACGATTTTGTCCCGCATTTTGTATTTTTCGCTCAATTAACGCACCCTTGCATGATAAAACAAAATTGTCATTAGCCGTTAATCGGTTACTTGACACCAGTGCAATATAGTGCCGTACCTTATTTCAATTAAAAACGAGTTTTAAACAGTTATAATAAACCGCTCACGATAGCAATAATATGATATTGACTGTATTTATTACTTAATCCAATAAGTACTGTGATATAATAATGAATGACATTAATAAATCTGTTAATATGTAATTTAGCAATAAGTAATTATAAATTGTTCATTTAAAATAACTGGAATTTTGTAAGAATAATTTACAATGTTGTTATACTGAGTGATCTTGTAAAACACTTAATATACATTACATTTGGTCGATACAGAACTTGAGGTTTTTATCAATATCCCCTGCCTTTTGTTGTAACCAAAATTCGTTGTGTTCCAATATAGCTTTTGAGAATTTCAGTTCGTTCTGCAATTCAAAATAAAATTTTAATATATTATAAATACCTATATAAACATTGTTAATAGCAGGTGCCTTAAGTATGAGAGTAACAAGCCTTTGATGGGGTTTCTGGATTTTTGATTTCATTCATACTTCACTTTAAAATAAAAACCAACTTATACTATGAGCTTTAAACGTGAAAGCTACTCTGCTAGGCGAAATACAGTTCCATGACTGGCTAAACATATTACGTCACTTTGAAGAGGAAATCCTGTAGCATTGTTTTTTACATTTGTACCTATTGTTTACATAGGTTCTGTCTATTCTTTCTAAAGCTAGGACTGATTTTCACTGTCCAACTCGTAACTGACAAGCTAAATTGCCAAATTTAAAATGCTACTCCAAAATACGATTTAATGTCCCGGAACACTAAAATGATAAATTTATTAATAATACATAATGTTTAACTTTATCAACGCGAGTAGCGACAAATTGAGTGTTCTGAATCGTTTTCTATCATTATTATAATATGTGGAAAAACCTTGAATTATATTGGAATAAAATGTTAATATGCCTATTTAGTTTCATGCGGGTATTTTCTGTTAAGAGTATCTATCTAAAAGTACTTCCTTAGCTTTTACTGAAAATCTCAAACATTGAACTTGACAATCTAACTCGCACCAAGATTCCAAGAGTCTCCAAAAGGATGTTCATCAGAGGAATATGCCAAAAAGATGAACTACAGCCAAACATGGTAAAAAAATCCCGCCGTTCATTTTGAAGACACATCGGAAATTGTGAATAAACAAACAAAGTACCTAAGTAAATATGAGGTAGGTAGGTATTTTTGAAGGCCAAACGTGTGGAGTCAGGCCAAAACAATTGTTTTAAACTTCCTCGTATAGGACAAATTTGTGACCTTAACTCTTAATTTGTCCCAAGTTGATTGTAGTTACCGTTGTCGCATGATTATCGCGACACAGTTTTAGAAGATTTTAGGCAAGGACAACCCAAGACAATGGTTGGATGAGAATATCCATAATATCGATAATATCGAAGATATTAAAATTCAATAAAATCTTGATTCGAATTAAAGTCATATCATCTTTAAAATTACCTACTGTTATGTAGGTATTCAAAAGGAGAACTTTCCTCTTACCAATAAAATACCTCTTCATTTGGATTATCCGATTACAGCTACCGCATGTACGAAACGATTGTCACATCAATGCTTTTAACCTATTAACATTTAAAGTGATACCGCTCTTGAAATATGTTACAATGTTATCGTATGATACTGTGCAAGTAGGTAAACATGGATGGTATAGTGCCTTCCTATCTAAGTACAAGGCTTATCTATAAAACTGGCAAAGTTATATATTATGACGTTAGCGCCATAGGAGTTCTCATGGGTTTTTACTTTACGCAATCTTTAGGGGAAGACAATTGTGCTCGTAATGGGCCAGTTCGCAATGTTCAGACTAAATTATTTTCCATTTCTAAGTAGGATTGAGTGAGTCACGTCAGCCGTACGGACTGTGACCGCTGGGCATACGTCACTTATAATGGAAACCAACGGATCGACAGCGCGGCCTAGGAAGCAGTGGTACAGAATATAGAATAGGCAGTGGCGGCATGATCGAAACGCATACCGCGTGGGCTGGTTCCAAGTGGCCCAAGATTTGGAATCGAGGAAGGATTTGAGAAGGCCTTGGTCCAGATGTGGGACACATGAAGCAAGATTAAACAGTGGCAATCTTTCTGGATATGGAAAAAAATACTTAGTAGGTAACTAAGTGCGATGCTGTTGTTGTTGGACGTTTTTATATATTCCAATCGATAATTCTACCGTCAACATTTAGTTGTACTAAGTGTGTATGAATTCTCTGATAACGTTAGAACACACGTCTACTAAGCAACTTAAATAAAACTTGAATATTTCAATAATCGAAAATATAAAACAAGTTTTGCGACATCACCTCTATTATTACTTACAACATGGCCTTGCGTCGGTCAGCTTGTGACGCCATTTAATTTCACGGAAATGAATAACGTTTGATACGACTACAAATTGATAATCCGGTATATGCGAGACATTAAAAAAGGCTTTCACGCTGCCTGAGGCAAAGTGACTAGTCTTTGTAAAGTGTAACATAAGGAAAACTTAGCCAAGCCTTGCCACGTACCCACCGAATTACCTAACTTCGCGACGCACTGCGGGTTCAATTCTGACAAGACACTTGAAGATGAAACATTCCCTTTTGCGGAATGTGTTTATTTGATGGTATATTTTTTCCCTTTCGAAACAGCCAGATTTAGAACAAGCATTGGTAAATTACACCAAATAAACCAATGCTTGTCATATACGGGGATGGAACCCGCTACCTATACGTCGCGCGATTTTTACCACTGCGCTATCCGCGCATTCAAATTACCTACTTAAGATTTTCTGACATTAATATGTAAATAGAGACTTAAAAAACCCGGCTAGAAAAACCAAATCACTAGACAAGCGATAAACAGCTAAAGAGCAAGGAAATAATAAGGCGATCTGCCACCTACTGATTTGTTGATTGTACCAAAACATTGTTATCGAGATCTCACATAGCATTGTGTTCAAAGTTATTAAGCAAATTACCTACTAGCAAAATCCTAACTGTTTTAGACTTAATGTGTAACATAACGATTAGCAACATTCTTGTAACACAGCCATAATAATTGTTACCTTATATTTTCGTTTAATCACGAGCTACGCTAGAGCACGGCGGATAAATTCGAATACCGCCTTATAGTAGCAGCTTACAAAGTGCCACCTATACCTGTGGTCCCTGTGGAAGAGGAAACCTGGCCAAGAGAAGCTAGAGACAGGGAAGTGTAGAGACAGCTGCAAGAGACCTAAACCCAAAAACTGATTGATCTGTTAATGCTTAGTTTCAGTAATAAAGGTTACCAGTGAATACTTCTAGCGTATCCAATAGCCAATGACGTATACCAGCGAAAAAACAAAGTCCAAATTTCAAAGAACAATAACCAAGGTCAAGCATCCTATGATATAACATGATAGAAACATTAATATGTATAGTTCTAACACCTGACTAAAACAGGCTGTTATATTTGTGTATCAGTCATTGTGTTCTAGCAACAATACCTACTGGACCGAAGCATTGTTATGTCAACACTGAACAGCGGTCACGTGGTTACTTATCTCAGCATTACCTTCTGGACTTGAGATACGTCACGAAATTGTATGAGATACAATTAATAATCAATCAATAAATAATCAATTTATAAATGTGATGCGTCCGACTGTTTTTACACGTAGGTAGTAGGTATTTTAATAAACATGTTTGTAGCTGAAATTTACTTGAGGGGATGATACTAGGACTTATCTGAGTCTAAAAAAAGGGAGTTTTATGTATAGAACTTAAAATTTACAAAGAGTATTAAATTAAGAACACCTACCTCAATAACTAATCTAAGCCTTTTAAAGCTCATAGGAAAAAGTTATTCAAACTTAGATATAGATATTGTCTCTCCGACAAGGGTATCGCATACCACCCCGCGTTGCCAAGCCCGGGGTAGTTTGTTGAAGTTGCTTGCGTAAATGATTTAAAAAATCAGCCAAAAATATCTTAAATGATTGTCAAGATGATTTCGCATATTTGAGCACAATTATATCTTAACACAAGAAGTTACTAACCGGTGGTATCGGGTACTGTGTCGGCCGGTCGCAAAACTGGCGTATGAGTATGTCGCTCATCTTGGACTTGACGCAGATGCCTTCGACCCAGCATCCTTGTTGCAGCTGCCCGGTGTGAATGTGGTAGAACCGACCGAAACCGTGCTTCAAATCGTTCTCCCAATGGCCTTCGTAGCGGTTACCGTTTTCTACGAACGGAACGGTGTGTAAAAGGTTAAAACTTTTGATTAATCCTGACATTCAAAACCCTGTGTCACATAATATGTTGCCTATGTAGCCGAGTGGGTAGTAGGTAATGTTACGGAATTCCGGCATACCGACTGTTAGGCTTAAGGTTCAAAAGAATCTAGTTTAAAATAATTAAACAACAAAGAAAACACAAAATAAGCTATGAGAAAGAGAAATGGAAAAATTGGTTGGTCATCTGTTTACTGGAACAAAGTTCTTCGGATGCTTTTGGTAGGTATACAATATGAATTAAAATTAATTTTCATTATACTCCTGAGCTGTTCCTCCTCAATCACGAACAGCAATAACTGTGATGACAGAAATTAAACATACTTCCAAGATTTTGACGAGCGTGTGCCAGTCGACGAGTACCTACTTATAGAAATAATAAAAGATTGTATAAACAATGTGCGTATCGCTCACATCGTGGGAACTAAAATTAAATAGAGTCGGTACTTAAGCTACTACTTCACAGAGAACAAATAAAGACATTATAAGTTAATATGGGTGTAGGTACCTAAGCTAAGAACCTGACCTAGCAGTACAGATCTAATGAAAATGGACATCTGGAGGTCAGCTGTCAGGTCGTCGATAATAAAAATCTAGTTACCATAGGAAGTTGGTAATCCGTACTCAAGAACAGAAAGGATTTGTTTCCGTATAAAAATAACTAATTGAGAAAAGGAAACAGGCTATATTTTATCAGAGACAGACTTCAATTCAGGTCAGACAGGCATTCAACCACTTGTAGTGAATTATTATAAGCATCGGTGTAAAAACTTAAGCCGCACGGTATACGAAATCAAATAGCCTGACTGTCCGGCTGAACCTGGATGTCAGAATTAGGTACTAAGTAGAACATACAATTAGAATGGATAACAAATGTTTAGAAGTCTTCAAATCCGTGGGAAGGCCATTTCTCTTCGACGAATATAGTGGCTTGGACTCTCTGCTTGGAGCGGTTCGTCATTGAATCGAAAAAGATGTTGCTTCCTACTGTCATTTGACTATTTGGCTAAAACTCTACTCAGACTCTCAGAGGATGACTCACAGGCTGAATATTGTTATGTAGGATATTATAATAATTATACTCACCAAGAACCAATAGCCCTAAACCTTGCTTCTTGCCCTCACTGAAATAGCCCACATAGACAGTGTTGTCTGTGTACCACATAGTTCCGAAGCCGTGCCTCTTACCAGCCTTCCAGAACCCTAGGAAAACGTCACCGTTTTCGTAGTACCACCAGCCGATACCCTCAGGTTTGCCTCGCACCCAGTCGCCGCGGTACTCGAGGGTATAGGTCCCATTTGTATTAAGGTGACTGAGCAATCCAAAACCATGTCTGCAGAAAAGTACCTAACCGTAATTTTAACTTGAAGTAGGTAAACATATCGACGCATGCATCAATTAACCTAAATAAATTAAATTTGTTCTGTTGTGGAACGCGACAGGCTATGTCGCGTTCCACAACAGAACAAAGGCCTCCCAAGTCGTGCTACATCACTCATTTCTACGCATCCAGCACGAGCCAGCATATTATTTTTGTCATAGGTACACAAGTCTGGGTTGCGTGCTGTCACCGAGTCACGATCTAAACTCAAAATTCAGGTCCTGCGACTATTATGCTACATCCTGTATTAGAGTTAATTAAAGGCCTGGAATACTCTAACTAAACGCCTGAGATGCCTGGATGCTCAGTAAATTGCGAGCGTTTCTATGAAAATTCTGTATAACACACCTGTAACCTTTATACCAGTCACCTTCGTATAACTTGCCATCGATAGTAAGAAATGTTCCTTTTCCTGTGAACAAATTATGACTTCTTGTAATTCGAGCAGCCTGAACGCGATTATGTAAGTTTGCATAAGGCAAGCACTCAAGGGAATCTCTTTAAAAACTAGTACATGTTCAAAAATACCTCCTACCTTCTTTCAAGTCTTTTTTCCATTCACCAACATAACGATCGAACCTTGACGTGAAGATGGCATGACGGAGACCATTCTTGATCGATTTCTTTTCAGCTGCTTTTAGAAGGGGTATGAAATTACGCGGCTTTTTATAAAAAGGCATTATTAAAAAAAAGCGCCATAAAAAATTAAATGACTTAACAATTTAAAATGACATATGTTTTTTTTTATGTTTTTTGATCACAGATTATAAAACTGGGGTATAAGTAGGTAATGAGTAAAAAGATTATATTACTCTAGATTTAGAAACAAGTTCTATTATCTGGGTAGCGTAGAAGCGTAGCGATTTTTCAAACAAGGCATCATATTTATCTTTAAGTACTTAAGTTATATGTAGGAAGTCATGAAGGTAATTAAAAAATAAAACGCGCTTAGAACAGAACTCTTAACTATTTAATTCTTATTCGTTTATAAGCACTACGCATTTCCGTGGGCCTTTTGCAGGCCCCTACTGAGTTCGATGAGCTGCTGATAGTTCTCCCTGAAGCCTTGTAAGGCCAGTTCTTGCTGGCTTTTCATTGCCGAGTTGCTGACTATGTACTTTTCTATACATTCCACGCATTTTGTGTCGATCTGGATGTCTTCTTCAGTCAAACGATCCGGTTTTTTTAGTTGTATTGGTGTGGGTAGAATCTGTAAATACCATTTTATTTAAACTTAAGAATTTATGGCTTAAAAAAATTGGTTTACTGTGTAATATCGAGAATTAGGAACACTTCGAAACGCATTTAATATCTGCCTGTGTTTATTATACAAGAATTTCGTATAAAAGAATGTCAATATAAAAAAGTCACACTACAATAACGGATCCAGTTGCCTTGACTTCAGCACACCTTCCTTTTATGAGAGAAAAGTTTGCACAAACGACTTGCACTAGTTAACGACATGAAGCATTTTCTCCAGTCTATTCTCACCTGCTGCACTAAGCCCTGAGCCACTTCACTGTTCACAACATCTCCTTGTAAGTCCTGCCTCAGCGCGACCAGTAACGCCGCCTCCCGCACCGCTCCGGTCTGAAGAAGCTCCAGCATTAAGTTGTCCATACTCTTGTGCCACGTGAGGTAAAACACCAAGGGACCAAAGTGACGAGTCGATCTGGAATTATCGAATTGAAATTGATACTTTCTATTGAGAACCGCCTCGTAAGGGTGCGTTCACAATGACGCGGGTTTTGGCAAAGTGAAGCTTAATGGTGATTTAGCATTTGACAACCATCATATAGTTATCAATTTTAGGTAGCTATTTAAAACGGTACAATACTATTGAATTACACTTTATACTTTTCGTAATCCTTACCTCAAGAGTTCATATTTGCTGTTGCTGTCCAGATGTTGGTATGTGATACTGGTGACCCTCTGGTAGGACGGCTCATCAGGTTCGTACTGCACGCATGCACGGTCCAACACGAACTCGTACTGCTCCCTTTCCAGCAGGCTGTTAAACTTCTCGGGGTCAGCGAACATGACTGGTTCTCGTAGTCTACGGCCATGAAGCGGGAAGTATACCTGGAATTAGAGGCTCTAATGAAACTTCAGGGCTTTTTACACTAAAGGCGTGTTTTGGATATTATCTCAGTCCGAGTTACTGACGTGCGGCGTCTCGTTTGCCTTTTTTAGTAAGTGTACTTAATAAGGGATTTTAAATACAAAGATACTGAGAAGCAAGTTTGATTGAAAAAAAATTCTTGTAATTTATTCAGTTTTATTTTGGAGTGAATGAAGTACATGAGCAGTATGTGTGTAATGTGATTTTTTTATGGCAAATACTCATTAGTACAACATATTTATATTACCTGGTTTAATCTTTTTCTGACATCATGATCGCAGCTACGAAGAACACCATCTGGGTCTCTGAAGATAAAGAAATATCAAATAACATAAAGATACAGAACTATGAGTGATTTAAATCTAAAACCTAAAGTAACGTTTTTAAGTTGCTGCTTCTCAACATCTACCATTTGTAAGCCTATTCCAATCCAATACAAAAATTAAAATAATTTCAGGCAATTGCTGGACAAACCACACTGGACCTTTACCAAGGTTCACTACAATTCTAAAATTAAAAGTGAACTCTTAATACATCTAGTTCTGTATAAATCATTGTCTGTTTAATCAATTTAAAAAATGAAGAGGTTCTCATTTCAGTGGTGAGATTGATATCATAAGTATCATTTTAGTTGTGTGTCCATCATATTTGGAAGTCATTAGTAGTAGTACTAATAGCAAAACTGAATACCTTTCAACAATAAATCTGTGTTCATTGGCTACACCAAATGTGATATCAGTGAATATATACTTTGCAGTGTCATAACCCACAAGAGCTGGATCTTTAGATAGAACATCATCAATATGCTTTTGAATCTGAAACACAAAATGCAGTTTAGTAATCTACTTAAAAATACACTGTGAGTTAAACACGATACACATCATTTTCTTATAAGCCACTACCTATCTTACCTTCACAATTGGAGGCATTTGCAGTAATCTATCAGCCTTCTCATTTGCTTTAGCGATTTCTTCTTCAAGCTCTTCATTTGTTAGAAATTTGTACGTTGGGGTCTTGAGGATGTTCAGTCCATGATTCGTTCTTTTGCGAAACACTTTATTAAAGTCTGGCCGAGTTAAACGTTTCAACAAAACCTGAACATTTGGTGAGAAAAACTTTGGTGCTGGATCCTGTTCACCATCTAAGAAATTAAATAAACTTCGAGTATAATATCCACTGCCGAAAACTGCGTTTATTATTGTGATTAGTTACGTGAATAGTCTTACCGTACAGAGATGGAACTATACTCAATTTGCGACATGATAAAACAAGTATTTGTGCATCTGTTACTATGTTTCTTGGATTATTACGAGCTAGTTTGCGTAATATGAGTGACATTATAAAATAACTTTAATAAATACGATTCCTGGATTATTATAAATCTAACCTACAAACGCAAATGTTTATTTAGTTTTTCTTCTGTCGTACTTTAGTGGTTGGCCTATAGGTGTTTGGCCATTGTCATCTTGTCTTTTTTTTTCAAGACTATTGGTATTTTAAAAATCTAAATCAAATCTAGCTAACTGAATGCCAATACTCAACATGAATCATATAGAAATTATATATATTGAAAAGTAATAAAATATTTAGTGGTTCCAAAACTTTGTTCGGTAAATAGGTACTTTTTTTACCCGTAGTAACATTTTTATCAAGCTGATGAATTGTCAAAATAAATATTAATTTGTCAAGAGAACCCCAATCAACCCCAATAAAATCTATATTATCCAATTCCTGTGAGATAGTCATAATAGTTAATATTTAAAAGTTTGTCTGATGATCAATAATCATCGACATGGCCAAACGAAAGGCTGGGGTGAATGATATAATTTATGAATTGGACAATGAGGACATTGAACTCAGTAGCGATGAAGAGGTTAAAGAACCAAAAATTAATCGTACAGAGGTAGTTCAAACTGTAAGTGATGCTCAAAATGAAGAGAATGACAAAGAAATCAGTGAACAGCAATCCGCCGTGGAGAGTGGTCGCTGTGAGAAACCCGCATCTCCGTCGCCTGCGGCAGTGCCGAATGGAGGGAAAATGTCCGATGACTTAGACATCGGTAACACTGAAAATCAAAAACAAACAAGTTCTAAACAGACTGAAGATGAAGTTGATAGTGTTAAAAAGATAAGTGATAGTTCTAAAACTACTATATTTAATGAAGACATAGTCATAGATTCGCCAGGCAATAGCGATTTAGGGGTAGAGGGCTGTGAGAATAGGACACCTTTAGTCACAGTTCGCTTTAGGGACAGTAAAATGGCAAATAATTATAAGGAACAAGTGAAGACCTTTATGTTAAATTTAATTAAGCTTCATGAAGGAGAAACCTTTGGCTCAGATGTTGAGACTGATTTAGAATTGGACATTTGGCCCGAAGATCTGACTGAAGAAGTCAGCAAGGAGGTTGTAACAAAAGAAGAGAATAATTTATTTTTTGTTGATACTGACCCTTGTGATGAACAAATGGAGGATGTCCCTAGGTACAGACAGGTAAGGTAGATTCAATTTTAATATTTAATAAAATAAATACTAACCTTCTGGTTCCCTGCGATGAATACTTATTGTCCATTATAATATCAATTTTATTAGAAAACTGGAAACTTATTTTTTTACTAATTTCAGGCATCATCTCTTATATCGAACGTCCCTGACAAAGAACCTACACCTCCTCCAGCCAGGAGACCTGGGTCCTGCTTCAATTGTGATGGTAATCATCAATTAAGGGACTGTGTCCTTCCTAGAGACCATGCTAGAATAGCAGAAAAGAGGAAAATTATGAATGCACAAAGAGTTGGGTTAGTATTATGGCTTATTCTGTTAATGCATTCCTGGATGCCCCAGTGTTGGCTTGCATAAGTGGATTTGTTGGTTGTAGTCTCTTCTTGTCTTTTTTTTTTAGGGTGCAACATGCACTTGTGCAACAATTACTGCCAGTGTCGTGTAGTGACCACACATGGGTATTCTGCGGGTTTAAAACTTTTAAGTTCTTTCAGACGATTGGTTGTAGTCAGTACAGGTCTAGCAAACCCCTAGGCTTTAACATTGGATGGAGAAAGTCCATTTGGAATTTCCACTGCATAGTTAAAAAATGATATGATGAAAATCTGTCGTTATTAAGATGGAGATAGGTATACATAAAAGGGAGCTGCCTTGAAATGGAGAAAATATGTTAATTATTTCTCATATTTCATGCAGTAATCTTTAAATAATATCTTAGTATTATTTTGGGAATTAGTTCTAATTTATTTCACTTTGCAATTGATATTTAAAAATAATAATATACTCCTGACTAATTTCAGCCCCTACACTGTCATAGTTTAACTATTTAAACATTCTGTTTACATAAACTAAATGTAAGGTGTATTGATGTTGGTAAAAGTTTAGCACAATACTCAGTTATTGCATTTCCACCTGATAAGAAAAGATAAAGAAACAATTTAATACTTGCTATTTCAATTGCCAGTGTAATTTATTTGCAACTTAAAATCTTAAATAATCGAAATTCATAGCAAATGTTACTTCTACACCTATTTGGCTAAATATCCATAAACTAGATAACAATGATTTTTCAAACTGAAAGTATAATGAGGTATGATTAATAAAAAAGTTTGAAAAATTAATTGCAATATAAGGAGCAATTAAAACCTTGTCTTTGACTGCTGTGATGGCAAATGCAATGGTGTTGTAAAGTTGACAGGAAGTAGCAGATAAAATTGACATACTTGCAAATACGATCAATTTGCGTATTAGACAAAAAAACTGCTTTGTAATGGTGTAGAGGAAAGAAAAAATATGTATTTAATATTTATAGAAAATCTGTCTAACCGAATAAGCAGATGTTATTAGATATAGTCAAATACCGTATTACAAGAAGTAACAAGCATTTTCTGATTCCAGCCGCTACCATGTAGAAGACGAACAAAAATACGGTCATTTAATACCTGGTAGGATATCAGGGACGCTGCGGCACGCACTTGGGTTGAAGAGGAATGAGTTACCACTCCACATATACCGCATGAGACTGCTCGGATACCCGCCTGGCTGGCTGGAGGAGGCCAGGATATCACATTCCGGGATCATGATGTTCGATTCAAAGGTTTGCTTTTTAATAATACTCATTGTGTATGACTGGCAGTGACTGACTAGTCGTGATTGAGACAATGCAAGGCACTGAAATGGCAAACGGCTTTTGTTGTCCCAATAACTACTACAACTTTAAAAACTCATAAGGATTTTAAACTTCGCACATGGGCTCGCGAAGGTTCGAGGTTGCCAAGTGTTTGAGTAAAATTAAAACCTTTTTAATGTTACATAATATGTTTATTTAACTATTATGGATAGATACTCTTTTTACCAATTGAATAATAAAAGTAAAATTATAGTTATTTTAACACAAGTTAAAAATGTTATTTTCAGGGTAACGCGACATTGGAGCCGGAGGAGGAAGAAGGTGAAGTGTCCGAACCTGGCTCCAAAGACAAGTTTGACATTAAAAAGATATTAGACTTCCCTGGGTTCAATGTGCCCGCGAGTTCGCGGTATATAGAGGTAAAATCTTTTCCTTGCGACTTTTTTAGCATTGCTTAGTTACACCCGAAACTAAGCAACATGAAATAGCTGTTATTTGGTACCATAAAAATTTCATCAAGTTTGGCTCAGCAGCTTTTATTAGAAGTCGGTTTTGTATGTTTTGTTCTTAAAAACTATTTTGTTTTAACCAGTGGTAGTTTTTATTCAAAGTAATGTTTGTAGAAGAGCATTAAAATAATGTTTGTAATTACAGGAGTCACAAATGTTTGGTTTACCACCGATGTCGGACCAAGACAGCAAGATGGCGATGCTTCAGTACCTAGCGCCGAACGCAATGAAGGCTTACAAACGTAAGAAGCTGACGTTCTTCCCTTCGGCCAGTCAGAATACCACTTTTGAGGGACAAGCTGAGATGGAACTTGATAGTGGAGACGGTAAGTAAATTCGCTCAATTCATTATTTTACTCCAAAATTGAAAAAAAATCCCCACTTATTTTGAGCCGAGAGTGAAAGGTTCGGTAAGAACGGATTTAAGTCATTCCGTTTCTCTTAAATAACTGTGTTCGTCACAGCTTTGCAAAATATTTACAAAAGAAGAAAGCCCCTATAAGATATGGGAACCTAATTTTACAAGTCATGAGATATAATAACATGATAACAAAAATTTTCATAACACGTCTCTGTTTAACAATTTTATGGACTTCGCCATTCTCATTTTCTTCGTAAGCGTCTCTCTTCTTCTAAAGCAAGGTACATATAATTAAAAACCGCCTATAAACTTTAACAGAAGGAGCAGCATTCCCATCTAACCCGCCGTTACCCGACGAAGCCCCGCCACCGCCGCCGCCGCCGCCCGCCAGTCCTCCACCAGCGCCCGCAGACAAGCCTGTTGACAGCGGGGATGACGTAGAAGTTATAGAAGTCATTAAAATCGACGATATTCCTGTACCCATTGCCGATCTCATTACGATTGATGAGGATGATGTGAGTACTAGAATTAAGACACATTTTTGCTTGCTTGCATACTTATGCTTTTATTTTTAGCTTCTTGTCTAGTCTTTTCTATAGGAATGACATTTCGAAACTGAGGGATGAATCTAAAACGGTTCGAAAAGATCTGGTCTACTGTTTATACTTTATATGAACAATGTTGTTTTCTGTATTACAATAATCTGTATACAATTTTGTTCTCCTTAGACTTTAAAACTATGACCAAGTGAAAGAAGTTATTTTAACTAAACGTCTTTCAATGCATGAATCTAACTAGAACCAGAAAAGAAATTCCAAGTTATATTTTCAGGGCAACTCACAAAGCAGTGGACGCGGTAGCCCAAGTCTTGACGACTTAGAAGAGAAGAAACGAGTTCTGTTGAATGCTTTAGACAGTGACGCGACTCCAAACGTGTCGGTTATTAGTATACTAGATTCAACCGATGAAAATGTAGATGATAAGATTATTGATATTATTGACGAAGCCGCGGAGAAATCTGATGCGACACAAACTGCAGACAATAAAGAAAACGCTAGCACAGATGACAAAGAGAGCGAATCGCAAGACGCCTCAAGTACAGAACCAAAGCCAACTACCCCGGAACCGTCGTCGTCGAACGTTCTAGAAGCCAAACAAGAAAAGGAAACAAGCACTCCCAAGGTCCCAACTACACCAGAACCAGAGCCATCAAAGCCAGGACACGTAAAAGGCACGCAATACGGAACACCCGTCATGAACATCGCATCGTCTTACCTACAACTACCCACAGACGACAAGTTCGCGAAAGACATTTGTGACGTCATCAACTTCGAGAACCTTCCAAATTCGACAGGGAAGTACAAACAAATAAGTGCATTGTTAAGGAAAGTTAAGAGTGAAGTGGATAGGATACAGGACTCATGATCCCCTCCTCCGCCTGTTTAGGCACAGACTGCTGGTTCTTAATGCAAGAAGTATGCATGGAATTGTTAGGCGTATGTAAATGTAAATTGAGACTCGGTATTTTTATACTACTCGTAAGAGTAATGCATTTTTTTGGATAAAAAAGAACATTTTAACATGTTATATTTATACAATGAGTTACCAGCTTTGGTGCGTTTTAGCATGATCTCCATGAAATAATTTAAACATTCAATTATGACAGTTCACATTTTGTTGACAGATTTGCGTTTTGCAGCTCCTTACATTTGACCGTTATAATACATACAGTTTTAAGTATATTCGCTTTATTATTTATTCGTCAGTGACAAGTCGGTCCACGTGTTCGAGAATAATTTAATTTACCTGCTGACATTATTTTGCTGTATCGCAAGACGTAGCTTTACTACTTGGGACTACAAAGCAGTCTGTAGAACTGCGATGATGCTAAAAGGTGAGTAGTTGAAGATTCTTTAGCAGGTGCTTTGAAGTATGATCAAGGTAAACGCAAACGAGCCCAGTGAAGATCAGTCGAACACCAGGTAAAGTAAAAACTACATGAAACAGGAAAACAAACAGCAGTAATTTATCTTGACCTTAACTATAAATGTTGTAATGTTTTGCTATTTACTTATATTTCTATTTGCAGAAGAGTGTCGACAGATTTCGCTTACCAATATAAAGTACAAAAACACAAACATTTTCTCATAGTTATATTTATTTCTCTTGATAAATAGAATCTCGATCGGTTTTGACAATAATAATAAAAATACATAGTATGTAAACAATACAGTAACTCGCAAAATTAATTATGGTTGATAATATTACCCAACCCAAGTCAAACGTGAATTAACTAAAACTAGTGGAATATGCATTATTCTGACCAGAAAAATAAAAAATAACAACAGAATTTGTGGAATAATTTCCTTTTGCGTATCTCCACAATTGTTGTATGCAGGTAAGTATATATATTTTATTTTTCTCATCACTTAAATAAGTGTTACACAAAGAAAACCATAAGTGCTGTTTGAATTTGCAAATGCTAATGAGACATTTTTGATAGTCTCCAATGGAGGCAATATCACGATGAAGAGAAATCACATTTCCCCATAAATTATCTAGAATCTCGTCAAATATAGAATCTCGTCAAATACCTCTAGTTGACGTTCACGCTTGTTTTAACTCGCCCGCGTAATACTTAGGCAATAGCAAACCAACAGAGGGTTATTATATAATCCAAAAACAATAGTGGCCAACGTCGCAGCTCAAATTATTCATGATTACAATTGCGAAACTTCTCAACACAATGTCAAACTTTTTACTCTTATTACGTCTTCCAAACACTTTATACCATATTATAATACTATAAACATCAGATCTTATATTTTGAGGCATTTATTGCACTAGTAGTGGAGCGAATCGCATTGTCATGATAAATGTTTCGAGTGTGCAGCTGGACAAATAACATGTCTTTTCGTTTGCAGAAATAAGTTAAAAAGATGTGATTATTGAGTATACACTGTAAGCTAATAAGTAGTTGAAAAAATATAGCACCAAACGATGATAAATACGCAGAAAATAATAAACATATAGAAAGTTATAAGAGGTAAATGCATGGAGCATCCGAATGACCGTTATAAATTCTAAGTTCATAAGTAGACTATTATGACGCCTGCTACTTCTATTCAAGTGGAATAAATTTTTACAGACGAAGTTCATAATATACATGCAACAGCGTGTCGGCGAAACTAAATGGTTGAAGATTATATCGAATCTTTCCAATCGCTCATAATAACCTTATCAGTAGATAATACCTATATAAGATCATATACATCTACACTTAAGTTGTGATGACGTTCTTGTGTCCACAACCTGGTGCGGTACATTTTACTATATTTATAATACAATTACTGGAATTCATTGTTAGCGTGACCCCTTGGCGATGTCTCCGTTGTTTATATTCTTGGAGGTGTGGGTGGGGCGCCATCATGATCCTGTGAACAAAGAAATTATGTTACTTAATAAATGTTCCGATCTAAGCTAGTACCGACCGCGATCAGATTCAAAACAGCAAAATATGGCTCTTAATAACAGGAAGTAAGTTTTTCAACACAAGCAAACGGGATTTGTTCGCCGTGATGCTGTATAAAAACAGAACCAAGTTTCGTTTTTTGTTGATACTACTTTTTATACTTATACATTTTTAGATTTTTTGGTATTTCATTTTTTTCCAAAAGTAGACTGATGAGATGAGATGAGTATTAAAAGTACTGAATATTAAAATAATCAAGGTTTATGAAACCAACACTATTCTAAAGGTCAGGGAGCAGGCGCGGTCGCGAGATATAAGTAAATGTTAACGTGTTTTATATGTAGATAATTTTATTAATGATCCCTGAATGTTTTGAAACAACACCAGAGTCAAAACATTGGACGCTATCGTGGTTAGTTCCTGTTTAAACCCATTCCGTAATCATTAGTTATTTGCTTTGTGAAATCATTTACAGTTTTTTTGCGTAGAATAATTGAATTCTGTTAACAGCCAGATCACCAAAAACGCAACTTGACTCTAAAAAAAATAGCAGTCTATGTTACAGGCCTTCACTTTGAATTATCGACCGACGACATGTATAAAAATGTACTAGTTTTTGGGGTCATGTAGAAAATGCTTCTAGCTTAGACAATATAGATAAAAGTAACTTCATATAGATGCTAAAATGTTAAAATAATATCACTACCAGCCGACCATCTGCATAACACGACGTTAGGTCGTGATTTTGTGCATTATTATTAATTATAATCTCTCGCGTCCATTACATCTCCTGCTTACATGTTTATGTTTTCTTTTTATAGACGTATTTGGCAAGGACCGGTTTCGTGTCGCTTCTGACGTAATCCGTTCGAAATGATTATTGCAAAGCTAAGCTTGATCTCGTATTACATCGATCGGAACTATGTTCTAACTGCATGCAATATATCCGAGAACTGAGTTCAATGTACGGAACAATCAGTCAGCTTACATGAGGAAGGAGTCAGCTAACAATAAAAAGATCTATGGTATTGATATATCTATTGTATTGGTTTTCTGTTATTTTTTGTTGGTATTACAAGTTCACTAATTTCACGCGTATGCTGACATTAACATGAACGGTACTGACGGGATATCGGATAAGTTGACCTTATCGGAGACTTCCTTCAAAAAGGTCAAGTATTATAGTCTACGCGAGGTGCATGTTAAAACAGATGTTATATCCTCATTACAGAATATTGGTCACCGCGGCTTATAGCCAGCGACTAGTCACCCACACACAATATTAGTATAGATAGTTGCTAACACATAATCCGAACGACGTATTTAGTTTTGAGACATAATACTTAGTCGTATTACTTGGCAAAAGTGCTAAAGCACGTAAAAAACACGAATTTGTATTTCCAATGCCAGTTTCTCAGATAGAACACCTAAATCATTGTAAAAGTGGGTCATGTTTTGATATCATCTTTAAAATAAATAATATTTGCCAAAAATCAAGGATTCTTTGCGATTAGGTATTGCTCCTTTATCTTGTCTTTTCAACTGATTAAATTAAAGGACTTCGGTTAGCTAATCTATTTGTTATCTGATCTACAAATAGCTAACGGGTTTATTATATTGCATAAACATTTTCTCGATATTTCCTCACCAAAAGAAAATGCGGTTTCAATGTTATAATGCATACTAAGTTTCACCGACATAAATTGCTAAGACGAGAAAATATTATAATGAACATTGTTATTTTCCTATTAAAGTTTGCATAATCGATACAGTTACTATGTCACTTTAAAAAGGTAGTGAATAAATAACTGTTATTTAGTGTCATGACCTAGATTGTTGTTGACTTCAGCACAATGGAGTGTAAACTCTGAATTGGTTGTTGGACAATTCTGTTTATTTCTAAGAAACCGAGAAAACAATGCTTACAGCTTCAATTGCATATGATTGAAACGTTATAATTACCGTTTTTGTTAAATTACAGGTTTTTAAATAGCATAATCTCATATTTTTAGTAACTTTTTGACTTTAAAATAGACTAAGTGTTGCCACATGAACAATTTACCAACCAAATTCAAAAACTCGCCCAACAAGACAAGTGTTCTTTTGAATTTAAATCAGGAAATAAAATAAATACTAGCATTGACATTATTGATGATCCACTTTCTGATGTTATATGCACGCTTTTGTGATATATACCGTACGTGTTTACGTAGGTGAACAAGTTCAATGTCATGAGTCAGTTTGTCGTGTGAAGACACAACTTGGAGCCTACAGGGCGGGACTGACAGAAAAGACGTAAGTAAGACGAGGACGCGTTGTAGTGGCGACGGCCGTTTCATACGAAAATGTTCATATCTAATTGCTTCCATATATAGAAGAGTCGCGACACAACGTCCAGAAAAAGCAGGGTGAGGATGCGACTCGTCAATTTTCTGCGTCGTCGTCTTATGCCGCTAATGTTCGTCAAGCCCCTTAGTTTCGACTAGCTCGTAAATATATTATATTTGGCCGTAACTTTCTCTTTTAGCACTAGACTAGAATATGCCAATGTCATTGTGTTTCGTTCCTCGTGTTAAGCGCGAACTGAGAATACATTTCTTGTTCAATTGCAGGAAATTTCGTAAATATGATAGAAATTGTTTCTGAGGCTATTCTGTCTAAATTATGTACTATTCAAGGTAGATTTTAAGTCGACATCTTGTGTCGTAATGTTGCTAGTTAATTTCGCGGAAAATGTCTCTGTGTAAGTGCTGTGTGTCCACAGGATGTAAATAATACAGCGGTCATGCTATGCTATTATCATGCTCGTCGTTGCTAAAGATTACTTATATTTTAATATGGCAGGTAGTAATATGAACGAGCATAATAGCGCCCAAATGACATGATATTGTGTAAATTATGAGTGGAAATTTACGAACTTTGTTTAAAACAAATTGTTTAAACGAGAACGAATTGAGGTTTGCAGAAAATAGACAATAATATAATAGGTATATTATAGTCCAACTTTAATAATTTGTTAAATTTTTCGTTATTATTGTTGATAAAACCACGCAACTCGAATTCGTTTATTGACAAACATAGAACAAGAGTTACAGGTTGCAATAGGTTATCTACAACTTTTAAAGGTGAAGTTTAATCTCTAGGTGACATTATTGATACAACTGTGGTAAAAGGGTCAAATTTATAATGAGTAGGTATATTTAAATGATTAATGTAAAATATAAACGCAATATAGGGCTTATCGGTGTTACATTGTTACATGATCACTTGAATAATATCCGGAGCTAATACAACTCTTTGGCGATTTTTCCACTACTTAATAAAACAGCTTTATTAGAACTAGATTCAATCAACAACATTATTGATTTATATCGATCATACATTTTTAACATAATATTTCGTATCGTTTTTTAATAATGGCTCGCTATATAAGTGTGAAAACATTCTATGGTAATTTATATTCTTAATTATACGTAACTTAAAAACGGTGCTCCAGAAACTCGTTAACCACGAGAGGTGCACGCGATTGCAACAATCATCTTCTTCAGATGCTACAGCCAAAGATGACAACAAAAATACATTTCGTAATGTGCTTTCAGTACCGGTCCCTTAAGCCAAGTGACACTAGCAATTGTTAGCGTTGGTAGAAAATGCCAATGTCATCTCCAAAGACGGTTTCTTTTTAACGCTTGCGACTGTAGAAATTTACTTACGAACTTGGCTACCGAGGACAGTGACGACAGATGCAAGTTTATTAATAAAGAAATCTTACCTGAGAATTGCGCGTCGGCTTAGCGGCGTCCTGTATCTGATTGCGGCGAGGGCGCATGGCGTACATGGCAAGGGCTAGGGCCATCATGAGGAACATAACCATGAAACTGTTGGCCGAGGACTCCGGCCGCGGAAGCCCCGGCAGCTGGTCCAGGCACTCGCTGTCTGTGCAGTATGACTGCCCTTGACGAAGCTGGGTAACAAGAAAAGAATTTGAGAAATGGTATTACAGGTACCGATCTGTGTTTTAAGTTTAGTTGTCATAGATGTTTCTAAAAGTAACAGATAAAAATCAATGTTGTAGCCCTTAAGATACTTATTATGTACGACTCTACGAGTCTGTTTCTATTCTACGTGTAGGAAAAGGACATAATACATAGAGATGATTGAGCTTGGCTCTTATTCACGCAATGTTTAGTTTATTTTTTTCAATAGAAGGAAAATAATGTGATACACGCAAGAAGCTATTTTCCGAAACGACCCATCAATATTTACGTTCGATGCATGTAACGGAAAACTTCACGTAACAGAAACCATAAAAACTGATATCAAAGTAATGAAAATGTACGCCCAAAAATATTACGTAGAACCTATAAATGTTACGTGTACGTTTAATTATTTCAGAATCAATGCCAGCGAAATCGATTTCCTGCGTTTGTTTGTAAATACAATACTTTTATTGTTACTTGAATATTCATACTCAATTTGATTTGTTTGTTGACAAGCGAGACATGGAATTTTACGATGTAACTGCGTAAACAATACACAAATTTCTTTCTCCAAATTGTATGTAAAATAGCCTACGTTACACCTAACATAATTATGCGGTAAAGAGCTAGTCTGCATCTGTATTTGCTTATGTAAGAACGAGAAATATAAGATCGATATTTATGTGTGCGAGTCGCAAGGAATGTAAAATAAAAATTGATTTATAGCGTATCCAATAAACATAGCTGTCGCATTTATCGGAAAGCTAAACTTCTGTATGTAACATGCGTTTCATATGCATTTTCCAAGGCCTCAGAACGTTACGTCATAGGTTTAGTAGTTACGTTATTTAGGAAAAAAACCTAAGGCAACGGAAAATATAAGCTATAAGTTAACGATAACATCGTAAAGTTTAATGGTTTTATACACAAAACTAGGTTTTAGAACGTTCACCTTTGTATAAAAAAGTAAGAAAGAAAAGTCTTTTTACATTTCTTTAGGTACGGTTCTAGAAGAATTTTTTATGTTTGTATTTTGTACCATTAAAGATTTTTCTAAATATCCTACTTAGTAGCGTAGTGCGCGTCAACGTCAAAAGTATATCGGTATGGTTTGTTTCCCAGGTCAGGCAATACATTTTAAGGACTCTGGTTGGGTCCGTTGGTCAAAATCACAAAATAAGCCAGAATGAAAAATAGACCGTATTAAATAAAAAAAATCTCCGAATACTTTATTGTTACACAAAAAAAAATATTATAAACTTGAATGTTAATAATGTTTATTCAATTGCAAGAAATGTCGCCTACAAAACAATAACAAGCTCAATGTTATTTACAAGAGTTTAAAGAAAATATCAAGTTGGCAATTTTTACCTAATACTTGGGAAAATATGGCATAAACAGCCGGACAAAATGAGGGTACATGTGGTTTAAAGTACAAGTACGTGCTTATAATTAATGGTTCTCGTTTCAACACAATCTTATCTGAAGCGTTATCAAAACGTTAACAGGCCTATCGCTCTATAACGAAGTTGTCTACGTAGTTTTATACGAAACAAAAACTACGTGTAAAATGGTTTTAAAGTTTAAATGGAGGTTGATCCCGTAGATCAATTTTATTGCGCACTCACTAATGTGGGAATATCAGATACTTCAAATTTATAATAAAGCTGTAGAGTTTGTTTGTTTGAACGTGCTAATCTCAGGAACTACTGGTTCAAATTAAAAAAATCTCATAGGAGCAGTGGATACAATGGAAAATGTGGAAAAAACAGGGAAAATTATTCGTCTTCTTCTTCTTCACATGCAAATCAAGTGTACTTCTTGATACCCGAAACATATTTTTGAAATATGTTCAACATTGCCCTTTTAATATTTCTTTACAGCGATGGATGTCTGACGCCGCAACAACAATGAGAATCGTCCAGTTGCTGTCACAATGAACATCAATAAACTATTCATAATAACTGTCGGTTCCACTCGGCTTTACCGCTGAACTAGTAATCTGCCAGCGCTAATTGTAACCAGTCACATTGTAGATCACACGTGTATAAAATATACACGTGCTCTGCAACTATGTAGCCAAAGAGGTTTTATTAAGTCAGTTTTGCTCCTTTCTCTGATAGAAACAGTGCAAGGTGCAAGGGAAAAAACAGAAAACAATTGGCACTGTTGATCAGGCCACACAAGGTCTTTAGTATTTTTTGTACCGAAAATTGTCGAAGTAATTTATCATTGTTATTTAGATTTTTGTTCTAAAACAACTGCAAATCCACCGTGTCTTATACTATAGGCAAGCCTCAGTTACGTAAACCAATTTTATTAAAAGGAAATATATAAAATAACGACGCCATATATATAGGCAGGCAATAAACAATATCGCGTTCAATTACAGCGTGAAATAATTGGTATATCAGTCGCGATAAGGCCCAGTTAGCACAGCAATTGAAATATAACTTCATATTAAATGAATTGGGTTTTTATAAGCCAAAACAAGAGGAAGAAGAGTGGGAATTATCAGGCTAATGTTTTCCCCTCTATAAGATACAAATTAAGGAAAAGAGTTGATCTTTCATTGTTCATCTTTCTTTTAAGGCAATGCAATGATGCATTTTGCATGGAAAGTATTTTCCAGAGGATGATACTACTTTTTTTACGACATAAATATCTAAATGCCTCTTTAACTGTTACTCCATAAACTTCAATAGTATTCCTTACATGCTAATGTAAATTTTATTAGCATTGAAACACCATTTGACCTACATTAGACTAAACACTGATAAGTAATGTATGACGCTGATAGGAATGGTCTGTTTGAGCCATTTTAAATATAAATCTAAAGATAAATGATGAGAACAGCTGAGAGTAAATCAAACCTAGGAGAATAGGTAATATACATATGTATGCATGCGGTAATACAGGTTACAAACCTAGTTCAGAAGCACATCCTTGCACATAACACAAAACAATGCTATCTAGCTTAGCTTGCTCATTTAAAATAAACTATGTTATTATCTTGGTCTCCTAACCCTATTATTATTTTTGTAAAATCCTGAACACAGGCAGTCCTAAACTTATCCTAAGCCTTATTATAATCTATCAAATTCATTGTTGCTTCCATTCTGAATGTTTATTTAAACCCTTGTAAATAATACAAGTAAACAATTGATGATTCAGCCGTTACAAAATGAAAGGATGTTTGTGACATAGTTGTGTTGTTTTCAAAACAAATTTAGATATTTCAGTCACTCTTTAAATGATTGTTCTGACTAGCCTTTTTGAGCTCTTTAGGTTTATGATTCTAGCGGGTTCAGCTAAACACATTAGACCATATGGTAAATCAAGTGACCAATTATCTGATTCATAAACAGTTATTCCTGTTGATCTATATTTTCAAGTATAAACAAGGTAACTAAAAACAGTAATTAAAACAAAACAAATGTATTTAAGTTATACATTGTAGTTCATTAGTAGTATTTGTTTCGGTATAATGTATTTTATACAACAGAATGCCAATTGTACTAGATCCGAACTGTTTGTAGGAGGGTCTAAACCTCTTTACAGCCAGTGACTTGTTTTTAAGCCAGCTTTAATTAATATTTTTAACCAGAACTTTCTCTATTAAGAAGTAATGTAAAGTCTTAACAGACAATGCTATTCACATCTAAAACTCATTTGAACAATAGAAATAGGTTCTCTGGAATTCCTTTATTTATAATATGAACAGTAGACCATCAAAATATTTACAGTGCATACCATAATGTTTAATTAACTAGTACTTGTATAATGATCAGAGTGATTACAATCCAATTATAATTGCTCATAAATGACTAACAATCAATTATGTAAACAAATGTGCATTAAAATGAGGTTTTAATACTTATTAATCTATGGAAAATATTAGTTTAGAAATTTCTAGACAGACACAAAACTATTATCGTAATTGAAGGTTTCTTGGTTTGCATTTGAACATTTCTTTGAGAAATGCGAAATATGTTTTTTTTTTAAATATTTGTAGGTATTTAGAAAAGATTTGGCTAATGAATGCTTCAATTTCATTTTAGTTTTTATAATCCGACCAACAAAGAAGAAAGTCGAGAATGTTTCGTAATCACATGATGATAATATTATTCCGTATTGAAATCGATTGCAGAGCATATGTGCCAAGTTTGTTGTAACTGCCGTACT
This sequence comes from Trichoplusia ni, assembly GCF_003590095.1. Taxonomy (NCBI): domain Eukaryota; kingdom Metazoa; phylum Arthropoda; class Insecta; order Lepidoptera; family Noctuidae; genus Trichoplusia; species Trichoplusia ni. Next base: position 8,213,823 of record NC_039480.1, read on the forward strand.
TACACCAAGAATGTTGCAGACAATGTTGGTAAACATAAATAGAAACAAAAGATATCATCGTGTTACTGTAGACGTGGATCGTCCACCCACTTTTAATAACATATTATTACCATGCAACTACAAGGACAGCTTGTTACTCACCAGGGATATTAGCCGACGCATTGCCAGCTCGTGATTCCACAGGCACTCGCAAGGATCCATTTCGTCAGCCATATCTATGGACAAAATTTCCACTTAATTTCACTTCGCCACTACTTTCGATCTCGACTTTATGACCGATATTTTCAAGCATCAGCTGGCATACAAACAATTTAGTACTCAAGGCGATTACGTCAACGTCTCACTTTTCCTCCCAGTCAACGCAATCAGCGACTACGAGTTTATTAATCCACATCTTTGTTTTTATTTACAAATACAAAAAACACTGGTCAAGGATCATCTGTCATGGATCTAAGCGAAGAGAAAGTAAAATTCTCAAACGTACCTGCAGCACTAGTTTGCAGGAGAATGAAAATCAACAAATTATGTCGTTATTTTACTTAAAGTGAGTGCAACTTCGTTTGGTTTGTTGAATAATAGTAAATTGTTGAACACTCAGCTACACTTGCGACGACATTTTTACACTGAGTGCCTGGAGCTACACGATTGGGTAACACGAGAAATGATTGGATGGTAGCATCCAATCACGACGAAGGTGGAGGGCTTTTAAAATCCAATGTTGCCATCCCAAAAAAATACTTTCCTTTTGGAAGATTTTGCTATTTTGTAACGTTGAAACACTGATTAAAACTTTAAAGTAGATAGAAAAAAATTAAGTTCATGTTTGAGCAGTTCAGTGATGCTTCCTAAGCATTGGCATTACAATTTGATGGGTTTACCACCGCGTCTCAAAGTGATAATGGAATGCTTGGGGAAGCGTGACAGAGGAAATCATTTTATAATGTTAGTACTTATATAACTAAGCCAATCACAATGCGGCATACAAATAATAAATAAAAATGAATTATAGCATCTAGACTTCTAGAGTATTGTTTCCTTCAGGTTATTTACTATGTAAGTATCTTAGTTGTACTGACATTTGTAGTTTTGTACAGCTCTTGAAGTGAGTGGGGCATGATTCTTTTTATGCCTCAAATATAACAATTACAAAACACAGATGTATTTTTTTAAATTATTAGATGACTGTAATCTTTGTTGTTCAGAGTATGATATGTGCTACAGCACTACAATACAGCGGTGTTTCTCTTCCTATTCCGCACGTCTTAATTTAAGCAGTAGGTAGATAGCTAGGAGTCGTCCGTATTTCTTGAAAATATCGGAAAAAAAAAATAACACTATTGCGAGCGCATGCTTACTATGAATCGGTTTTTTACTCAGCTAGGTAATTTATGTGCTGGCAAAAAATATAATTTTATTTACTGGCGCTAAACAAAAATCGACCTTAAATAACATGTAGGTATGAAAAACCCCTGTCCAATCCTTGAAAGACGACTCGCTGAAAAATTCAATATTATTTTTGCAGCGTCCAAAAAGAAATATTATAAGAATATAATATTCGGATAAATATTACCCAGATTTTTGGAAATTTTAGACGTTTGGAAAAGATTTCAGTTCTGCCTTATACGGTACATATTTATTTAAATTTACGGATCGAAAAAAAAAAATCACTTATTTTTCAATAAATACCTAGTCATAAATATTTAATCTGGTGGAGGCCTTTTGGCTTAGCTGCATCTGCACAAGCTGATCGATCACAGGTTAGGGCACGCTTGACACACATGGGTCCGGGAATGGGTGACCCTTTCATAACGAGTTCCTAAGTGTTTCGGAAGGCACGTTAAATTGTGGGTGCCGGCTGATATTTATACATTTTTGACAGTCGTTACGTGTAGTCTGAAGCTAGAAAGACTGATAACCAGTCCGCGAGTAGTCTGGCTAAGGATATCGTGTTGTCCAGGCTATTTGGTGGAGGAGGTCAGATAGGCAGTCGCTCCTTTCAAAACACTGGTACTCAGCTGCATCTGATTAGACTGGAAGCCGACTTCAAAATAGTTGGGGAAAGGCTAGGATGATGATGAATCACAAGTAAGTACTTAATCATTTTACGGTACACACCCCAAGTCGACGAATAGGTATTTTTTAACGTAAACATACTGTATAAAATCATTTGACGAATTGAGTCTATTACGTACCTAAGTAAGCATATTTTAATTGGTTATTAATGTTATTATAAATTCCAATCTATTATTGTGTGTAATATTAACTACACACCTCGCGTGTACACTAAGTACATTCCAGATGTTCCTCGCATGCACGAATGTAGGTTTGCGTAGGTACAGTTCGCATTCTGCTGATATCAATCTCACATAATAATGAATATTATTAAATCATGTAACGGTTTACACTACACTCTGTATACTCGGTACTCGGTACACCTAGGTACACTCGGTATGAAGGTAAGTCAAAATATATGTGTGCATAAATTGCTGTAGGTACAATTATTGATTATAATATTTTAGGAAAAAAAGAGAGATCACATTTCGAATTCTTTGTAAAACGCGATAAAACAATTTTATCGCAGCCTTTAAACATAGCAATCTACCTATATAAATTTCAGAAATATCTTATAAACTAATAGTTCTCACAAATTCCCGTTTTTTTTTCAGTCACTTAGGTTTATTTTTACGGAGTACAATACTGCGCCCCCAGCGTAGCGCAAAAACACTGGACAAGTATGAGGTAATTACTAATACTAACACTAAGTTAAATATTTGCTACCAAATGACATGGTAATATTTAAAGGTATATGAAAGGTATCATTCGAGTTCAAAGATGATAATAATGGCGCGATGTTAGAGAAAGAGTCAGACAGAGAGTAAAAAAATATAAAAAGGTTTCCTTAAGATTACATATTATCCACTTAATATGTAGTACCTAAGTGTTATAAAATTTTCTGTAGTTATAACCACTTGTAAAGAAACAGGTATTAAAGTCTAGGCATAATTTAATTATCTTCATGAAAATAATTATACACCGTGATTTTTTAGTCGTCTTACAAAATCAGCCCAGTCCATGTATCCAATGACTAGAATACGTTCATGATAAAAAAATAGGTATTTATGAGATTTAAATAAATTTAAAATGCAATTTTTATTCAATATTATGCTGCAATTCGTAGTTTTTTAGAAACACAGCTCTGTTGCGAGCGCGGTCCGAGCCTTGTAACAATGGTGAGGGGCGCGGGCGGCGGAGTTTTTATCATTTTTAAGAGTATATTTCAGATTTCTGTTGTTTAATTTTTCTTCGTAATTATTATCTTAGTTGATGATAAAAAAATCGTGTTTTACGTCGGATACATTAAATGGGCTGCTTTTGTAAGACGACAAAAAAATCACCGTGTATATGACGCTAAGTAGTTACTTACCTACTACACATGTCATATAAGTGTTAAATTAGCACGAGATTCCTACAAGGTTAAAATACCCAGATGTGTATATACCTATGGATATGTTTCTCTTAAGCATTCTGCTCACTCAATAATTATTGGAATTGTATTATATTCACAGTGAGTGTTCTGCCCGCTACTGAATTTCTTATTATTGTGTTGGCAAAATGCTTAGTAGAATACAAATAGCATCATTTTAATCCAATTAATCATCAATCAATGAATCGTCATTTTAATTCATTGATCTGAGATTAAAAATTGCAGAATTGAGGTCCAGATCTATGTAATATTGCATTATTACGCAATATAAATAAAGGCAAAATTCCAACTCAATTGAAAACCCAGACGAGCGACAAGTTTCACTCGAAAGATTTGAAAACAGTGTTTTACAGAAAATCTATTTCCGTTTAAGTAGTCCACCTAGTAGATACCCACAAAATAATAAAATAATGCCTCCTTACTCAGTACGTAGGTGTAGACATAATAAAATGGTATTGAGATAGTAACCTACTTATATATACTTAATAATATAAATGACGTAGATACGCACTTACCTAATTTGAAAAAAAAAATACAATTAAAATTCGTAAATGGTTATCGTATTGAATTGTTCACTGACGATAGTAAAAATTTTCACGTGACACCAAAAAGAGAGGCCACAACAGGTACAAGTATAGATAAATAATATATCTACAATAATTATTAAATGATGTAACGGTTTACTCACGCGTATTTACCGGGCAGGCCGACTAGTTTCGGACCCAACCGGAGTCCTTGATCATGAGCAGACGCGGCGGGGTCGCGATTCTAAAATAATGTATTTTACATTTCAATGTTAATAGATTTCAAAAATCAAACAAGAAAAGTGAGTGTATAAAAAACGTGGAAAAATGCGAAGGACATGGGTTTATTTTTTTCACAATACCTCTCTCTCCCTCATTCTCCATACATGCACAACCGCTTGTCCTGTCTGGAGATTCCCTATGCGTTTTCCTGTTTTCAGTCGATAAAATAATTGTTCCTAAATTATTGAGCTTCTGATATAAAAATCTTCTAAATATATCTGTCTAATCTTATAAAAAGCTTCTGAACTACAGTAACCACCGCAAGTAACTAAAACAGGCTCCACTACAGTGCAAGTCAGTTGGTCACACTCGCAAAATTCTTTAGGTGTATGTGTTCTATAATATCTACTTTTAAAACAAACCAATATCTGTAATTCACAATAGGCTTACAGATACACCTAAGCCTCCTAAGGTCCATTACAGGCCCTAAACGGAATTTTTGTTATTATCATCATCTTTTCTATATACCTATAGCAGTCCACAGCTGAACTTCGGCCTTCTCCAAATTTGACAAACCATCCCGGTATTGCCGAACGAAATGAGCCGCTTTGTGACTAGATCAATTATTATTATTTTTTATATGTGCTAGTAATATATACCTGGATAAAGATAAGTTTCCTGGTACATTGGAATCCATACGATTTTATTGCTGTTTCAGAATACGTAACCGGGAAGATGTAAAAATGAAGGAGACACATTAACTTTGGTATTCAAATGCAACAGCAAATAACTTTTGTAAGAGGTGTTGGGTCCTTTTCTTTGTGCTTACACATTAACAAATAATTTTAACGACTCCAAGTATTGTCCTAGAACTGTTCAACTGGAGCGACAAATTGTAATTGAGGCTTTGTGGGCGGATACGTCGTGCAGGCGTGGCTAACAAAGACCCGCCCAAAAGGAACGTAGGGCGGCCCGCCCGCCCCGACTAATTGATTACTTACATTTAATTTATATATGATAAGTCACTTACTAAGCATAATATTATATTTGGAAGCCTGTCAGATTATGTGCGTAGCTCCTTGTCCCTACCTTTTAATTAATTGAATACATTATAGGCTTTAATTAATTAAGATTTAAATGTCAAGGGAAGAAGCGGTCTCGAGTCTAGGTACTCTAAGGTACTTTTAGTAATCTGTCTTAATTAAATATAATGTTCAGCGCTACGTCTTGAAATGTTCGAAAGTAGGAGGTATGCCCTGAAAGAACACGATGCTATACACAACTATATGTAAGGATAAGTATGTTTTGCTCACCTATCTTAACAGATTATTATGATCATTGAAAAAGCAAAGTTTAAAGTTCAATAAAGTTCTCGTTTCAAGCCCCAAGTCTTAAGTATTTTCGTTCAGTGTAAATTCTCTCGATCTCGATAACATTTGAATTTCTTGAGAACCAGAACAAATCATCCAGATTCTATCTCTCGACATCTAAGTGCATTTCCAACTACTATGGTTACTCAATCATTCATCCTAGTTAAGGCTCGATAAGTCTTTCTTATGCTTATTAAAGGCGTGGCCTGGTTTCGCCCACGCCCCCCTATCATTGAAGGAGCCTCGCTCGTGATGAGGAGTCATTCGGGCCGAGGCACGGCGCCGTGCGGACATGGCGCCGTCAATGACACCGCCGGCACAACTGTGAGTAGAAAGCCTTATATTATTAGTTTGTAGGAGTTTAACTATAATAGATGATAGGATTCCTGTTTAGATTTTTTATTTTATTTTTGTAAATAAGCCTAAATCGTTGATTATAAAAGGATCGTGAATGGGAATCCTTATTTTTTACAAAAAATATATACGAACCAAGTGCTACGTAATAGCAAAATAGTTAATTGTATAATTATTTGATTGTTGTTATTTTTTTACATATTTTAGAATAATATACTAAAATCAATTATATTTGAATGAAGAAAGTTAAGTTATTTGGATGGTAAATAAATCAACAGTCCGTCCATATTAAATACAATCAGAAAGTGAAAGAAAAAATCGGACGACTCCAAATTTAAGCCCTAGACGGGATCGAATCTACGACTCCTAGCCGTCGCGCGACGTCTTCTTTACCGACTATAATATATCAAAAATCTATCTTCATTTATCATCCATTTCAAAGCCAACGCGATACCGATACAACAAAACATCGCTGACGAATGAAAAAGGATATACGAGAAGAAATAAAAATATTTTTCAATCACTGTCTGCAATCTGAAAATCTTTTCGTTATTAAATGCTCTGGAAAAGTTGCTATTACACAACCCTATTAGCTATTAGGATATTCAGTGTCTTATAGTAAGACTGGAAAGGATTCCTAAAATTATGCTTAGCCATTTTGAATTCCTCGCGATCTACAGAGAGTCGTATTTTTTCTTTCAATAAAATTCAGTTTGCCAATTTACTCTATCGATTTTAAAACTTGCTTAAAAGAGCTTAAATCTATTTTTGACTACGAAGTAACCGTTGGGCGTTGCATTTACCACCGATGTTTGTTTCGTGTATTCAAATTCAATAAGACCATCAGGCTGTATTCAACGTTATGGACAGTTCTATCCCGTTTTTTTCTTAAATATTTATCCTTTCTTCTTTTGAGAACCAATAAATTTTAATTGTCTCTTACAAACAAAGTTCTCGCAGCAGTCATTTTACAATAGTTGTTTCACGGAGGTCAAGTTTTGAATCTGTATTATGAAAAGTTTTCAAGGAGGTACAGTTACAAAACTGTTTGAAGTCTGTTCTATGAAAAGTAGAGACCTGATATTTAATTCCCTTTCAGGATAGTATTATTTTAATATCTCGTTAAATTATCTCCGGATATTTTTCTGAAAGCTTTTAAGTTACTCTTAACTCAAGTTGAACAGAAGACACAATTCGAATCAAATGGTAGCGTTGCAAGTTGTAGTTTGTGAATCGTTACAAAAATTAAAAATAAAGTATTTTTTTTTAATTATAGGATATTTATTAAAGATTTACAATAGACATTGCTTGAAATAATTAATTGTAAATAGATTAAAATAATCGCGAAGCTTACGCTCAGCTAAAGCAATGCTCTTAATTATTTTTGACCATAAAACAGTCAATTCCAGGTTTTGAGCTAACTGCATAGGTAAGTTAAAAAGAACTCTTTGAGCCCTAATTATTGCCTTGCTCCGAATATTTATAACACTTCTTATCTGAAAATACATTCACAAAACCTTTTTTAGTCATAACATTAAATAAAACAAGGAGAAAATCAAAGAGTAAAAATTTTAATGGTCTACGAGCTCGTAGCACTTTTGTAGCAAGGTTTTTGCCGTCGCATCTAAGTATTAATTTTCGGACAATTTATTTCTATTACTTATTTATACGTACACGTGTGTAACATTGGAACTTAATATTTTGTTTTTTATGTTGATTTAGCTTAAAGAGAAACATTAAAATGTGATAATTAAGTTTCTTTTAAATCACCTAATCTTCGGACCCAACCAAAATTCGATACATTTAAATAATTCTTGTTAAAACGAATCGTACTTTAAATATAGACCCACTTCAATTATGATTAAAAACAAACTGTAGTTCGCAAATCGAATGCAGTTTCACTGAACTCCAATATTCGCACAGAATAATGAATATGTCGTATTCGAATTGAAATCCAATTTGTCGACTAGTGGTGAGCTATAACATTGACGTGTTTTTCGCGGCTAAAGCGTCGGGTAATCGGAGCGGCGACACGCTGGACGTGACAGCCACTCGGACGCACCCGATAGAGAGCTTGCTCTAGGGTTGCCACTGGCATGATTTGTTTGGTGAAATAGCATGACTAGTTCATGATTTTTGATTACAAAGTTGATTTAAGTATGGATGGATATAAAAGTCCGGTGAACGGTGTAGTATATCAGAAGTAATATGTGATCATTAAAGTCCAAAATGGAGTTGATGTTTTACATTTATCCAGTTGTAGGTGGTTTTGTAAAGGTGGAAAAAGAATTAAAAGTTCATTATGAAAGTAATTTTAAATATTGAACTGGATTTAATACGAAATGTTATAAGACACCAACAAAAAATTATAACCGAAAGTTACCTTGAATTTCACACAACCTTTAAAATTTTCCACGAGAGCCAACCCTATTTCCGAGCGGTCAGCGTGTCGACTCAAGTGTGGGTCCTCTGTCACGCGGCGCGTTATAACATTTGTCACTTCATTATGCCTGCCCGTAATGGAGGGGCTACGAGGACCCGCGATATTTCTGACCAGTTAATTAACTCCCGGATAAAAGGTCAAGTGGTGTAGTTTCGATGGTCCGTGGTTAAAGAGTTAAAGGTGTAAATGGTTTTGCTTTTCGTTAAATGTGTGGTATCGTTGGGTTTTTGTTATGTTGTGATGCATGTAGGTACCTAATGTCTACTATATTCGATCTTGACTAAACACGTTGTCTCATTTCGGACCTCACAATGTATGGTTTTACATGATGATTTACAAAGCCCAGGAAATTAAGACCACCGGCAATCTCTACGTAGAGCAGCACTCCATAAAATCTTTGTTACTGAATTAAGGTTGATATCTTTTGATATAAGTAGGTAGGAGGCAAGAATTAGTACCTACGTAGGTCAGACATAAGGTTAAGATATAACTACTCGCAAAAAACTTCTATCATATCAAACCATAATGTAATGTACTTATAATATAAAACTGAAGAGTTTGTTTAAAGACGCTGATCTTTGAAACTTCTGGTATAATTTGAACAAAATAATTCCGTGATAGATTGCCCATTTATAAGATCAACACGCTACGATTTATAGAAGCTGAGTAGTAATAAAATATGTCAAAATACGGGAAGATACTACGTGCACCTTAAAACGAATATTCTGATTTTTAAAATGCCTTATATCTTCACAACTATGTAATGTATCAGACTAATTATTATATTTTCATAGGGTGTGGCGGCTTCGTTCGGTGGGGCAGTAACATGGCGCTGAAGACGCCTACGCCGGGCGTCGGCGAGCGCGAGACGTGGGGCAAGAAGGTGGACTTCCTGCTCTCCGTGATCGGGTTCGCCGTCGACCTCGCCAACGTGTGGCGCTTCCCGTACCTCTGCTACAAGAATGGCGGCGGTAAGTACTTCAGAAATGCTTCAAGGAAGTACATAGTAGGATAGTTTGTCCGGAGATAGGCATATATCTTTTTGGCAGACTGTAAATGTTCTTACTTAAAGTACCTACCTACAACTAAGTAAAGACAACGGAATGAAGAGTCGTTTGCCTTTATAGTTATTTTTTATAGGGATGTAACTTTGGAAAGTGCAACTAGAATCGTTGATTTTAGAATTTTGAAAGAGTCCGAGAAAGCCCTATTTGAAATAAAATAGAAGAATGGGACTATTACTTGTGCTATTTTGTAAAATTCTTTGCGACCTCTTGAATGTTCCAACGATGTTGTTGAGTAAAGAGAAAAGATTCGTTTTACAATTGTCGAAGATAATTTGCGATGAAGTGGTGCAGCCTTTTTTTTGTAAGTATAAATCTTTACATTATAGTATAGAGTTAAGGGAACAAAAGCTGAAACAGTTAAAAACTGACTACTACTTAGAGACATTTCCCATTTGAGCCTTGAAGCCTACGAATTTATCGCTATTTTTCAGTTTTAAATTTACGAGCTTGTATTAGACTTCGGTGTAAGCTTTTCGCACCGCTTACCAAACGGCAGGTCGTTATAATTCCTCTTACAACGGATCATCCTACGTACAACATGACATACATGTTCTACAATCAATTCCCCTCATTATCGCTTCTTGAGGAGTTAGAGATCGGTGTCTATGACTGGAGGAGGTGCCTTGAATAGCACTAAGTGCCTCTTGCCGCGCTAATTGTCCTCGTGTCTGGCAAGCTTCCGTCACATGTAGGCGCTTAGCACACTTCACTGTAACATTAACTGTAATTTGAGCATTTTGAATACTTGGAAAAGGGAATAAAGCATCGCATTAATTGCGTATGAAACTTTGCTGAAGAATATTTATTATATAGGTTTGTGACTAAGTTTCAAATGATTGATGATGAATAGCTTGAGACAGTTTATGTAAGAAAAAAGATTGATTATGCAACAAAGTTATAACAATTTCCAGACAATCATAAATCCGTATCTATTTTTAAAAACCGACGCAAAAAGAGAGGTTGTAAGTTTGATGTGTTGTCCTGCCGTGTGTGTGGCACCATAACTCTCGGACGGGTTGAGCAATTTCAATTTAATGAATTAATGTTAATTTTTCATGTTTGTTGAAAATCGGAAGTCGTTTAAAAGTTGCAGGGTGGGAAAGTTTGAAAGTTGTTTACAGTCGGAGGTCTTTTTAATTTTTATACCTATTTTTTATAAACTAGAAGCTAGGAAGAGCTAGTGGGAGAAAATCGTTCACAATCTGCGTCTTGTTGTGTGAATGCACGTTAACTCCGCAGTAGAGCTCTTGAGGTATAATAGAGCGTTAACAATCGTTCCCTTGCCTTGCACGAGAGTGCGCTTACACGGTGCCTGTGGCTTGCTAATTGAAGGCTTCACATTCTGCCAGTGTGCTTCAAGAGCCTGTAATAGCGTTATACGAGCTTCACTTACGTAGCAGAGTCTTGTATTGCGAATTTTTGGGTAGATTTCTTTTTACTTTATGCGGAAAATGATAATATTATACCTAAAGTGAATCTTAAATTGTGTGTTCGATATAAGTTAAATAACAGTATACGCCACGTTCTTTCCTTGCTTTTAATCTGGGATTTAGATACGCATCTGCTTACCAAAATAAATGATAAAAAAAAATGGCTTTGAAACCGTTAGATTGCAGGCTGGATTAATTTCTCTTGAAACCGTTTGCTTTTGCAATTGAATTTTGCTATTGAAAGCGGAGCATTATAGGTAGTTTCGGGAGCGTCTAAGTTTTGGTCAGAAGTTAAACACAAGTTTGATATCTCGTTAAACAAAACACAGCATCTGACAAGATCAGGCTCGCGTCTTTGCGGTGCCGGAAATGAACCGCTCTCGGCCAAAGAGCGGCCGGCAAAGCGCCCGGAAACGGCCCAGATTAGATTTGTTTGATTCAATCGCAGTAATACACAAATATGAAAACGTGAGACCCTGAATAAGCAAACTTTAACTTAAATCTTGTATGGAGAATTAGGTTTACTTAAAATATGTATGTTTCTTATTTTAACTGATAGTAACGGTTTACTATATTTGGTAAGGATTTGTATCACAGAGTAGATACATTATCCTCCGTCCATTTTAAGTTGGTGGTAAGTTGGTAAGTAATTGTCTATTAGGTGCCGGGAAAATTAGTTAGTGATGCGACTTAAAGTCGAAGTCGATTTTATGCTGGAACATTATTACTTATATAAATATAATTCAGGTAATTGTTTGCGACATAATCCTTGGTGTTTTGTTTGCCGAGTGTTTTATATCTATACTAATATATAAAGCTGAAGAGTTTGTTTGTTTGTTTGTTTGTTTGTTTGAACGCGCTAATCTCAGGAACTACTGGTTCGATTTGAAAAATTCTTTTTGTGTTGAATAGACCATTTATCACGGAAGGCTATAGGCTATATAACATCACGCTGCAAATAATAGGAGCGAAGATACAATGGAAAATGTGGAAAAAACGGGGAAAATTCTAACCACGTGGACGAAGTCGCGGGCAACAGCTAGTCTTTAATAATATCTTTGGCTTGAGTTTTAACGAAATATTTAATTTCCTTATAAATAGTACAATTTCACAAAATCGAAAAAGTCTTTTATCCTTTAAAAACGATTTATAAGAATTTTGTGAAATCGTGCATTTAAGACACTATGGCTCCGAGAAATAACAGCCTCTATGTCATAACTGACTTTAATAATTATTGAATTTTAGATTACGCATTCAAAAGAAATAAAAACGACAATCTGACTTTATGCATTTGCCGCGTTGTTGTAAGAGATCTATCGATTAACTTTAATAAGCGGACAAAGTATTTAAAATCATATTAGTTACTAACGGATTAGAAATTACTGTCAAATAGCAAAGCAGTGATGAATTAAAATCAACCTTAAATCAAATAAGTGAGCAAAAACGGCACAAAAACAAATATATTTTATTAATATAAGTACACAATAAATACCCTCATAATATTCATTTTAAAATAATAAACAATATGTAACTAACAATAGACAAAGAAGATAAAGTTAATCAGAACATTAAAATAAAATTAAAAAACAAATTACATTACAAATAAATTAAAACATGCAATAAAGCCACGAATGCCACGATACAAGTAGATATGACAAGCTGAACTACAAATGTGATCGGAGTAAGTTACTTAAAGGAGTGGTGATTATTTACTTCTTGCGCACTGGTTTGACTTCTTCAACAACCGGCTCGGGTTCAGGCTCCAGCTCCGGCGGCGGCGTCGGCGGCAACTTCTTGTTCGGCCACAACCGCGAAATATACTCGGTTATCAAATTCAAACTAATCGTTCGCCATTTCGGCGTCTTTGGTCCCGGGAACGCGAACGATAACGCGTCGACTAAATCTTCGTCGAGTGCTACGTGATCGGCATCAAGTCGATCCACCAGTTCCTTAGTAGGCACTGGCTTAGGAAGCTCTTTAGCCAAAGCCATGAAGTAGAGCGCGGTATCAACTTTATTCCTCTTCGCGGCCTTGCCGAGGTACTGAGCTCTTTTCAATACCAAACTTCGTGCATCTGGCTCCTCCACCTCCCAGTTTCCTAATACGACATCAAACTTACACACAAAATGTTTGCGAGATTTCATCTTCTTAACCCTCGCAAGGAGGTCTACAAATGGTTTCTCGACACATACGTTTTCCATCAATAAATTGTTTATTTTAACTTTGGGTCGTAACATTTTTTGTAAAACGTTGAAAGCGTCTTGAGGTGATAACGGGTTGAAAGAAAGATTCAGTGTATGCAGTTTCTTAGCTTGGAATAAACTAAGTGCAATTATGTCTATCGCTTCATTTTGAAGACGATTATGACTCAAATCTAAAAATGACAGCGTAGGAATTACAAATAGGTTTTTTATTGCGTTTGCTATACGTTCTCCTTCGAGGGCATTGTAGGATAAGTTAAGTTCTTCCAAATCATGGCTAAGAGACAAACTGTCCAACATTTTGACAGTAGATGGTGCGTGAAAGAAGCTGTTCCACGACAGGTCCAAGTGAGTGAATCTGTTCTTCCACTCCCAAACATCTGCAAACGCCATAGCAGTCTTTCGACCTAAATTGTTGTGACTTAAATTCACTTGTTTTACCATGGCACCCTTAAATATTTGATGCGCAAAATGAATTCCGCCGATGTCCTCGAGGTTGTTTCTAGCAAGGTTAAGGATGACTAACGAATTATTGGTACGTAAACTATCTCCTAACCGGAGCATTCCTGACCCACAAATACGGCAGCCATCTAAATTTAGTTCCCGTATAGTAATATTGGAATGTATCATTCTACCAAGATGATAACAAGCATCATCATTGAGGAAATTCCCTGACAAATTAAAATAAGTCACATTTTTATTGAACTGTAATGCTTTTGCCATTGCTCGCACCCCTCGTGGATCGACCCCGTAGTAACTGATATTGATTTCCGAGTTTAACAAATTATTATAAAACATCCTCACTGGACAAATATTCATTTCTGTGCACAGGCTCAGATAAAGAGCTTGCCCATCATCGGGGTATATGATGGGTCGTTCTGGTTCATTTAGAGCTTCCTTGATCCCAGGGTCAGTAACAGCTGGATAATTGTAGTAGGCGTGGCTGTACACAGAGCTTTCTGAGATGAAAAAGTATTGTGTACAGATTTCGCCACTTCCTGGGGAGTACTGCCCTTCGGAGAAAAGTAACCGTTTCTGATTCTCCTCTTCTATAGGTACTTCAAGTGACGACCACTCGCTCATAGGCGGTTCTTCTTCGGAACTTCTGTCTTCCGGACCCACATATATAAATTCAATAGGTTTATCTTGTTCGCTTTCATCATCCGACATCGTGGCTTATTTATATTATACAAAACAATAGAGTGAATCTAAAAATATCGATATACAAAACGTTTATCTTTGTCTTAAAAATATACAATAATGTCAAAATGACAAAAAATTTGGCCCACAGATTACTTACATCAATAAGAAAAATAAAAACTGTCAGAATTTTGGCAGAGCTTCTTTTTCGTTGATGTTTTTTTATTTTAAATTTACATTTAATTATGTGCACCCTGATTTGGATATGAGCTTATATGGATAAGGCGAATATGCTGAAGTTTATGACTCTGCTCTGCCTTCTGTCCTTTTCGTTTAGTATCGTTACGTTTAAAATCAGTTTATTGAAAAGCACAATTACAACAGTAACAAGATTGTCTCTAAAAGGTCAAAAACTAACCATCAAAGAAAGCCGAAGACCGCGACCCAATTAGAAAGCTGTACTGTAGTGAACGATACGTTGGAAATACTTGCGCTTATAACAAAGTTTCTGCCACATACTTAATTGCATCCTGGTCTTTGCTTTGATCGTCCGTCGCGCACCCTTTGGCGTCCAACAGCCAGTAATTGACAATCAAAACGCGTCCTTTGCGCCGAGAAAACTTCGTTAGCTTCCCGATGTGCAGGAAAATTAGTAACGCAATAATAGGAGAGGGTAATAAGCTAATGGAGGAGGGAGGTCATCTCTTGTAGGCGAAGGCCGATCGGGCCGCGTCTGCCCCTGATCTAATTAAATGGCAATTCTCGCGAACTGTTGAAATGTGATCTTGTCTTTGAGCCGCTCGAGCTGAGAGGAAATTGGCTGCTATCGACTCGCTTCTATAAAATTAACTTATCGGACTAGCTTGTTGCTTGATACTGTGTTACGATTTATCCTTCTTTGCTTAATGCTTTGTGTGGTATTGAGAATATTTTATGGCAGTTGCATTGGAGGCATAACGAGATAATTGTATCATAATTTAGGTAGATCATAGCTTGAAATAAGCACCAGTACAACATCTGGGTCCCTTTAAATGTCTTTTGCGCAAATAAACCATTTTTACTTATACCAAAAATTTTATACACAACCTTTTTCTTTGCGTGTTTTCCATTTCTTTTAACAGTACGATATAAACCTCTCAAGTACAATTTAGCTTTAGATGTCCGTAAGCCTACATCATAACCCTTCCTTGATTTATAACGCGTCCAGCATAACAGTGGTTCCATACTAATTGATTGGGGCCCACTTCATCATGTGCCCCTTGTTATCCATCATGGCTGACGTGCTAGCCTCGCTAAATTATTACGTATGACAACTTGACTGAGCGTAAGTTCAGTTTCATCTCGAAAGATGAAGTTATAGGAAATATTGGTAGGTTTAATAAACAAGAATAATGGAATGTAATAATGAATATAGCTGTTATATATTTATAAGTTTTCAGGACAAGTGGGCAATTAAATAGTTTGGCGAGGTCTGAAAGCATTTTTTATTAACTTTGCAGAGTGTCTTATAAGTATTTTATAACATTTTTAAGTTTAGTTACAAAACGTAACATAACAAAGATCTAACTCAAGCTCAAACGGATCGAAATCAAAATACAGAAACAGCTCTATAAATCACAATTTTATCAACAATTCAGTTGGAAACAATTCTGTTCTTACGGTGTCGATGATTTAATGGTGCCGTATCGGTAATCTCGTAATACCCAATCATCCGGCCCGTCCCGGCGGACTGCGGCCCGGTCCGGATTCCAACGGAACTAAGACGATTCGATTACGCACCTTACCGTTGTAAAATGCGAGGGCAATATTCGTTCTATTTCGAAATCGAGATCCGATTAAGTTAATTGTAGGGGTTTAAGAGTAAATTAAATGATGAAAGAATTTTGTTAAATATCTTTTCTTTTCTAGCCAGTAGTTCTGGCCAAATTAATCGGAAAAAAACAATTTCTTGCGTAAAGCATTTTACCAAATTAAAAAAAAAATTTTTTTTTTTCTACTTGAAACATTTCTTCTGTTACTCTTCAGTGCGACATTTAAAGGCTTGTGTTATTATTTCATTAATAGATAATGATTAGAAAAAACAATCTAAGAACAAAGACATCGCAAAAAATCCACAAAAACCACTCTATAGCTGTTAAAATTAAATCACCCTATAACAGCGAAAAGCCGCACTATTCCATAGAGCCCCATTATCCCCACACTTAAGAGACGAGCGTCTCCTCTCACTTGACTTACAGAAACTTGGCCGGAATGCCTTTTATCCGCGACCTGTTGCATCCGGCAGTAAAGTAAATCCTTGCCATTTTTCCCCCGTCTCCTCCTAAGAGGCGGTAAGACATGGCCCTGTATAAGTGCTTATGCCGTGTTCCTGCTCATCCTGCGGGTGACCCCGATGTGGTTGTGACTATTTCTGATAAAATAAAATTGTTCGGTAAGATACGACTGTAGATTTATAGTAGATAGTGTAGAATTGTTCGTTCTTAGTTTTACGTCAACAATTTTTGATATTAAACTTGTTTTCCGTATATTCTCTTTGTTTACTGGTAGAGAATGCTTCAGGTATATCCGCCATATTGAATTGATTGCTTAAATGATAAGTAACAAAAAATATTAATTGAATTATTATTGATATAAAACAATTATGCAACAAAATCCAAAAGAGGAATCAAAATTACGATGCCTTCTCTGACGTCAAATTCCTACACTTAAGTATGTATCATTAATCTTGAATGCGCGCCCTGCAAGTGTAGCGACGGGGATTATGTGGGTATTATACTTACCCAATTATAGTCTACGGAAGTTCCTCATTTAGCAATTGTGGTCGTTATTCATTAGTGGTTTTCTTGGAACTGTCTTGGAAACAACGCACGTGTTACATTCTATTTTGTCTTGTGACCTCTTTGTTGACTTGGTATTTAAAGCGACGGACACTTACTAGACGTACTGCATGTATTGTCATATAATATTTACTTATTTAGATATCGAATTAAGAAATAATAATTATCATTTACTTTTGTCTTGAGTTGTAATTCATAAGTCATTGAAGTGCGGTGATCGCAGTCTGGTCCGATTTGAGAAATGGAACAATGAGAATAAAAAAAATATTTTTAGTTGACTTTGTACTCATTTAATACAATTTTGTAAAAAAAGAGGTTTGGTACATAACAAAATTAATTATTTGTAAATTACCTATAACGTTTCAAGATATTTTTTTAAAATTTTGATTTTGGAATTCATTAAATGCTTGCACTAAATCATTTTAAATTTAATACGTACATTCAAACAATATAAACGTGACGGAACATCTCAAGTTTCATAAAAGCGTATTGGAAGTAAATGCGAGCGCCTTAAAAGGCCAATTAGAGAACAATTTGCGTCGCCCTCTCTTGGGAGCGATATGAAATTATTTCTCCGATATTACGAGATCGCAGATTGCAACGGAACTCATCGGGGGAAATCGACTGAAAAATGTACGTTATTATAGAATTATTAGTAGGGATTTGAGAACAATAGGGGACTTTATTGTTTGTGAATTTTATAGAAAAGTAGCGTAGTTGGGGTGGTTTACTGGATTATAGAGTAGTAAAAAGATGTAAGTAGCTTTTAAATCTTTTGCCGATATCTTTTTCAGAGTATTCCGTTCAATGCAATAGCTCTAGTTTACAAACTGTAATTCCACTGATATCCAATACATGAATCATCATATCCAATTTATGAAAACGTAATAATATGCTTGTCTTGCCTAGAATAGGAATCGAAAAATGTCGTCCTTCATTATTGGGCAATTGGTACTACCCGAAGTTGTGCGGTGACGCGGATTCATAACTCATCATTGAATAGCTCAATCATGAGCAGATACGGCGGCTTATGATTAAAGACAATTTCTTTTCAGTAACCTTGTATATTTTTTTTCATTTATTGTGGTTCCCTTTAACCAGGTGCGTTTCTGGTGCCGTACTGCATCATGCTGGTGGTGGGCGGCATCCCACTGTTCTATATGGAGCTGGCTCTGGGGCAGTTCCATCGGAAGGGCGCCATCACCTGCTGGGGGCGACTTGTGCCGCTCTTCAAAGGTTAGTGTGCGTTAGGCTAGGCTAACACCGCTCATTTTGGGGTTGAGTGCAATGAAGAACGTTCTATTTATTTTACTTTGTAAATTAAAGCAACTAAAAATACCAAATGGTTTAGTTTAGTATTAGTTGTGGATATATTATATAAGGCATACCGTTACAGTATTATAACAAGTCAGTGTTTTTCTGGATCATTGTTGATCGATTGTTTTAGGGATCTAATTACTTTACGTTACCATTTGTACGGACATGAGCACGAGAATTGAAATATAAAGTTATCCGATGTTATATATAGGTACCGTGACGATTTGCAAAATTCAAGGGTTCGTGATTTAAAGGAGAAAGAAAGAAAACATTTATTTCTCTTTACTCTTTCCTTAGAAGGTCACGTTCGAGTCATAGGGCAGATTTATGATATCCTCGCTCACGTAGTGTCATCGGAATGGAGAAACTACGATCTTTAGTTATGGGCGCCACTTAAAGGAATTATTGTTGTTACTTCGTGTTATTTATCTAGCAGAAGTAGAGAGAGTGTTAAATGTTTAATTAAATTGTGGTTATAAGGTGAATGGACATGAAAACTTGAATAAGGATATCATTAAAATAAATAACAGCATTTAGTTTTTGCTGATGTAATTGAATACTAACTAATTTCGCTGGTACTACCTACAGATCATTTTATGGACATTTTTCTGAAGTGGTAACCTACAACTTTAGATTCCAATTAATTTTTGAAAACACTTACACTACAGCGTACAAGCCGTCTAAGAATAACGGTTAAATTTATCACACTGAAAAAAAAATCGTAATAACTTCCTAAATATCAAGAATTTCTAACACGTCGAAAACAAAAGCCACATCACACATCAGTCAGCTTCAAGATGCAGAGCGAGCCCCGTCGCCGCGCCGCGCCTGGTCGGACGTCGCCCCCGGACCCGCACTTAACACCCATAATTGACACCATTCCCGGGGCTCCCCTTAAGTGCTCGTCCCATACGTTCTCAAAAGGCTCCGGTAGATTTGCGAGCCCGGCTTATGCCCGTTGATTTCATTTCGCGCGATTGTCACGTCGCTCCTTGAGTGGCTCTTGGCGCGATGTGATTTTTGAACAGAAATAAAATTGGTAATGGACTGGAAAGCTGGTGGCAATCCGTTTTCACTGAAAGTATTTGATATGAAATGGATTGGGAATGGTCGTGCGATTGTTGAATACGTTTCACAGGTTTTAAGGAATAGATTTCTTATTTTTAAGAAGGCTTTCGTCTAGATGACTAGTGATTTTGAGTTCGGTACCTTATTACTTCTTGGGTGGTTATTACAGAAGAACTAGTTACTTACAGAATTGTATTTGTGCCACATCTCTACAATTACCGAATAATTAATAATAAAAAATACAGTGGGCTACACAACACAAGTTTGTGTTGAACAAAAAACAAATAGTATTTTCAAATTCATGTGTCTAATATATTAATATTCCTAAAAACTTAGTTGCACACTTGCACATCAATCACACGATAAAATGATAATAATTTATCCGAAAATGAAAAAAATGGAACTTTTATTGCTTAATATGAAATGGTTGTTGCGGCCTACAAATTAAATATGGCTTCTAGGTATCGGTTACGCGGTGGTTCTGATAGCCTTCTACGTGGACTTCTACTACAACGTGATCATCGCGTGGGCTCTGCGGTTCTTCTTCGCCTCCTTCACCACCATGCTGCCCTGGACCAACTGCGACAACGAGTGGAACACGCCGGCTTGTCGACCAGTGAGTTTAGCCTTCACTTAAAGTTCTTCACTACAAATATTAACTGTCTTACATATCTACTTTTTTAAAATCTTTTGTTCCGTCTTTCTTCACTATTATGTGTCATAACCGTTAATTATGGTTCCTTCTTTAACAGATCCTTTAACCTCACCCCTACAGATCTTTTTGCATTTCCTAACACTTTTTACCGAAGCGTAACCGCGAAGCCCATGATTGGTATATTTCAGTTTGAAGCGATCTGGGAGTCATCGGCGAATAAATCACGCGTCCGACAAAACAGCTCTTCTACATCCCTCGGCTCTCCTCCAACTACTCCTTTTACTTCGGCTGCTTCTGAATATTTCAAGTAAGTAAAGTGCAAACTCACTACAAACTAATTTATTTACGTTAGGTAGACCTTGCGAAACAAAGTCCTTCAAACAATATTGAAAAAATACGGGTAACCAGCTTAGCAGATACCTGGATACCACAAAAGCTTACAAAAACCAATTTCATGGTATATGTTATGCGTACTTTGTGACAAAATTATCGCTCGACTTTTTCCTAATGATCTGCAAAGCTACGTTTTCTACAGCCGTGCGATCTTGGAACTGCAAGGAAGCGAAGGCCTACACGATCTGGGTCCAATTAAATGGGATATGGCTCTCTGCCTGTTCGCTGTCTACATCATCTGTTACTTCTCCCTGTGGAAAGGCATCAGTACTTCTGGAAAGGTGAGTATACTACCTTAAGAACATGGCATATACATTTGCTTAAAGGACTCGGTCTTTCCGGGCCTAAGGACTAATAAAAAAAAAAATACATTTTCAGGTGGTTTGGTT
Organism: Trichoplusia ni; assembly: GCF_003590095.1. Classification (NCBI taxonomy): domain Eukaryota; kingdom Metazoa; phylum Arthropoda; class Insecta; order Lepidoptera; family Noctuidae; genus Trichoplusia; species Trichoplusia ni. The sequence goes on from NC_039480.1 coordinate 8,234,717, forward strand.
CACGGCTTTGTTCCCTTACGCTGTTCTTCTGATCTTGCTAGTCCGTGGCATAACGCTCCCGGGCTCTGCTACCGGTATACAATACTATCTCAGTCCAAATTTCGAAGCTATCACGCAACCTCAGGTAGGAGAAACACACAAATAATAATTATAAAGGTTCTCAAAGAACAGATCTTGCTACAAGTCAAACATATTTTCAGGTATGGGTAGATGCAGCCACACAAGTGTTTTTCTCTTTGGGACCCGGATTTGGTGTTCTGTTGGCTTATGCGTCTTACAATAAGTATCATAACAACGTGTACAAGTGAGTACTCTACTAGTAAATTACGAAACATAAAAAAATTAAATTGAAGAGCTTGTGGTAAACTCATTTTGTGCATTATAATATATGTCTATGTTGATACATTTGAAGTTGTTTACTGTAATGCGATGTTATTTCGTCTTAAAAGGCAATGGTTCTTTTATCCGCATTTTATTTCACAGGGATGCCATATTAACCAGCGTAATCAACTCAGCAACGTCTTTCGTGGCCGGTTTTGTGATCTTCAGTGTTCTTGGATACATGGCACATACTTCTGGCAGAGATATCCAAGACGTGGCTACTGAAGGACCAGGCTTGGTGTTCGTCGTATACCCTGCCGCTATAGCCACCATGCCTGGATCCACTTTCTGGGCTCTGATCTTCTTTATGATGCTGTTGACTCTTGGATTGGATAGTTCTGTAAGTGGGACAAGAAAATCGAAGTATCGGAATCAATTATTATATTATACTTTAACAGATTTATTGATACATTTACTTGTGATTTTTTTACGTTTAAGATAAACTCAAGCATGAAATCGCCTACACTGTACTACACACTATTTCTTATACCGTTATTTTTTAGATACTTACATCAAATATTAAAGATTATCTTTTACTCCCAGTTCGGCGGCTCTGAAGCTATTATAACAGCCCTAAGTGATGAGTTCCCTCCAATCGGCCGTCATCGCGAGATCTTCGTGGCCTGCCTCTTCACTCTGTACTTCATTGTTGGACTAACTTCTTGCACTAAAGGCGGCTTCTACTTCTTCCAACTGCTTGATCGATATGCTGCGGGATATTCCATACTGGTCGCTGTGTTCTTTGAGGCTATTGCTGTGTCCTGGATTTACGGTAAGATTTGAATGGACGTTTAATTTTATTTGGTTCTTATTTTCGCAAATATAATTATAAGTTGAATGGAATTTCATCAACATTCCAATAATTGTGACATTTATTTAATGAAACATGTTTTTTCGAAAAGAAACTTAAGTGACTGACAAGCAAGAAGTGCCCTTCCAAAAAAATACTCTTCATTTACTCTGAATTAACAACTGAGTGGATCTTGAATTCAGATTTATGTCTTCCACTAAGGTACGGAACGCTTCTGCGAGGACATCCGCGACATGATTGGCTTCCGTCCAGGCCTGTACTGGCGCGTCTGCTGGCGTTTCGTGGCCCCGGCCTTCCTCCTCTTCATCACGGCATACGGACTTCTGGACTGGGAACCCCTGAGATACGAAGGCTACGTGTACCCCGGATGGGCTAATGTACTAGGCTGGGCCATCGCTGGATCGAGTGTGATGTGCATTCCAACTGTGGCGATTTACAAATTGATCACTGCCAAAGGCAGTTTCGTTGAGGTGCGGTTTGGTTCTTTTAGTATAATTCGCAATTAATAAAAGCACTTGTTTAGTTTTTTTTAATTATACGGTGGCCTGGTTTGTCATAATTATATGAGCCTATAAATCTACTGCTAAACAAACCTCTTTCCTCGATCACACGTCATTATCCGTAACTTGATGAAGTATTCCGAAAATCAAGCCTGTGTTGCCTCTACCTCTACAGGGATATAAACTTATTTAGGTTTAATAATAACGTTATTTAATAGTGTTTCTTGATTAAGACCCTTTTCGATTTCAGCGTCTTCGTCTCTTAACAACTCCGTACGCTGACACGGAAGGTAACGGAACAGTCCACAACGGCATGGTGGTCTCTGAAAGCGGTGGCGTCCGGCTCGCATCCACCGTCCAGACGCCGACGTCCCAGCCCCCCACCACCCCTCCCCTCGCGTCCGCGCCCGCGCTCGTCTGAGCACAACTCTCCTTCGACGTCTACTACGTCTAGAAGGTCCTAGCTGTTCACAGGATGAATAATAACAAAGAAGAGACGCGAGGGATGAAAAGGATGAAATAGGGACGAAAATTTGATTGGATTACGCTGGTGCATATAGATAATGGGTAATATCAAGGATTGGCATTTGAACGAGTTTCGAGAAGGAAACGAAAGTACTAAAGATTTATAATTTTCATTTTTGTTCGATGGCAATGGTTAACTTGTAAGAGGAAAGCTTAAAGGCGGAGTCGAAAGGGTAAGAACTTATTAAGGGTTAGATTATAAGAAAACATATACTCATTATTATAATCAAATATTTTTAACTAAGAAATTATATTATGGCTTTATTCCTTATTATATAAAACAGGTCACAGAGCAAAAGTGTAGACCTCTACGTACCTAGTACTTGTTCTAGTCACATAATTAATATTTATTAATATATTAAGTGTAACATTTATTCAATATTCTATCGTTGTTTAGTATAATGATAGTGCGTATTTACGCCTGTACGATATACCGACAATTCAGCAAACCGTCGATGATTTAGCTGTAGTTTAGTTATAGACCCATCAAGCATTAAGGTTGACGCAGGAACAATTATTATTATGAAAGAGAAAGCTTCTTAAACGCTGTAATACAATAAACTCATACATATTAATAGATAATCATGATTATGCTAAGTTCCTGTTATTTATTTTCATAAACCCTATAATTTATTTCAGAGTAAATATCTAAAAAAACGATTTAACTTTCTTACAATGGCAATACATCACGTTTTAAACACCTCTAGTGATCTAGTGATGGGAAGATATTTAATTTCACATTTACTAATCGACTAGCCATTCAATGAGATTATAAATTCAAAATTTCATTTCTGTTGATGTTATTCTCCTGTAGAAGTAAAATAGATAGATTAATGAATGTATATTTGGAATATAAAACGTGTATGGTAGCATTAATAGAGTAGGATTTTCTTATATCTATGTCTTAGTAGTTAACATTTGGCTGTTAAACTTAGTACATACATTTACCTTATTCACCTATATCTTAGTTTAAAATTTTAATAAAAATTAGTAGATCATTATTTTTATTGTATGTTCGCCACTTTAGAGAAATAGGAACCTATCATAATAGCCTAATTTATTATTACATAATCATAGATTTTTAGAAAATATTTAGATGTAAGAAAAAAATGAAATGCTGTGTAGATAATAGAAACAATAAAATCGTATTTAATCAAATATCGTTATATTCGATAGTTATGATAATTATTAATGTTAGAACTTAAAGTTCATATACCCATATTAACGTATCTTGATATCACATAATCTTAATGCGTATTAATCAAATATTATACATTTTATCTCATAATATTCAAATTTTGAAGTCTCAATGTCGTAGTCAAATATCTTATTCATGTGCTCCATTTTTTATTAACAATATTTTATGTTTATACGTTTTTGTTGTTACATTTTAATTTATTTACTATTCATCACTCCGTCCTGGGCAATGCGGACTGATGAATTGTAGAACGATTTTACAGAGTTTTAGGATGTGAATGGATTTTAATTTTCAAGTGTGTGTCATTGATACGCTCCACACGCACTAAGCTTCAGCTTACTTGATGTTTCCAGTTCATCTTGATGTCTAAATGTAATTTTGATCTTTGCTAGTATAAAATTGTGTAAGAAAAATATTCATCAATAATTTAAACATTCTATGTAACTTGTGATGCTGTAGTTTAGAAGATCGTGCTTAAAATATTCTTCAATGTTAGAAATGTATTGATGTATTAAAACGTAGCTCGTATACAATAGTTATTGATGTTTATATCAATAGTCATACCAGCCATTATGACTAATGATTGTTAGAATAAATTTATACTTACTTATCGGCGTTTTATTTACCCACATAACAAACTTACCTGACCCAAAGCAAATAAACAAATATTCACTAAGAAGAGGATACTTTGTAGAAAATAAAAAGTATGACTGAAAATAGTTAAGAGAATATTATACTCCCGTTATTTCCATATCTTTCTAATTTGAGACTATTACCCGCTTAGCAGTTATCATCTGTTAAGCGAAACTAATTCTGCAAAACCAAATAGTTATCATCACAAACTCCATTGCTGTGTAATGGGATGGCTAGGAATTAAGAAGCATCAATAAAGTGTAGTATGTAGTAAAAAATGAAAACGAAAGACTAAAAAAAACCATGAGCTGTTTCTATGTTTTGCTAATGTATTTCGTGACAACAGACTTGATAAGTATTACTTTTAATGTAGATCAAGCAGTCCTAGTCGCTACACCTGCTCTTGAGCAGATCAGGCCAAACAGCATGAGTTAAATTCGAATTACGTACAGCACGTCTTTGTTACATGGCCGGTATAACTTATGAGATCAAGTAAGTGGTTTTTTCCTATTAATTTTACACCCTTATGCATAGTTCAGTGGTTCGATTACTTAATACTTATTTAAATTTCTGAAAGCGATGTTGTTCTATGCCTGAAGTTCTGTTTTTGACTGAAAAAGGCGCGTCCAGCCAGGAGCTTTGAATAAAAAAGTAGTTAATAAAGAATTTTATTGATTGTATTTTATCCCTATTAACCAAATATTTATTTTGGTGACGGCACCACCTATCTATAAAATTGTTGTTATTTGTTTATAATTTTACTTAAGTGAAAATCGACTATCTAAAATTCCTTTACGTAATTCAACAGGTGGCAACCCTGACTAACCCATAGTATAGTATTGTACTGTCAGTTTGACTTTGACAGTCCACTTTATAGGTTGTTTGCTTGGTAGCATCTTTCCGTTCGATATTTCGGTATAACTAAAGTTTTCAGAAAATCGATATGGAGACGAAAAGTGAAGAAAAGCCAGGTGCAGAAAAAACTATATTTGATGCTATAGCACAAAATGATTTTGTGGAGTTTAAGAACATACTGGCGCAACACAAAGGCGCCGTAGATTTCTTTGACGAAAATGGTATGACTGCGCTACAACACGCCGCTTATAAGGGGAACAAGGATATGGTTCAACTATTACTTGATCGAGTACGTAACTTTCATTGTCATATTTGGCACGTAATTGTTTTTATGTGACTTATGGTGTCATTACAAACATCTTTTACAGGGCGCGGACGTGAACTCGGGGAAGCATGAGTACAACTACACGGCTCTCCACTTCGGTGCGCTGTCTGGGAGCTCTGAGGTCTGCAAGCTCCTGCTAGATGCCGGAGCCAAGTCTACGGCGACCAATTCCGTAGGGCGTACTGCTTCGCAAATGGCTGCATTTGTTGGTAACCACCACACTGTAGCCACTATCAACAACTACATACCTCGGAGCGAATTGTCTTACTACAGTGCGGTTCAAGGACAGCAGACAGAGCCCTACCTACCTGCTATCTTAGTGGACCCTCTCCATAAGTTTGTTCTTGGTGTGAACATCCACCCGGTGCGACTGGCACTGAACCTACAGCACATACCTAGTTTACTGGACAATGCGGAAAAGGTTATTAAAACTCTTGAACTATTGTGCAAGAAGGAGATGACAAGAGGAGGTGACACTAATGAAGTAATGGCATTTAAGTACCACTATTTAGCTTATGTCCTTAGAGAAATCCACAACATTAGAGATAAGAAACCTAATTCTGACAAGGATGACAAGAAACATGATGTTGTAGAGGTATTCTCCAAGAAGTTACTGAAACCGGGCAAGGATGGAGTGTCCCTGGATTTGATGGATACATTCCTGAAAGATTGTGTGAGGGAATTCCCCTTCAGAGAGTGCACTACTTTCCATCAAATGGTGTCCTCCCTGGCCAGCAAGGACCCTCCACCTGCACTGTCAGTGATCAACTGCACCATTAATGGTCAAAGAGGATTTGTTGATGCCATCCCTTACTGCAGCACTTGCGGGGAAGAGAAGCCAGCAAAAAAGTGTTCCAAATGCAAATCTGTGCAGTACTGTGACCGGGAGTGCCAACGCTTGCACTGGTTTGTGCACAAGAAGGCTTGCAACAGAGAATCTAGCGCCCCCGCACCTTCTAATGCTAAAGTTAATATTGACGCAAATGAGTTAAGTTCAGAGCTACAAAACCTCGTAGCAGGATAGGGTCTAATTATTGATGTTTAAAATAATAAGAATAAAATAATTCCACTTTATATCTGAATGTATTTTCTCGTGCTGTAAAGTAGGTACATATTTTTATAATCAATCACAAATATTATGTATTTAAGTTTGCTGATTGTGATCTTAATAGGAAATGCTGTTATTGTTTTAAACATTAATAGATGCATCTGTACATAATTGTGTTCATTCCCTTTTCTGTGTGTATGTATCCTATAAAGTTAAATATATCAAAATTATTAAGTGGTACCTTTTAATTTTCATTGCCTTACTCATTCTATTTCAGACACCTTAAAGTACCTCAGATAGTGTATATCACATACTACAACTAGAATGCTAAACATCTAAATATTTATCTAATTTTATTATATCTATCATTTTCCACTTTGTACAAATTAACATAGACATTCTGACGTAAAGAGATACCTTAAAATACAAATGAATAACTCATAATTTTGATTCCCACATACAATTTTGAACAAAGTAGAAAAAATATTATAATATATTAATTACTCATCTAGATTGTCAAAAACATCAAATAGACTGAAATGTTATTTTATTATTTTTCTACTGCTAGTCTTTTCCTACTGCGAAGATTCAATAAAAATAAATAGCAATTACCAAAATTGAAGTATCTGCTCTAGAGAATAAAATGGGAACTATAACAAAGTGATGTGTTTCGACTAGTTTCGAGTAACCTATCCGAAGAGCAGCTTGTAAGGACGCTGTGAAAGAAGTATTGCAATATTTTAATAGATGGCGCTGTTTTCAGTAAGTATCTGATTAAAAACTTCGAATAAAATCCGATAATATTAGGAATTTTAGTATTACCTACTATTAAATGTGATTCCATTTCTTGAGTGTCTGAGACAAGGCATTGTGGCATTATGATCAGAACAAGACATAGTTATATTAGTTTAAAGTTTTTCCCACGTTTTTATTCACTCACTTTGTGTGTATTTTGTTTGTTTGTCGTTCCTGTTGGATTTTTATAACTCAATTTTGAGGCGCTTTCCGGTTAGCTAGCAGGTTGAAATTTTCAGAACATTTAAAAACGTGGCTTTTTTAAGTCAAGGATTTTTTCCGAGGATTAAGTTCGATTGTCCATTTCGTTCAAGGCATTTTTGTATCAATTTTTACTGATTTCAAAATACCTCATGTAAAAAAATGATATTTTTAAACTAACATTGTTCCTATTTAACCATTCAACCTTTAGAAACCCTTTGTCTTTAGTAGTCTTCGGATACCTACTTATTTATCATAATTTCTAATCTTGACGGATTTCAATGTGCGGCACGTGTATTGATGAATTTTGTATTAAAGATAATCTAAGTGTAGGTAAAGGTGTATTTTTTCCTAAACGAGCAGCATACGTTAGATTCGAGACTTTGGTCTGCCCCCATGACTCTAGTTCCTACTTTCAGCAACGACCGACGAATAAGAAAGAAAGAACAGGAAACTTGATGAATTTTGGAGCTTTTGCTAGGCTACCAATATACTAACCTCCTTAAAAAACCATACTTAGGCTCGTGCGGAGCTACCATCACCTCTTAAAGTTATATCTTTACTAAACAGTTGTGGCAGTAAGACACTACACAGAGTAACCCTTCCGTAACCTCTTCCGTAACTTCAAATAAGACTGTAGCCTTTAAACACTTGCACTTGGCCGCTATGACCTATGACCATGTGTCTTATGCCGCTCTACCACCCCCTTCTTAGCCGGCTTAATATTTACAATCGTCTCTCTTTCCAGACGTCACACTCTCTTTCCGGTGTACCTACCTACTTATCAACATACTACCGCTATCTGTAACGGATGACCAACAATGCCCTTCTTCTGTGTCCTTTGCATAGTTCTGGCTATCTCCACTCTTATTTCCTTGTCCAATCTATTTTTACGGAGCAAGTCCCAAAATCAAGACTTCCACCAGAGGTTATGTATTCAAAGCGATTTTGTAAAATTATTGCTAAATTGTCCCAAGAATTAGTCGTCTCGCCTTATTGTTTTATTTAAGTAGTTGTATTGATAATTCTGTATCTATATAAATAAGTTTACTTGAAAAATACCCGTATAAATTATAAGAATTTCGTAGTGTATTTTTCTATTTTTCTTCACCTATATCTTGTTTTCTCTGCTTCAGACACTTATCTTGTGATCACCATGATCTCCCGCGTGCCTACTGACTGAATTACTCAACTCTTTAATTTCAAATCGTTTATTGGCAGATACCTAACTTCCTTTTGGTAAATAAAGTAAATGCAGATAATCAGCTTAACACCTATTGATACATTTTAATCTACTGGTATTAAATTATTATTTATGACAGCCACCTATCTATTAAATACACGCTCCTGGTTGTCTAGAAGATGGTACTTCACTGTGAATTTCAGTGGTTTATTGAAATAAAAAATGTGAAGAAATATGAAATACACTAAACCTATAGTTATCTCAAATCCTGCACGAGAAATAATTTCATAAACATTTGATCACTTGACACGGGGTGTTTCTTTCTAAGACCTAGACTTGTGTTGGTAAAATACTTAGAAGAATACGAATAGTGTAATTTAAAAGTAAAAAGTTCAATTGGCACCTAGGCCATTGGACTGGACTGGAACTGTCACAGGAGAACTCCTCAGTTTCGAAATAACAAAAGAACTTTTGTTATTTCTGAACCACAACTCTGCTCTGAAATAGGTCTTATTTCATTGGACGAATCTCTACAAAGGGGCGAACATCTTTCTTGGGAAAGTTATAATCTATTATTATTGCCGAAGGAAAAACAATTGGATATGCCAAAAAAAGCGATCAGTTTTTCAAAATTTCTAAATAGGAGAAAATGTGTTTAAAAAAATAGAAATGGTCCTCCCCTCTAATAATTTATTCATTCTTCTGCTATTGCATATCCATCTAGATCTACGATTTGCGTTTGCTGTCTCTCATCGGTTTTAAACATCTAACAATGTTCTTAATCGATACACGGATAAATTGTGATGTCGTCATAAAGGAAGATTACCAATAGGTATGTTTATAGTTTTGTAGAAGGTAAAACAATAGTTTAGTTTCATAATAACACGATTAATCCCTAATAATTGATAAAACGTCCATAATCTGCAAATTTATCTATATGTAAATTTATGACTTTAAATTGGTATAAAACTGGGCCTAAAACACAGAAAATCATAGTTCTCATTGTTCGTTCTGAAAACAAGGTAAGCAAATCCATATTCTTTATTTGATCACTAATTTAAATAATTTACTTATGGCATGTCCCATAGCATTAAATGATATGGCTTAATGCAAGGTACGAGTATGTGTTCTCTAAGGGTTTTAGCAATATAAACTATGGAAAATTATAATTACAAAGCCTAATAAAAAAAATCGGTAGGAAATAATAGAAAATATTAGCTTTTGTATTATGGACAGTAGCCGACCCCAACATTGTGGGGAAAAGGCTGGGCCTATGATGATGATTATGGATTTTAAGCTATATATACTAACAACTATTGTGTAAATATCTATGTTAGTCTGTAAGGTATATGTCTATGGGCCTTAGTAGCCTGATAATAAAATGATTTATTATTATTATATTATGGACAGCAAATATATATATTTTTAGTTGTATGTAGTATACAATATTAGTTCTACAATTTGGAAATCTAATTTATTATGTATTAAACTACTTTTATTTTTTTTATTTGAGCCACACACTATGACTGCCAATATTGACGACTTCTCCTTTCACGGGTCTGCTGGCAGAAATTTCTTAAGAAATAAGCAGTACCCTTGTACATCATTTATATCTGTGTTATATTATTTTTAAGACCTTTTGTGTGTGTACATAAATTATTATATAAAATAAAAAAATCCATTTTGTATTGTTTCAGTAAAAAAAAACCTAAACCACTATGAAAACCTTTGTGGCTCTGTTCGCTCTCGTGGCTGTGGCCACCGCCGGCCCTCTGCCCCTCGTGCAGATCATCGTGAACGTGGATGCTCCCGCCAAGCCTGAGGATGTTCTCCCCGCACCCGTTGTCCCCCAACCCGAACCCATCGTTCTTCCCACCCCCGTTGTTATCCCCTCCCCCACTGAACCTGAGGTAGTCCCTGGCCCTGCCCCCGTGGTGCTCCCAGCTCCCATTCTCCCCGAGGTAGTCCCTGCCCCCGTGGTTCTCCCCGCTCCCGCTCTTCCTGAGGTGGTCCCCGCCCCCGTGGTTCTCCCTTCGCCAGCTCTCCCTGAGGTGAACCCTGCCCCCGTGGTTCTACCCGCTCCCGCTCTCCCTGAGGTGGTCCCTGCCCCCGTGGTGCTCCCCTCTCCTGCTCAGCCTGAGGTAGTCCCAGCTCCTGAACCGGTGGTTCTCCCCTCACCTGCTCAGCCTGAGGTAATCCCAGCCCCCGCTGTCGTTCTCCCCGATGAGCTCAACTAAACGAACAATGAAGAACTCGTCTGCTGACTTGCGACCACCAGCACCAAAGCCGAAATGTCGGCGATGAAGACACAATATAATTCGTGTTCAGGCAGACAAAAAATGTGGCGTTACACCACTAGTCACCTATTTACAGTGTAAAATTGTATCTTATGGAGTTTCTTGCCGGTTCTTCTCCATAAGAATGAAATTTTTGAACCGCGCAATTAGTCATCAAGTTTCTTAAATACCTGTTTTAGGTTTACAAGAAATAAAAATATTTTATAAGAAAAAGTGCTTTATTACACACAAAATATTACCTCACCTCGTACGAGCAGTCTTAATAGGTATAAAGTTTTAAGCCCAGAACTACGTTGATTCGTTCGGTTATCGTGAATTTTGGGTGCCGATTTAAAACAAACAATTACTCATCACTGTAGATCAATGCTGGATACGGATCATTGTCCTTTCCGGTGTTAATAGTTATCTGTTAATCCGTAGTTATAAATTACTGTTAAGATAGATTAATCCAGTTTTAGCTTCTAAGTCTACCTGTCATTTATATCAGGGATCGTGATATTATGCATCTGTACCTATTGTTTACTGATATAAGACGTTACGTAAATTTATTGATAACCGATTTTGCTTTCGGCAGACTTTCGGCGGACTACGTAGTTTACTTATCAGGATAGTCAAATAAGATTCGTTCTTAAAACCTTACTACACTACTACACTTTATTAAAATTTTACCAAAAGGCATTGTCGCCGTTCTTGACATTTTTGATGCTTCTAAACACATTCTACATTGCGCAAGTGTAACGCGTATGGTATTTACAAAACCTTAACCTAGAATCCTCCAGCATCATCGTCATGATCTTCCTTGACGAACATACAACAGAGCTGGGTGCAGACTTTCTAGTGTTATTGCCACTCCTCTCTTATAGTGGAGGTGCATAGAAAAGTTTAAGCAAAGTACAGGAAGTATTATGGAGATCAGAAATAAAAACACGACGATACCAGCCAAATATTTAAATGACAGAAAATCTTCAGGAACATGCCAAAACAAGGCACAGTAAAGAAACTGCTTAATTCAAAAGAAATATTTGCGTGCAGACTTGTGTAACGAACAGTGGTACGTATACGTAACGACGGTAGTAATAATATACTTAATCTTATGCCCTTATCAAAAGTATTATCGGATAATCCGAAATAAAATCATATCTGATATCATACCCAACTTGTAACAGAATATTCATAAACTAGCTGTTGCCCGCGACTTCACCCGTGTGGTTAGAAGATATAGGTAAGGAATTTTTTAACGGAAGCCATCGAAATTGAATATTTTTCCCCGTTTTTGCCACATTTTCCATTGTATCTTCGCTCCTATTAGTTGCAGTGATGCGTGATGTTAGCCTAAAACCTTCCTCGATGAATGGTCTATTGAATCCAAATAGAATTTTTCGATTTAAACCAGTAGTTACTGAGATTAGCGCGTTCAAACAAACAAACAAACTCTTCAGCTTTATATATTAGTAATGGATAATCTCCATGTATGATTCAGTCGAGCCTGCCTAGATCAGTTGCTGATCATGGAATGTGTTCCAAAAAGAACTAGTGAAAAATAAAATCTGAGCACATGCTTTGACCGCCTTACTAGATGCGATGTCTTAAACTTGCAGCTAGTTAGCAGAAAGTCAATCTTTCTAGATGCGGATTTAATCTGGTTCCGACCCGCTTTATCTAGAGTAGATTATGGTTTCTTCTGACAGCCGAAAATAACCTTTACGACATACGAGCCATCTACGCTCATGCAACCGTGCATTGACCATTAATTGACGCCTGATCAGAGAGATGCAGCAATTATATCGATATTGTTTTGTACCTTTTTGTGACGACTTCTAACGGGTTCGATTGACTCATGTCGTTTTATTGCTACTAGACTATCAGGCTGGTATTTTCCTTTTCTTTTGGTGTATCAACTTGTGCAAAACTTGCAGACATGAATGATGGATACTAATTGCTTAATCTACCAGTACAATAAGAGTCCCTGGAAGGCCATAGGTGTGTTATTAACTTCATAGAGCGATTAACTATTTGAGTTTAAGATGCGATTTTGTATAAAAAGCCGCAATTTCTCAAAGAGATGTCAGTTTGTACTTCTTACAGATGAAAGTGCACAGCACAAGTCTGTTTCCGTATTAGCAGGATCCTTACACCATTCAAAAGAATCCTTTCCAGACATGGTCATGGCGTCCTAGCCTCTGAAAATCTGGTCCGCTAAAAATAGATGGTATACATTCCACAGAGATATCACATATGTATTCTATACATTAGAGAGCGTCGAAGGGCATTTATAGTACAGCACCGCGCAGGTGCAATCTCTCACTGATGTCTTAGGAACGAATTAGATACTTTTGGGCTTCGTTCTTTGGTCTTATCATATAATATAATAACTTAGTAAATAACTAGTGATACAGACAATTTTTTCATGATACAATAGACAATGTTAGATGTTGCTAGTTAAATTAAAGCACAAATTACTGAAATAGATTTATTGAGCTTAAATTGTGTCTTGTAGAGTTCAATCCACTTGTTCGTCTGCCGGGGATGTCACACGAATGGTATTGTGTCTTCTATTGCCGTCGCTTCTGCTTTGGCGCAGGTGGTCTGAAGGCAGCAGACGAGTTCTTCAATGTTTGTTTAGTTAAGCTCTTCAGGGAGGACGACAGCGGCCTCAGGCAGGACCACGGGGTCAACCTCGAATTCAGGTGCAGCGGGAGCGGGGAGAACGACGGGCTCTGGGTCGACTTCAGGGGCAACGGGAGAGGGGAGGACAACGGGCTCAGGGTCTACTTCGGGGGCAACGGGAGAGGGGAGCACGACGGGCTCAGGGTCTACTTCGGGGGCAACGGGGGAAGGCAGAACAACGGGCTCAGGAACAACCTCGGGTACAGCGGGTGAGGGAAGAACAACGGGCTCAGGAATGACTTCAGGGGCAACGGGAGTGGGGAGCACGACGGGCTCAGGGCTGATGGGCACGGGGAGGACGACCTCGGGTAGAGTGGGTTCGGGGAGGACTACGGGGGCGGGGAGGATGGGCACCGGCAGAGTTTCCACAGGCTTGGCGGGAGCATCCACGTTCACGATGATCTGCACAAGGGGCAGAGGGGCGGCGCAGGCCACAGCCACGAGGGCGAACAAAGCCACGAAGGTTTTCATTGTGTTTGAGGTTTTTTTTTAACTGAAAAATAAGAAAATTACATATAAATCACTGTCAGTAGTATGTTTTATAGAGAAGGGGGATATTATACAAGTTTATTTTATTTTGGAAAACAAAATATTTTCTTTCAAAAAATAGAACCTACTACTTAGTCAAAAGTTTTTTGTATGATAGTGACCAATTAAAAAGGGTGGGATCGTTTGTTAACCAAGCCTTCAAATAATATTAAAGAAGAAATATTTGTTTTACTTACCTTGTTTTCACAAAGTACAAAGAAAACTATGATTGTCAGTGTTTCAGGCTCAGTTTTTATACTAACTTTTTGTCGTAAAATTGCATATCAGATTATGAACGAATTAATCGCCATTAGGGATTACTAGCAATAGCTACCAATAAACGTTCCTTATGACTGCATGTTATAAAGATACTACTGCTATAATTATAATCAATTAATGACGCCTTGCTGTTTATTTTTAAGACACAAGTCTATTTTTGAGGCACATCCTAGCTACAGTTTGACAAAATTACAACCCTTGTGCACTAGAGTCTACACTGGCCTCGATGTTTTTCAGGGAATCAATTGACTGTCTTCGAAACCACTACGTTTATCAAGTAAAATATGGTAACCTGCATATTCGAAACTTATAAAAATTGGAAATACTATACAAACATGAAATGTTACTTCTTAAATTTGAATCGACTGATAGTCTTCATAACCTTTTCTATTTTGCATAAGCTTCTTTTGTTTTTAGTTGGGCGTGAGAATCTTAATGGATTAACATCCATTCAGGGGAGGAAGCGGATAGTATCAGACTCTTAATGAGTACACCAAAATTAGTGGTACCGATGTGTGGTGGTCTCCAACACCTTTTTTTTTGCTAAGGCGGGGGAGTCCTAATGGACACCTTCTCCCTCGGGGGAGGAAGAGGGTAGTGTCAGACTTTTACTGACTGAACCTGAACCGCCGTGCTACGTCATCCGCGTTTTTGTGTCGGTGTATGGCAATGCATTGCAATCCTTCATACACGGTCTCCAACACCTGGGTAGCACCACCAGTTCCACGATAAGACAGTTGTCAAATTATAGAAAAAAAATTACAATAATAGTTGAAGGAGTCGAAGTCCAAATAGTCATATTCTTCCGCAAACTTTGATCTACTGTTTTTATAAAATTTAGGTGTGTGCTTTTGGCTTTTATTTTGTCGCGAATCTCCGTACACGTAAATTAAACATTACTTAAACGTTAGACTTAATAGGGGCTGCAAAGTGTAATTATTACCTGACTGGCCTGGCCTTTTGACTGGCTTGTTGGTCTGGTGGTTAGTGGCTCTGCTCTGACTGCCATATATGTCGTGGGCTCGATTCAGACCCAGGACAAATGTTTGTCTGATGAGCACGATCATTTGTTCTGTGCGTGGGTGTTTTATATCTATAATATGTATGTATTTAGAAATATATAAGTATGTTTATCACTTGTCTAGTACTCATAAGTAAGCTTTGCTCAGTTTGAGACTAGATGGCGTTGTACGAAAGTTGTGGAATATTATATTATTATAACCGTAAATACTGTAAGGCTTAGCAAACTAATTAAATTGACTATTTTTGGTTTCTCTTTTCATGTAGTTCATTTACAACTTGGGGTCAGACCTTAAGCTGTCCGTTATCCTCGAACATGCCTTAGGTCCATCTGATCAATTTTTCATAGTACCCTGACATAGTTGCTGGGATTAAGTCAAGCCATTAAAACTGCAATTATTACTTAACATAATCCTGGTGTATATCTTTCATATTATTATAACCTTCGATTGGAATATCGCCTAAATGTAAGCGCATAAGGGATTATGTCACAATGCACCACAAATGATGACAGGCGAAAAAATACAAAAAAGTATACTTATCTATATTGATTTTTTTTAATAATTGCATTAAAATTGAATTTTGTTACTACGCGATTACTTTCTTGTTGATTAAAATAATATGGTTAGGTCTATTTTTTGTTTTTCTTTCTACGAAATTGTATAAAATATTGATAGGTGCACATTTTTACAATTTATTTAATTTTCTCGTCTTTCCTCACACAAAGTTTTTGCCTACAATTAATAACTGCATTGGAAACTATGCAAATTCCTTTATTCCTTAAGTAAATAATTATCCGTGTCTTTTTTAACCAACTATAGGTTCCTACATTCTACATAATATATCATTTTCCGTACTAAGTATATGTAAAGACAAAAATCCCTTAATAATTTTCTATGTACACAATTATTGTGCCAAATACCACTATTTGTAAATAAGGGGATAGGTAGACATAAAATCTATCATCGATTATAATTTATTTTTATGGTCAATAGGAAGAAAAATAAAAATGCTGTGAGAAAAATAGTGTCAAACCATTTATTTCGTACCTAATATCCGAGTGGTTGAGGTCACCACGCCTAGCGCCTCTGTGCGTAAACTTACCCTCTGTGCTCGTGGTGTTGCGGGCATTTGTGTGATTAACGAATGTTCTGCATGTCCCTTTTTGCATGTGATTCTCCGACAACTGATGAATGAGATGATGAATGTGAATCTCCCAGAAACTCCCCGCGACACAACAGTTAAATTCCTTAGTTAAGAAGTCATTTTTTTTAATCTTTTTAGGTTATCCTGAGTTATATAACCCTGAAAAGTTTAAAAAAAATCCTGAACTTTCCTGAGAAGTCTTTTTGAAATTATTTTTCTATAATATTTGAACCCATGTTTTAGATGAATGCAATAGGCATACCCTGGGAAATAAACATTTGTTTTTATGGTAAGAAACGTTGTAATGTCTGATAACTTAATCCATTTATAGATGGAGTATTTTTAGTATATCTGTAAATTATAATCAACACCTAAATATTTTGACGCTACCTACATCTTTAGATTATATTGCATAACATATGCTTATGATTCGGGTTTTCTCTTTTATTATTTAAAAGTATAATGTACTTTTTTGTGGATTTCGTACCCAATGGTTAATGCGGAACCCTATAAGTAAGGCCCTGCTTTCAGTCGGTGAGTCTGTTACCGGGCTGTATCTCGAGAACCACGATAGCTAGACAGTTTCAATTTTTACAGAAAATGTACTCCTTTTTTTTATTAAGGCGGGGGAGTCTTCATAGACACCCACTCCCTCGGGGGAGGAAATGGGTAGTGTCAGACTCTTGCTGACTAAACCTGAACCGACGTGCTACGTCTCCGCGTGTATGGCAATGCGTTGCAATCCTTCATACACAGAAGATGTACTCCTGCTGCCGTTATAACAAATCGCAGTAATTCCTAGATTTTTCCCTGTTCTGTATAAAAAACTGATTTTCTCTGATGATCTATTTAATCTAAATTTATCATTGCCTTCACCTAATAGCCTTTTTTTTAATCTTCTACATTATTTTGAATTAGAATCGAGACAGACGTACCGAATTTCTTTTGCATAATGTAATATGAATATGAATTTCTATAAACTCGTTTAAACATGTTTTGACTAATCCAACACCTGCACTCAAAACTTTGCCAAATAATAATAATAATAGGTGACTGATAAAATTATCGAATGTTTGAATATTGGCTTATTATATTAATCCTGATATAATCCAGTTTCCGCCATGTTCTTTACAATTTGAAACAAGTATTAAGTACTAGATTGCATTAGTAGCTGTGACCCTATACGTACGTAACGAAAACCCGCGTTGGAAATTTAATCTTACCAAGAAAGTAAAAAGAATAAAAAAGAAATCCTAAAAATTATATTTCTAATTCTAATGATTAAGTTATTTATTATTTTACATATTTCTTAAAAAAAACCGGTCGAATTGAAAAACCTTCTTTTTGAAGTCTGGGTAAAATCGGTGTTTTATTCGTCTAATCGAAAGTATGACAATAGTAAAATTAAGTGTATACCAGAATAAATGTTGAGTTCAAAACGACAAAATACAGAGTCAAAGAAGGGCGACAGCGGCATTTAAGCAAAGGTAGTGGGTAGGTTTTGTTTTGGTCGAAAATAATGATTAAGTAATTATTTTGAGTTAAATGTTAAACAGAGTTCAAAGTCCATACATAAGTGAAGCTTCATCAAGATTGATTGAATTTATAATCTGTTTTGTATAATCCTTAATCTCCTGTCACATATCTTATGTAATAATTTGTATTTGTGTATGTATTAGAAGTCTGTGAAACGGGCCCTGTGGGGATTACATTATAAAAAAAGTACGCTATTTACAAACCTTTTTCAAACTATTTAGTTATATCATTATCTTTAGGGCGTGTGCATATTATTTGGACATAGGATTTTCTGTATGATTCCTATTATTTTGTGTCAGTATACGTTAGTATCGTAGGCCTCGAAAGACGTTGTTCTTTTTAATCGAAACCATCTAAGGCGCCACCCAGACGCATATAAAAAAAACATTCAAATCGGTTCAGCCGTTTAGGAAGAATTCAGTTCATACACATGTACAGTAGATATAGGCTATTAATAGTTTATTTTCTACTAACTTGGACTTTGACCTTCGTGGTTTGGAATTTTAATTGTTGTAATCAAAATCCAGTTAAATTTGTGCAAATGCAAGTGCTGCCTTTGTTTCACAAACAATGCACGGCCGTAAAATATAAATATTTTTATTTGCGGTATTTATTGTCTTAAAGTCATAATTGTGTTGCCTTTTAATTAACTCTTCAATTGGTATTTTTAGTTTGCCTTCTTTTTCTACTCTTTAATTTTTATTATTCAAGGTTGGGTTACTTTTTTATTTCATCGTCAGTTTTGCGAAAAGAATAGTTTTACAATTTTAAATGTCTTTAGAAATAAACAGCATACTTTGTAATTAAATTATAATGGTAATATATGGACCCATGATTGACTTAAATAGTTAAAATAATTAAAAAAAAGTGCAGGAAATCCGTTTTGCAGATTTTTATACTTCATGTAAACAAACATTACGAAAAAACAATAAATATTCTCTATCTAGCTGTATATTTGTATATATAACTTTTTAACCTTTGGAATCAAGTTTTTTGAAAGATACTCTTATCGTTGTTGTTGATAAGATTTTCATTCTATGTACCTACGTTGTTAATTTTGAATACTAAGTACCTACTTAATGTTTTAAGTAATTTTTTTGGAAGAAAATAATATTGCGACTATAAATTGAGATGTAATTTATCCTATCTTTCAGGTTGGATGAAACTGTACAGGGGTTGCAAATTTAATTAAAATCAGGAATTTTTTTTAGGAATCCATCGCGGACAAACAATGTAACAAGTAATTTACATTATTACTAGCTGTTGCCCGCGACTTCGTCCGCGTGGTTAAAAGAAATTGCGACTATAACTTGAGATTTAAACTATCCTACCTCTCAAGTTGGATCGAACTGCACATGGTGTGCAAATTTTATTATAATCGGTTTAGTGGTTTAGGAGTCCATTGAGGACAAACATTGTGACACGAGATTTATATATATTAAGATGATAATGTTTTATTCTTTTACTAGCTGTTGCCCGCGGGCCCACCTGCTAAAATGATTAAACAGGAACTTACAATTGGGATAAACTATCCCATGTGTTGATAAACATGTGGTGATAAACTGTCTACAAAGTTTCGTCTAAATGCGTTCAGTGATTTTAAGACGAATAAACATCGTCACATTCATACACAAACTTTAGCTTTTATAATATTAGTAGGATTTATTTTGTAGCGGGGGCTTACCCAAATCGCTTTACCTATTGTGTACATTTTATTAATTTCTCTAGCTACTCGGCAATTTACGGTTCTTTTCCCAAAACGTCACAGATAACTTGTATTGTGCTATATAAATGGCAATTGTTTTTATCTTATCATTTGGAACACAATTTAAAATACTAAAGTAATCATATTATTGGTAGTTAACCATTATAAACAGATATTCTGACACAACGGCACGTGCAGTGGCAGTCTTTTACTATCCGCGATAAGGCTCTTGTGTTAAAGTCAGGATAATTTTATTTATTCGTTATTTAATAGGTGGCCTATTTTTGGTGTTACATTACAATACGGTTTCTTATCTAGAAATTAATATTTTTCCGTTGAAGGCAAATATATTTGGAAAAATATAGGTAAATAGTATTTCGAAAATAATATGTCCCAGAGTTCTGATCTAGTATTTCAGTCCCTTTTTTTTTCTTGTTCTTCTTTAAGGGAGTTTTTCTTTCCCACGCATAAAAGCATAATGTCCGATATCACTTATTGTTCTATTTTATTACTTTTTACGAATATCGGGTTCTGTCCCGTAGGAGTGTACCCATTACCCTGGGTTTGTGGTAAAGAACAAAATTTATCGTAATTAAGACTCCCTTCTATATTTCAACTCGTGAATAAATTAATGAAACTAACTCAATACTTTCGAAGGACAATAAATGATTATCTTTAATGGGGAAGATATAAACTCAATAAAAAGCAATATAAAATCAAATAAAAAAAAATATATTTTAATTACTTAAGTGGTGACTGATATTATTTACATTAATACGTATAGTACACATAAGAAAATATACTTCTTTACACAATTAACTTAATATTTACTACTTTCTATAAGTGATGATGAATATAATAATTGTAGAGCTTATCTTTAATTAAATTATTTATAAAATTTAAGCATTTTATACAAACTTAAGGCACTGCTATCACAATACAATATTCCATAGGTACAAACTTAGAATAACGAGGTAGTTACAAAGAAAGATCGGTATTCATTAAATATACTTAACTAAAATATTTACATTAATTTATGGTAAGTAGATATTGCGAATATCCCCGTCGCTTTAACATTCTTAATTATATTATTAATTTAAGTACCCTATACATGGCGCGAAGCTGTAATATAACAATAAACTGTTCACATTCACGGAGGAACAAATAATATTCGTTGACATTTAATGTTTCTGTCATTTATGTCCAATAGAGCTATGCTGTAGTTGAGAATCAGCCTTCGCCGAGTAGAGCGCTGATGGTGAAGCTTTTGAGGCGGCGGCAGGGCGCGGGCGGGGGCGAGCGGGGCGCGGGGGCGGCGGGCGCGGGCAGCGGCGCCGGCCAGGGGAACCCGCCCGGCATGGCGCTGCCCCAGAGCCCCAAAGGCATGGGCATGTGCAGCGGCGGCAGGTACGCCAGCTCCGGAGGGTAAAAAGGCGCTGGAGGAGGAGTCACATTCTCAGGAGATACCACCGGCAAGCAAGGGGTAGGCGACTCCACTAAAGGAGGAGATCGTGGGGACGAAGACCGTAAGCTTCCTTCTTCGGAGCAAGAGGAGGCGGCGTCGGAGCAGGGCCGCTTGGGCTCGCTAGGCTCAGCGCTGGGCTCAGGGTTCCCCTCGCTGCCAGAGTCCGTGCTCTTCCTCTTACACTTTGACTGGCCACACGCGCGGAACCCTTTAGCAAACGGATTGTTGTCGATCTTCAGTTTTGTGATGCGGTCATTCTGTGGGCAAAGAAAATATCACATGAATAAATGCCATAAATAATATTATTGTGTCATCAATAGAGTGTTAGCCTTTTCATATCAAAATTTCATCTTTGACGCGTCACACGGAAATGCCCTTATCTGGATACGAGAATGCAATTTAAACATCCGTTTCCGCAAACATCCCGGCGTCACTAATAGCTTGTAAGGCATAATTGTTGCACATGTGGGCTTGACTTGGCGACAAGCCAATTAGCATGGCGTGTTCGCAGGTCCCAGCGTCGCCGCGACGTCGCCCGCCCGGTGCGCGACTGTTACGCCTCAAATATACTTGGCGCCCCCAGCAGCCGCCGTAAAAACAGTAAATGCTACCATCACATGTAACTCGATACAAACAGTTCACCTACGCATCAATACTTTACCTACAAGTGACGATGACAGTTTAAGCTGAGCTAACGTAACATTTCGTAATTGAAAAGGACGTTCGAAATTTGACATAATTTTTTTCGCGTCTAGCCCGAAAATGTGTTTGCAATCGAAAGGCGAAATTATCTAGCGAAATCCTGAACGCAAATAGTGAGTTAGAGATACGTGAAGTCACTTGTAAGGTTTGTTTACTCGACGTGATAAGGCGGCGCCGGCGGGAGCCCTGCACGGGCTGCACCAGATAAGGCCACCCCGCCGGAGCTGCGGAGTGCTAAAAGCCTGTTATTAGCAGAGCAAAGTGCATTTTTAAGTCGGCCGGTTAGCTAAACGTGCTGCTTGAGAGTAGCCAGGCGCCGCCCCCGCTCCGCCCTGTCGCCCGTGACGTCATCCCACAAACTTGCCGTCGCTTTTACTTTTTGCGTGACTATTTCACATATTGGCGACTGTCGCCAGTTTTTTTAAAGGTGTGTAATTAGGGTCTGAGTAAATTTGGTTTATTTATCTGTCAGATAGGCCAAAATTATCGGGTAGACACGCAAACATGCGATGACAAGTTAAAACGATGATGACGCGTTATTGAATTTACTTCGGCCAGTCCAAAGTTTGAGGATACCTTGTAATTTGACCGTATGGTTGAACATTGCCGTAATTGAATCGGTGTGCCACCTAGTTACGCTCTCGAATAAAGAGTCGGCGATAACAAAGGTGATTTCTAATTCGTTGATAATTCCCAACAACGGTAGAGCTGGCGAGCGGTGGCCTGTCGGGGGATAATGCGCAATGATATGCCGCCGGCTATTGTCAGCCAGCGGGTGCCGTTAGCTGGACAATTGTAGGATAATCCCACAAAGCTTCCGATGAAATGGACGCGAGAAAACTTTCGCGCCTCGTTGCAGTCAACATGAAGGTAGCCGCGCAGCAAAGAAAGCCGCTGGTTAATTATACCGGGGGATTATGCAAGGGATCGTCACGCTGTACTGAGCGCCAAAGCCAGTAGTTTGTGTTGGTTTACAAACGGCGGGGGGCTGTCTCTTTACCGACGTATAATAGCTTTTGGGACAGATTTAATAAATGGAATTAAAGTTTACCGTAACTCGATTGCCCAAAGCAGATGCCCCGAATTACATAGGTAAACGTGAAGCATATTATTTTATTCTCTTCTCGTGCCATTTATGTGGTACATGTGACTACAATCGTACACAATGGGCGATTCCGATGAAGTGGAATGCTCTATTGTTTTCTGCCGCTAAGTTATGTAGTCGGCTCTTATTCGGATTTACCGTTTCAATTGAACTGTTAAGCTTCTTCAGAGAACAACGGTAGTTCACAGGCTGTTGCACTTCCAAGAGACACCGAACAGTATCGTGCGTCACAAACGAGCTGCGAGAACAAAAGCCTCGAATTAGTCGACATTGTTTTGCTAAGAGTCTTCACACAATGACCGTTTGTCGCAATCTGGATTTTTTGCCGATGTAACTGGCACCAACGCATGTTCGTAAAAGCTTTGGCGCCTGTTGCGGAGAAAAAAAATGCCGACGTCAGTATCATGTGCGAATCGATGGCTTCTCAGAAACGTAGTACGTGTTCGTGGAAGTTGGGAGGTGCGATCGTATCATGTAAGGTATTCCCTCAGAATATTCAATATAAATTAAGTTACTATACCAGATTTAACACGAGTCTGCGCAGTTTGCGGGAGATAAGCTTTTTTCTGTCAATTTTGTAACGAGGATTTTATATTGTCTGATGACTGCGTTCTCGTAAAATAAACGAACGTTGATAGACGTAACATAGTTTTTTCCTCATTATTTAATCCAAACTAATATTTAAAATATTTTAGGTAACCAATACACAACTAATTTCAGCAGGCATTTACTCTTTTTGTATAATCTCGAATAGGTGCGTTTAACTTACGGACTTTAACATCCATCAATAAAATCTGACCATGTCTCATTAATATTTTACAAAATATACGGTTTAATCTAGAAGCATACTCCTTAAAAAATCTAAAATAACCTAAAAATCACCAACAAGACACATAACATACCTGGTAAGCAGTGACAGCGATGAATTCGGTCTCATTGAAGGAGAAGGAGGCGTGGGGCGCTCCCCAGGCAAGGGCGGCGGCGTCCCGCGCGCGCACCACCAGCACGCGAGGACGGTACTTATGCATGGAGGTTAGAACCATCTGGAACAACGAGATATTGGTTATTAAACTACTACATATATCTAGAAGGAAATAAATAAATTAAAACCTCTTTTTTATTATGAGATGATCTAAAGGGAAGCCCCCGATCCTTTTCAAATCCTTGATCCCCAAAACTTTAATCTAATTGAAATTATTTTCATGGTTCTGTATTGTTGTTCTCTACTGTGATCTTTTACAATTTATGCAGAGTGCTATCAGAAATTTCCGAAAAGTAAATAGAAGAAAAAGATATGACCGTCTGAAATTTGTCTTCATTTTTGTTTTATTTAGCAACTAAACAGAAAACAAGAAAAAAATGATTAGCAATTATTGCTTAACTGCAAAACCTTTATCAAAAATCAAGCGCCTAATGTTATCTTACAAGATATGTTTGAGTATCAAGTATTGTTATCATAGTTTATTTAGGCATTTGAATATTCTTTCTTCAATCTTTCTTTGATGAGTCATTTGTGATTTTAGCACATAAATGTTCTATGTAACTACAGATTACTATTACTAAAATATGTAACGGTTTAATCACGCGTATTTATTTATTGACCCTAGCTTTATACCCCCAAGTACTATTTAATCATTCGAGGCAGCAACAACATTACATAAAGAGAGTAAAAAGTAGAGTCAGCAAATGCGCAAATTCCTAATCTCTATCTGTTTGAACAAACAACCTCAGGGCTAAGGGCTAACTGTGTGGCGACAGGGTGGTGGCGTCGTGTCGGCCCGTCGCGTCGCAAGCGCCTTATCTCCCACTTGACGCGAATAACGCTACCTGCATGCCGCCACCTCTTGAAGCAATGCTATTACAGTTGTGAAAGAGTGACAACGCACTACAATATGTAGAGCGGCATCTCTCTTCCACTTACAACAGGCCTCCAGCGCAGGCGCCGCCGACAGCAACCACTTCAAGCGCAAAGGGGTTCGCACACTATTGTCTCAAGATTAATAAAATACTTAAAAGAAAGTATTGAAAATACAATAATGGTAAAAAGTGGCTACTTTCAATTGTTTATTTCTATTGTGTTTTTGTTAACTCACAATGTAAAAGATTAACTAAGTACAATACGTTGTTAACTACTAAACGGTCTTTTAAAGTGTTATAAAGAAATTGCAGAGATTAAAAAATAGAACCTTATTAGTTTTAATAAACTGGTGAAAGTCAATGTTAAAGAATCAGGCTGTTTACTTTGGTTCTAATCTTGAATTTTGAAACAAATTTAAAATTACCTTTGGCGCTTTGATTTGTATTGGAAAATCCATTGCTTTAGTTCATATAATCCTTCCAGTGTTCCGTTACAACTAAGAGCCTAACTTATTTTACAAAGTTAGGCTTTTAAACATCAGTCAATATACGACCATTCGTTTTAAAACATGTTATTTCCTTTTAGGTAAATACAGTCACCTACAACCAACTACAGACGAACCAATCCTTATACATTCTTTAACTCATCAAACAATTCAGACGCATTCGTCTTTATTTATTCCCACAAGGTTTCCAAGACAGACAGACAATACAAAGGCTTCGCCGCATTTCGGAAGCTCGTCGATCATAGCGACGTGTGTTCAATCAAAGAAGATAGAGCTTTCAGATAGGAGAGGTTTTTGCGATTTGACTGACGTTTGGAGAGTGATCATGATAATTGATAGGAAAGATTCGAAAGAATTATTTTATTCGATTGTACTGTTATTTCAACTTAAATTAGGTTTAATTCCCAGTTTCGTCTTGACGAGGACTATTAAATTTTCCTACAGTAGGACTGTTCTTCAAAAACGGCATTTATGAGGTAACTTTATGAGATTATTTTGTATTCAGGTATTTAAAAATACTATCGGGAAAATGTATGTTCTTATTACGCAATATGAAGAAAATAATATGCCTTTGTTTTCGATTACATTGGTAACTGAAGTCAAAAGCAAAATCAACTTTTAATATTACCAGCAAAGAACGAAATCACGGGAAATCTAGGGCACAATATTTAAATGTTAATTCAAAACCATGTCAGCATTCAACTACGAACCGTTTTAATATAGCTTAACCAAGTTTAAAATCTTTTTAAAACATTACAAAAGTTGATCGCCTTAGGAAATCGTGCGAGACGCAATTTACAAACAGTTAAATTGTATATAGAGACCACCTAGTGTTGTGAACGAGACATTATAAAAAAATGTAGAGTTCGATAGATAAATCATGTTATAATAGGTAGGTAGTGATGTCCAAATATCGATAGTAAGTAATGATTAGATCAGGGGCGGGTCCCATACCATTTATTGATTAAGCAAACAAAATTATTGGGGAAATCACTTAGTAAGATATTTATAGATATAAGTTTATATTTTCTACGTATACACAGATTGTCAGTTGAAGTTTTTATGATTTAATGTGTGTATGAAAACAACTCGTTTTTAAGGTTCATAATGTTTTCCTTGCGTGTTAGGAGCACTTAGGTATATAGCTAAAGAAAGAGTTAGCTTTTTTTTTCTAATTTTCAATTGCTGGCAATAGTGCGATAGTTGCCTAAAAAAACGAAGTTAATCATTGCATTTAGCCGTGAAATTAGACTTAAGCTAGAATTTTTAATATAGAATCACTAAATTAACTGCAAGTATAGATATAAGTATTTTTTGTCTTACTAAAAACTAAAATATTAAAATAAATAAAATAGAAACGGAACGGAATTGTCCAATTGCTTTTAATTACTTCTTCCAATTTCTTCTTTATGGTTAATTAGTTACAAAAGCGAACTAAAAACTTCATTCGTTATGATTGTTTCACTTATTCAATGTATAGACTTAATTCATATCCGTATTAAAAATCTTTAGCTGCTTTTTTCAAATATTTAACAGATCCACAGAGTATTTTATCAGATGTCACAGAAACACGTGTTTATTTCCCACTAATTAGTATCCGGGCTATCGGCGTGACATAGATAAGAGTTTCCGCACGGGTTCGAACCCCACACCGTCACCCATGCCTTCCGCGTCGCTACTCGATCCTTGTAACGATAACATTAATGTGTCGTAAAGACAGGCGAACACAAGTTTTTTTATATATTTCTTTGTCTGCACACAAAGTTATTAACTGATTCTATGATCAATTTACTTGATATTTTTACGTGTAATTAAATTAGATAAAATGCTAATTAAGTAAAGTTTAAACGTCTCAGTTTAGTTGAAATAGTTTATTAAATTGTCTATATTCAAATTGTAAGATTTCTTCAATATTGTTTTAAGAGGCTGCGATGAACAGCTTTTATAAACGCCGTTTATTTAATGTACAATTTATACTTTTTATCTTTATTGACTTAGACCTATATTAGCCACGAAAATTTACTTTACTGAGACTTAAAAATATTTCAATTTTCCCTTATTTCTCCATACCTGAACCCTTCACAGAAGATACTTAAGTATCGATTAATTGCGTGAGAATAATCTTTCTAAATCCCTAACGAACAATTTTCATCATTAGCTCTCACAGAAATCGCTAAAACATAATCCTTTCACTATAACAGCCTTTTTTGAGTTAATCCTTCTATATTCATGTATTTCACACGGCGTTGTCAGAAGTGCGTTTGTTAAAAAATTGCCAACAAAGGGTAAGGGTATAACGTATAATGGAGGTTTTTATCACAGGTGGTAAATCCTCAAGTGCACAGTGCACACCATCCGAGGATAGTTTCCACGCGAATGGCTCGGCTCCCAGTCTCAGTAGCAGCATTGTTAGGGTGCGTGCACAAAGACGCCGCCCCGCTGAAGCGTAGGCACGCACTCATGCGCACCCGCCCGCAGTTTTTGCTGCTACCCGTCATAATAATGTCTGTTATGATGCTACTTGATGTATGCTTGTTTTGATAACTCGACGTTGATGCGCGGCAGGTTAATTGAAACGTTTAGTTTCACATTCTAACCTTTTATCGCGAGATTCCTATAAAGTTTTATGTGAATTCTTACACGGACGAAACTAGTTTGTGTCAGTAAACATTGTAAAACGATCTTATCAGCTTGGATTTGAGTTACGAAACTTGAACAATCAAACATGGAACAGGCATCAAGAGCAGTCGTAAACCGTCACTCCGAGGCAGTTTCTACAAACAGTGAGTGCAAACATTGTATCAAATGCTTCAAGCTGGGGTGAAGCTGGCTCGTCATTAATCGAGGCGTCAACTGCTCTGTCCAAACACACCGCCCGAATAAAGGAGTACAGTTACTTGCCGCTACAAAGCCGCCATACAATGCCTTTCAGCGTATTTGTTCAAGTGACGAAATGCTTATAGACGTCTTTGTGCGCAAGCTCCCGCGGCGCGTAAGAACTCAAACCGGCCACCTCAAAACAAACTCTAACACAACACCTTAAGCTCGAAATTCATTTAAACATCCGCAGAAAACTATCTTTTTTACGTCATCGCAAAACGGGTTGTTTGTTTTCGATTCATATTTCAACACACATAAGGCTCAATTTTGTTTTATTAAAGTTTTTATGGGAAGTGGTTGCGCGGGAGGCGTTTCCTTTCAAAACAGGCGATACATGAGGCAGGGTCACGAGCGCGGGAATGTTCGATGAAGGCTGTATTGTAACTGTATTTAATATTGAAACTTTTTGTACGCAATTTACAATAGATCTGCGTTGTTCGCGTCATAGTTTTATTGGTTTGATGTTTTTGCTGATATTTACGAGTTTCATAATAGTGTACCTGAGAATCGTTTAAAACGTGGACTGTTATGTTTATGAGGTCATCCAACGTCTGGAGGCAATAACGCATGGAGAAATAATAAAGTCTAGAAAAACGCCGATTGTAGTAAGAACTCATTCGCTTAACTTACTATCAGGGAAGAAAATAAACATAACAAAACTATTTACATACGTATCTGCTAATTGGTCGTATTTTTAAAAACAATAGTATCTTTGGCGGTAATTACGACACATTCCTGGATGCCAAAGCTGCAAATCATCACCTTCCTTATCAAGAGGCACTGGAACGTCGCGATAGTGTTTTGTCAACGCAGTGCACCTTGTGGTAAAAGTAGCTCTATATGTGTAGAGTTCTTAAACTTTGCGTGATGCGAAGACCTTTACGATAAGATAGTCTCGGTCAGCATTTTGGGCTTGATCACGAACAATGGGGATACTGAGATAAGTATAAATGATTCGTAAAAGAAAATAATGTATATATTCGATAAATAATGAGGTACGTGTTTACTTTGTTATACATATTCTTGCATCCGCAATTTATTTCTAAAACCGCAAAATGAGGGGAGTTTATTTAGAAGTCTTAGAAAGTGGTAACAGATGGAAAATGAGGTGCTAAAGGTGTCAAAACAGGGTGAGGTAATTAATATTGCTGCTAAATTTTTAAACGTTACACTATTGTTACCAAAAACTTTGCTAAAGATGCCAGTTAAATCCGTTATTAATACGTGTTGTAATTAAATACGTGTCAATGTATGGTTGTGACAAATAAAGGCAACTTATAAATCCAATTATTTTGCAAAAACAATAGGTAATCACTCTTATATCGATTTCCCACGATTAATGTCTTTTTAATTAAAAGAGGTTATTCAACGAGTAAATTGTCGTGTTGATACGTGCAGGCTTTGTAATGATCCGTCTGGGGATTAAATAAGACGAGTTTACCTAAGCCGTTCTTTTTGTTTACAAAAGGCTAACACTTGTATTGAAATTATACGTAAAGTATTCATCGGAAGAATGTGTAAATAAATTTTTAATACAATTTCGTAATTTGATGCATGGATGCATGTAAATATTTTTTCTTAAAACTGTACCTAACTATTTGGTCGATTGGTGAATAAATATTTCTGTGTCTACAAAACGGTTGAATAAACATATATTTTATATTTGAACTATTGAATGCTCGTAAACTGAAAACCAAAAGTCCAATGCACAAATAAGATCTATGTACTTTGGACACTCCTGGTAGCTTTCCTCATTACTAAGTAACCGCAACTAGTGCTAGATATATCAAAAATACTACTACTTACATGTCCCTGTGCATCCATAGTATTATTCGTCAGCTTGAGTTTACTGAAAGACACGGGGTTCGCAGTCCAGTGATGTCCGGGGGCTGGAGAGTCGGGGTGCAGCATGAGCCGGCGAGGGCTCTGCGGCTCCGCGCCCCCGGCCGGGGCCCACGCGCCGCCCGCCCAGCGCCAGCGCCGCCGCCCCACCAGGGCCAGCTCGAGCAGCACGCAGTACTCCTCGCGAGGATCGAGACCTCCGAGGGATATGCGGAGAGAGGGAAACATGCGTCTGTGAACAAAAGAGATATTGTTATAAGTATAAATAAGGAATACATTATTTTACTTGAAGATTTTTGTTTGTGAGACGTAGAATTTATTAGGCTGTAAATTAAAGGCAAATATTTGTCGTTCGTAATCATAAAATGACTAAACAGTATTTGCTCGTTAGAGAATTGAGGAATGAAAATCTTATTAAAAATGTTGAGCGATTTGCAAGATCGAGAATGTATTTACGTTTATAATAATGAGATTGCTACTATGCAAAACATTTCACAGATTTACAAAAATCAGACCACCATCGATCGACATTCCGACACAAACTCAAAAACCACAGAACTGGGAACACAAACTATGATAATAAAAAGTGAAGTGTCCGCGCCCCAGCAGTAGCATTCCAAAACTTATCAGCTTTATAAAACCGTGATAGGACCAATGTGTTAGTGAAGAGAGCTTTTGGCACCCGTTTGTTTCACTATAAAGAGTGTCATAAACGCTGATGATGGCGCCGGCGCCGGCTTTATCAAACCAAACGGGACCGGACCTCCGACACATAGTGATCCTTAATGTAATTATGTCGAACTAATATAATGTGCCGCGGCGGTGGGTAATCTAACGGACAGATGTGGAAGGTAAATTAGTCATTTTCGAAAGTGTAAATTGATTCTGTTAGAAGCTATTCCGAAATCAAAGTTGTTTTTGTTTTTGTAGCGATTTTTTTGTTTTTAGTTGTGTCCTTTAGTTGCATACACATATATCAAGTAAGGCCTTAGGCGTTAGCGGTCAAATCTATTTATCTTAATGATAAAATCGTTCGGGACTAGGAGTGGATTTCCATTTTGTTTTATTCACTTTGCTAAAAAAATGTGTTGAATGAAAACAAATCCATTTCCAAAACCTTCACCACACATTAAATAACATTTCCTTAATAGAATATCTCCGGAAAATATTTCAAAACAAACCATTACAAAACCTTATTTGCGTATCAAACGAAAGGTATGCCATCAGTCATAATAGTCCGTGTTATCAGTGGCCGGCGAGGGTCCGGCAATGCAGGGGGTGAGGCAAGCTGGCCGGCATGGGGGGGGGGGGGCTACAGCGTCCGGGAGGCACTAATGCAGCCTGCAGATAACGCGCCGACAGAAGCTCAATTAACAACAAACTAAATTAGCCTCCATTTAAAGTTTACGATCGTCGCTACCGCCTTACGTGAGCGACATCGGTACAGACAACACAGCAACTTAGTCTTAACATTAAGTTTTACTATGGAACGAGAATTAACTTTAATATGCTCTTCAATTACAATTACAATTTTATATTCCATATTTTTTGCACAACGCCATCTAGTGTCAAACTAAGCAAAACTTATGAATGTTTAAACTTACGAATTACAACCTCAAACCAGAATTACTATTTTTATCTAGCGCTCCTATTTTAACGATATGCATTTTATGCGCACATAAAATGTTTACCAATGTTAATGTACCATATAATGTGTATCGGATATTGTAAGCGGTTCGTCCACCGACGCATCTGCCCACACACCTGACATGGAATATCATTGTAAATCATTCAGATTTGATGTCTTCAATGATGAGACGAAATCGAGATCTCGTCGAGATACGCTTTGATTCATAGTCAGTTATTTGCTAATTTATTACATAGTTAGATATTAAACATCAGTTTAGATTACAATTTTTATAAAAAAAATCTTCGTGTTTTTCTGAACTTGGGATTTAAACGATCAATAAGAATACCCGTTGTCGTCAATATTTTATTTTCACATAATAAAATAGTCTCAAGAGTTTGAATACTCCTAATACAATAATTACAAGCTGAATACTAATATGTTTGGAAGGCCCTCGAGCCGTGTTGACTCGGGTCCTTACATGCAGCATGACAAGACAGAACAAACACAAATATGTGTTCACAATACTCGGGTGTCGCTGTTGACCGTACGTTGACAAATCCCTTCACTCGGCTACCGTTCGTAAGACGGCGTTATCAGCCGCGGTCCACTTATCGAGCCGTTTGAAAGCCCCGCGCGCCGACAAAGAGGTGACGATCCACGCACAAAATATCATGAAAAATTTGCCGCTTCAACGCACTATCTACAACACACTCTCCAAACTAACAAAACAAACGACGACGCGAACGCGCCATTTAACATTGATATTATTGACGACTTAAATCAGGATTCGTGTCAGGCCTTTTATTTTAAGTGTTTTATGTTATGGAATTCTGTTTACGATACAGTTTAAACGAGAATGCAAATGAAATAAAGATACTATAAAAACCGGGCCGCCATAAAAGCCTCAAGAGGACGCTAAGCCGCGGCTTCGGCGGTGGGAAGGGACTTAGAGAACACAATGGGACCACCAGAATCGTGTTGAATAAACTTTAGAGTAGGTCGTAAATCGGTAACAACTTGCCAATTGCCGCACGGAGGCGCTAACTGCGCCCAGAAACTGTCATATCCGCTCTAGCATCCGCACTCGAAGTGTTCTAGCCGAGCGATTCGTTGCGGATTGTTTAGTGGCCGCTCGCCGCCGCACATAACACTAATGTGCCGCTTGAGATAACCCTCGCATGACTTACTAAACGCTCGCCTCGTAAACGACTCCTCTGTGAACTTTAATGTCCTGATCTGTTTTACGTCGACACTAACCTACCCCTCTCGACGGCCAGTTATCTTTACTGCTAATTTCATTAGTTTTTTATCGTCAAGTTCAATGTTACGAAGCGGGCGACAGTCGTTAACGCACAGACGACACGTTGTTCTGGTCATGTGTGCTGCGAGCTACTCAGCTCAGCAGTAACTCGTAGGATAAACAAGTTTCGAGTGTACAATACTCGTGTTGTGTATCCCGGCTCTAACCCGCGCTTATTAACGCTCGTACGAGAAGTCCGGCCGGTTTTTTCGTCCGCCCAGATGTGGGCCTGGGTAAACACCTCCGCCATTGTCTGGCCACATAAAAAATCATACACCTGGAAGTGTCAAATTGTTCACTCGGACTGTGAGAGCGGCCCGTGTGAATCCCGCGCTCGCCTCTACATATGTACACAAATATTTGAGGTAAACGTTCGTGAACGACGCTATCCTCGAGCTTAAGGTTTATCCGACTTCCAAATCATCAAAACACGATTATCTACAATCTGCATCGAAATTATATTTGGCTGCTGAGTGTTTTCGTACGTTCAAGGGTGTTTTTTTCCTTCATACTTCCAAGAAATCGCCATATACCAAGCATACAACCTAACACCTAAGTATACTAAATGACACACAAGTTAGTCTCCACTTTTTTTATTTTGTGCAATAGAGGTTTTTTCTGACTAAATATAATTCACCTTCCATAATAGCATAATTATATGTAAATTATCTTAATGGCTCGGCATCGTGATAGGTAGTTGACGTGCGTCCAGATAATGTAGGTACTTTAACTGCTAAAAACCTTTTACTGGGCGATTATAAAAGCGTAAACGGCAGCTACGACGCAATCGCCGTAATGACCAGTGTGTGTGTTCCTACAAACACATGTCTGGCCGCTCGTGACACTCTTGCGCAACTAGTGAACCACAAATTGAGGGCCGCGCATGCGCAGCGCACGCTCATTGTTATCCCACTAAGTGGGCTGTTAAGACGGAACCAAACTCCGTGAATCAGCAATAACGCTCACCAACAACACATTAGGGGCGGTCAGGATGTAACAGTTAATGCGTAACATCGATTCTCACCGGAAAGAATCCTGTCGTAAGAATCGAGAACATTTTATTGTTTGCTCAAAAATTCACAAATATTTTCAATGTCATCACAAAAAACTGTTCCCGCACCACTCCCATATGCTACGGGCGCTCGCCTCCGCAAACCAAACAAACTACACTTATAAAGAAATACAAAGTAACAAAACAAATAAACCAATTTGGGTACAACCACAAAAAAGCCACGGAATCATCGTCGGAGATGTAACGACGTATTAGCATATTGATGGCCACCGACTATCTGTCCTCCTTTGTTTAAAATCAGCGACAGCGCCTTCAATCATAAAGATCGTTTTCAAAAAAAGATTTATTTTATTGGCTAGTTTTTGCCGAGGGCTGCAGGTGGGAACAAAAAACCATGCACCGGCCACAGCGGCTACCCTGCTCATCCACCCTTGTTTTATAGCAAAATTGATACAGCCCTCGACTGCTGCACCGTTATAGCTAATAATTATCAGTTTTATGTCTGACATTTGCTTTTATTGACTTTGAATGAATCAGTTGGTGCGTGACAAGCTTACGTCACCTTTTGTTAAAATGAATGTTTAATTTAATTAATGTGACGGGGATATCAGATGTTGTCTGTGTAATAGGTGTACGATAGGAATATTTCAATTGGTTATCTAGGAGTAGCGGCGGCTCGCTGGGCGGGGAGGGGCGGCGCATGCGCACAAGGCTCGCCCGCGGCGCGCACCTGCGCGACATGTTTATGCGCATCTCGTCGCCAAATTTACAGCCACTCTGGACAAGGATGCCGTCCTTGCGGAAATTAAAAATGTTTAATCACCATATCGGCACCCTTTTGCCCAAGAGTCGCCAACCGCCATAGCTTCAATAGCACCCATTTCGCTTAACTGCACCGTTCGCAGATTGTAAACGTATCTTGAAAGGGTACCGCCTCAATTAATATCCGATCTTACGCCAGTCGACGATTGGTTTTATTACCGCATAAGTAAATGAATTCGCGGCCTGTTTTTATCTCAGTGTGTTTATTTATACATTGATAATGCTGCGGTAACAATTTTCGCTATAGAAGTTATTCGTAATTTTATCGTGCTATGTCATGTTGGTCTCGTTACTTTTTACAACGTCGCATATCAGCCGGTCTGATGTTATCGTAATGAAGTTTCTTAGATGCAATATTGTATGTTACTGCAAAATCATAAAATGTGCAAGAAAATTACTTTCATACATTAACTAGTATTTTAACTTCTACTAGTATTAATTTTACAGCATACCTTCACAACAGAAAATAATTAAGAAAATGTTAATCAAAGTCTTTAAAAAAATAAATAATGTATACAATCATCGTAATTAACAGAAAGGGAATTAAAGAACCACAATATTTGGACCCAATCGTGGCATAAACACCTCGTGGAATACGTTTCCGAAAAAAAGCTCAAATTTCAAATGAATATGGATGTCGTTACGGTGAAAGTACGGAATTAATTCAGCACCTTTTTGGGCGCCGGCGCCGCGGCATTCGCGCGTGGCACAAAGCTTGTTGCTCGTAAATTGCGAATGGAAGGGCCGACAAACGCGCGGTAATTTAGTTGACAGTGGGTACAGGCGGGCGACGCCGGCCGACCGGGACCGCCAGCCCGCGGCCCTGCACAAAGCTTATCTACCCGCCGCATCTAGAGCCTATTATGAGCCTGACGCCGAGCTCAACACAACAGATCGTTAAGATTACGTTTCGCCAATACACAGTTTGGTAATTCATGCCGAATAAACGATTAAAGAATTCGCCGACAATTAAAAATTAATTAGAGTTATAATACCGACCAAAAAACCGTATAAATAACTTCGTGGACTGTTCGAAGCATGGAACGGTCCGTTGTTGGACAATGTTTTTGCCTCATCGTATTCGAGTACAAACTAATTTGGAAACGCATTTAACAAAGTGAGCTAGTCGTCAAACTGAAACAAAACCAAATCGAGAATTAATGAGAACCATTCGATTGCATTACACGTGGAGCTTAATTGTCCGATCAACAGTTCTCGAGTTGTGTCCTCTTAGCCGTTTAAGATGCGTTCGTCGTGTCCAAGAAATAAGGTTTGAATTAGTCTAAATCTAATATGTTGTGAAGCGCCCCCAGTCCAGTGGCGATCGCTCGTTAGCTCCCGAGCCGGCATAAATCACACCGTTTTATGAGAACTCCCAATTTTTTAACATTTTGAGTTAATGAAATGCGAGCGCAGTATGGGACCCGACTAGCGACATTAAAAAGGACAACCCAAAAGGACGGACAGTTTCTAATTATAATCCTGTCAAACTTGTGATATAAGCAAGAATTGATGATCACCACAAACGCGGTGATTTCTATCTAAGATAATAGCGATCTGTTGATAGTAGCTGTTGAATTTTAATATTTGTCATATTTTTTTATTTGTTTAAACGAAGATAACCCCTGCGATGAAAGCTCGTAAAACTACCATTGGGTACCTTGTTAATTTGCTTGTAATGTTCAGCGAAGCGCCCGATGTCAATGTTAAAAATATGACGAAAGGTATCCATTCTACAGACAACCACCCACTAACTATGCAATCAGGTAGGAACAAGCCTCGACCAACAAGATATTATGTATTGCAACTAATTTGCAGTGGTTAGCAAGAATAACAAGAACCATTAACCGCAAGTACAATAAGGGAACACGGTAGTTGCAGTCAAACGAGCAGCGATCAATCAAGCACAGGATCTGCGCCCATCGTACCGTGATGCCGCGATCACTGGAACCAACGAATAACTACCATATTTCATAGTAGTAGAGTTCATTATCTCTTAAAGGAAGTAACGGAGAATGGCGCCAGTATTTTAGGATTTTCGAAGAAGCGAAGGGGTTAGGCTGCGAATTAAAGTTGCGCACACGCATGGAGGCACGGAGGGGGGATCACTAGCGCCGACAAAGATGCCGCCGCACGCGAGCTGCCCGATTCACAATTAAGCCCGCGTGTGTTAATTGATATTAATTCTGTGTAGATGGTACAAGCTGGGAACGGCTCGCGTATCAGTTCAAGTCATTATCTGTATAACTGTCCGCGATCTGCAACCCATTATGTTCTAGGCGGCTTTGATTGGATGTGACGTCAACCTATGCTGTTAGTTCGATTGATGAATCATGTTCAGCAAATAATAACAAATACTCATTCAAGTATCGAAAGAAACGTTTCTACTTTCTCAAATGCACGTATCCAATCTAGATAAGTAATTACCACCCGGTAAGACATCGATGAGGTTCTCTATCGTTCCATTAAAGGATAACATTGTAGCATGTCTTGGGTTTGGTCCTTTTACGCCGATCTCGCTAATCGCTCCCATAAGATCCACATGGCAGTCGTGTATGTACCGGGAATCGCGCCAAGGCTGGCGTAATGTGTCGGGTTCAAACGCGCCGCGGCCGCGTCATCAACGCAATTAGTGGGCGTTGCGACATCCAGCACACTATTGACATTGAACCCTCGTTACATATTTCACAGAATGTGTTTTGATGTCGCCTCATCGTCACGTCTCAACTAATATGTGCGGACTTTAATCTCAAACGCATTGCTCGTCGCTAATTGCGATGCATGCAGTCGTATTCAATTCTCATGTACTGTATCATGAACAAGCATTTTTCTGCGAAGACTATAATTGATAATGATGCTGCAGTTAAGTATCTGCGAGCTAGCAATTACAGCTACTTTCATTGTAATGAAATGCGGGAAAATGCTGTTAGAACCACTGAATCAAGTACATATAGAAGAAATTTTAACGATGAGTTACTCAGTGAACTCAGATTAAAAATGAGAGTAATAATTTGTTTTGTACAAGTGTATTTGACGTGCCCATGTTATTTTTTATAAAATTATTGCATCAGTTTATCTAATTGGTTAAAAAAGTGAGATCTAATTGCAGTCTCCATTCAAGTTTTACTGCTTCACGTGAACTATCGTAAGATCTTAACGCTATTATGTATTCTTGTCAACTTTCGTGTCCAGATCCGTCATGTTCTCACAGCGTCCTCTTAGACGCCGCAGCGACACATTTATTCGTGAGTCGTGCGTCTGTCTGCACCCAGTCGCCCATTGCGCTTATCTGGGGTTTCGGTAGCGGTCGCCGTGCGCGATACACATCGGCGCGTGATGTCGCAATGCCTGCCCGATGCTATCGGCGCACGAGCGCGCGGGTGGCTCGCCCCTCCGGCCCTCCGGCCTCAGACCCTCACTTCACGGTGTCGCACCTCCGTTAAACCAGTTTATACTTCATGATATACTCACCAATCAATATTACTCTCGAATATCTATTCTCGAATTGAACATGTACTTGCGCGCAATGTGATTAAAATGATTTCGTCTAAAAACATTCGACACGCAGCAAGAGATATGTCTAATTCCCGAACATGATATCTCACCGACACGCATTATTGTAAATCAACATTCTTAAAAACGTGATCACACGGCTCGTTAGCGACAAATCTTGCGTGAAATGTAACAAATTCATATTCATCACAACATTTTTTCTGGCCGCTACCATTGTACGTGGGTTCCCATGTTTTTACGACCACGTTATGATAAACGACGCACCCCGAACTACCATTGGGTTATAATCACCGCGAGTTCTGGGAGATGCATTATGGGCACGTAGGAGCGAGCACGTAGCAAGTACTGCATGGTTTCATGTCCTCGATGAAGATGTGATCTACAATCATTGTACAACAGCATCTAATGAAAGCGATCAAACAAGGAGCTGTTATATCAAGTTACAATGTATATATCGGCTGTTTGTCTACCCAAAAAACCAGTCAACACAATGTAAGGACCTAATAAAACATAATGGCGTATCGGAACACACGATTACTTTTTTCTGCATCAAAGAAGTCATCAAAAGAATGCGACTTGTCTCCTCTGCTCACGTTACAATTTGTTGGGGAGCAGAGCTTAGTCCGACTCCGTGAGAATAATTCCCGAGTTCCGAGTAACATGGGTTAAACGCTTGTATCGGAAGATACCGATCTAACCCGAGCTGCCCGTTGGCGCCATAAAAACAAAACATCTTCAACACGACCACTTTCTTCCCTAAATTATTCGTGGAATTTACGACGTTTCAACCGACAAAAATGTTATAACCTAATGAGAAATTATCATCAGAGCCGCTGTCTGTCGTCCGGCAAAAAACGAATCATGTGCCGCTCCACGATGATGCCCGGACGCATATTTTTTATGTTCTAAATTCGAATTATCGTTTTCGTGTTTGTTTTTTACCTCGATCGTCGATTGTTTTAGGTTGTGTCGGGACAAAAAGGCGCGGGAGCCGGCAATGACTGTGCCATTCCGTTGATCGCTCAACTTTGGGCTCGTTCAACGACGTGTGGGAGTTCTCGAGAAGGACGAGGTACAATGACTTTACACTTCAGGAACTAGCCTTCTACGCGGACGTTATGCCAGCAATGTATAGTGCGTTTAGGAAAATGTGAAGATTGGTGAGTAGAGTGTTCCCTGGAGATATTGCGATATGATCGGTCGGAGGCGCCGCCTATTCGGCGCGTGCTTCAGATTCCTGCTCCTTCTCCATAGAATTACCCATTACATACAATGACAGACCATTTTTACTGCGACATTTTTTCAAAGATTTCATCTAAGCCTTCATTACTGTAAACGCTATGTTAAAAGTGTACAAACAAGTTGTTTTATGAGTTAAAGGGTCCCAATCAATTTCGTAATTGCATTTCACATTGAAAAAGTAATAGTTTTGACGTTTAGGAACATTTAATCGACACCTGGGCTTTCCAACAATAATGTTAGAAGAACTAATTGTATCCCTCGTTTATCACAATGTTAATGGATGATGGATCGAAAATTATGGTATATTTTTTCTAATGGAGAAATTGTTATGAGGTAGTTGTTATTGTTCGCACTGGAACTGGACACGTATATTGTATGTACAAAATATAAGTATCATATGAGACAGTCATGTTTGCATTAGACCGAGCTACTGATGTCAGCATAGTACAGGTCGGGGCAAAGGTTTTTCAAATTTCGGAGCTAACTGATCGGACCTTCATTAATTACCGTCTGACATACGGTAACCACCCGCTGTTCTGGCAGTCTAAAACAAAGAGGCATTATGTCAATGCTGTTGGAGCGCAGCGCTAGCAGTCGCGATATCTCTTAATCTGGCACGTCGATGCACTGTTAGGTGAATAAGTAACTTCAAGTGGCGCAGGAGTGACGAGTGGAGTGCGGAGCGCTCGGAAGACGGGTACTGTCATAATCTGATTATTAGTGGTGCGTGGTGGGGGCGGGGCGCGCGGCGGGCGGCCGGCGCGCCGCATGCGGTCGGCGCCCGCGCAGCGCGACAGGGACGCAGCACCGCGCAGGCGACAAACGACCCGTGGTAAAACAAAAGGAATGTTGCCGGCGACGCTTTGAGGCGCCGGCGCCGCTCCCCGCGCAACCTAATCACCCATTTTAATTACGACACAGATCGAATCAATTAATCGGTATTTCTGTTAAAACAAGCGACGGAATAAGCTTACGCTCGTTTGTTAGATATGATTTCTGAACGTAGATTTGAGATGTGATTAGAGTTTTATCTCGTAAAAGTCAGCGGTAAACGTCAATTACCAGCGTAATTCACATCGAAGGTTCATCGAGAGCGATGCGGATGTGGACGGGTGTGTCGGAGCTAGCGCTGCACGCCGCGCTGGTGCCTGCTCGGTGCCGGGCTTCGGAGTGTGCGCAGACGTTTTTAATTATAACTTATGATTTTTTCAAGCGAATTTGGGCGCGCCCTTCCCGTCGAATAACACAAGAATAAATAACGAGTTTTTGTGTTGTGTGTTTGTTTTTAAAATGGCGGGAGGTCCGCGCGACGACACGCGAGCGATGCGCGCCGGCCGCCGGCGGCCGCTGCCCGACTCGCCCATTTGTCATATTTCGGTTTTGAGAAAAAATAAATAACCTACTCTATTCCGACCAGTGTTTGTTTGTACAACGATTATTGAGGGTTAAGTATTATCTCTTAACATGCAGTGGAACAGATGGAACGTGTCTACGATAACATTTGTATACAGTTTATTATTGTATTAAGCGCGAGACGGATTACATGTGGGCCGGCTGATCACATGAGCTGCTTGCTCGATATTAGGGTTTTGTATTCGATCATTAGACAAGTATATTGCGATAATTACTTTAAGCTAACATCTTGTATAGTTTCATTAGTAATGGGTTATAAAAACAAAACGTAAACCGGATAAGAACGATAAGTGAGTACATAGAGACGCTTTTCTTCCCTATGTAGTAAACATGGTAGGAGTTCAAACAGGTGGTAAGATAGAGATGGCTGTTA
This sequence comes from Trichoplusia ni, assembly GCF_003590095.1. Taxonomy (NCBI): domain Eukaryota; kingdom Metazoa; phylum Arthropoda; class Insecta; order Lepidoptera; family Noctuidae; genus Trichoplusia; species Trichoplusia ni. The sequence continues at coordinate 8,276,012 of NC_039480.1, forward strand.
CTACAAATCCAAAGTTAACACATAAAGCAAGCGATGGCCGCCGAGCCTGGCAGGTGTTAACTCCGACTACACACGCCGCCCGGCCCCGCTTGCACAAACGAACCGCCCAAATCCACTGTTTGCGTAACCAATTTACCCACCAAACTCAAGCTCACCCTGTGAACGTAATTACAGTAAGACTTATTTGGAAAACAGCCAAGAACACCGGCTAACACTGTTTGAACATCAACTAAAAGCATCGACGACATTGTTACCAGTTCTTAGTGCGATAGACAGCGCGTAGAATAACTCAATTACGTAGTGCGCACGCACGCACCACGGCTAGTACTCAATACGAGAAATGCATGAAATATTTTTGACCCATTTCGATTCGTATGGCGCCAGGGTCGGCGCCGGCGCGCCCCCGGCCTCTCTCACGCGGCATCGTTAATACAAAACAAACAAAAGTGACCTCTAGACGGGCGCGGCCAGCTAAGCTAACGAGATTCACCAACCGCTGAATAAAGCGGTAAATTATCGGAATGTTAGCCGGGCGGCGGCGCGCGGTGGTCTGCGCTGGCGGCCGCGCCAAAAAAACGTGTAGGAGATGACAGGAGCACAGATGAACCAGGCTAATTACCGGCCAGGGCAAAAACCGGGACAGTGCGCAGGCGCGCCGCTACAGCCATCGCGCACGACAGCTATTCGTTTGCGAGAAGCGTCTAGTTTTTGCCGGTCACTTTAACAAGAGAGTGGTCGACGACGCGATGCGGTCCTCGGACGCTAATTACACGCCATTAATTACGGAATATTTTCATTTTTAATTCCGCCAAAAGTCGAACGGACGTGATGCTCATTATTGATCGAACTTTCTTTTGGCGGCGCGGCGCGGCTATGGTGGTCGGTCTCGTTGTTTACGGCGAAACAATTTCACAACCAAATTGTTATTAATATCTGAATACAATTAATTTCAAACGAGTCAATTCATCAGTCGACTTTTGCTGTTGAATATCATAAGTAATTGAGCCTGTGTTGCGTATGAGTGTTTGGAGTTTCGAAGCGCTGGACGAGTGTTACGGTTCGCCCCGGGGCTGCCATCTGCTAATAACGTGATGCGGCGCGTAATGAGCTAGGCGCGGGCGCGGCGCGGAGCGAGGCGCGCGGAGCGAAGCCGCGGAGCGAGGCCGCCTCGTGGTGGGTCGCGGCTCTCGCTCGCAGGAAGGGCGGAGGCGCCGAGATCGCGACGACTGTGTAATTTCTTCACTGCTCGCACCCACATTATCGATCACGAAAAAAATATAATTGTAGGGGTACCGTCGTAAAGCAAACAAGCTTATAATAAGGTGTAATTTGTGCTCGGCCATTTAGAGAAATGCACAAATTGCCGAGGCAGCTGTTTGTTTTGTCTATGATGGAGGTCCGGCCCCGTCTCCCAAATTATCCGTTAACAAGCCTCGCGTCAGATTCAGCAGTCCTAATGGGTTTTCGTTAAGTTTTTGTTATTATTTTGTAATTTATTACGAGTAATAAGTTTTTGTGTATTGGATTCTCGGATTCCGACAGCTGCACCGTTTAATTGAGTTGATAGTATGGCGAAGTGTTTTTCTTAAGTTAAGTTAAGTGTATATTCTAAATATCGCTGGGCGCCGAGGTCGCGCTGTCGCCGTGTCCCCGGCGCACGCGCAGGGCGGGCGGCAAGCGCTGCCTTCCGTGAAACATCGATAATGGCGCGGACAGGTGCAAATGCTACAATTAAATACCGATACGGAGTATTACTATCGAAAAACTGACAGTTTGACATCTGTAATATTCGCTAATTTCATGTCGAATATACATAAAAAGATATATGATGGCAAAGCGACTGCCTGCAACATCCTAAACGCTACAACAAATAATACCAATCGATCGAGTTGACGTGTACACTTTGTAATTTTAAAACATCAATCATATAATTTAATTTAACCGGTCGCTAAGTGAAACATACGCCAAGAGCCTTACAATTGAGTAAATTTAACAGGATTTATGTATTCATAATCACTCGTGGCCCGGGGCAGCACTGATGGCGGTGTACAATCATTTCGGATCTCCTTTCTCGTAGTTACATGAACGTCAACGTGAAAGTTTAAACGTGAGGTGTTATTCAATTTAGATACAGTTATTCTTCAAAAAGTTTTTCTTTCTGTTTTGGAAGCAAATTTCATACTGAACGGACAACGCTACGACGATATTTTGGTCTTTTGAACAGTCATCTTTAAAAACTTGTGAAGCTGAGCCTGTATATTTATGATTATTACATTTCACACTATATTTAAGTTCAATGTCTATTTTTTAACGAGAAAGAATACTCGTCTATTGCAAAAAAATATAATTTGTTACATTCTAATAGATTCTCCTTTCTAAATTCTGCGTGCCTCTCATCGTCCACAAAGACTTCATAATTTAATATGACCTTTTAAGACCATTTTGGAACGAGTATGTCTCGTGGTGTCTTCGGCATTCACACCACTCCTAGTCGTAGGTGATTTTATACAGCCTTCTTACAAGTAAATATTTTTCCAAATCGAATCACTAGTTTCGACGCTTCTTCCTTTAAAACAAACATACAAAAACTCTCTCTAACTTCACATATAACACGTTTTAGGCAGTTATAGTTTATTAACTAATACATATGTATAAGCGACTCACCGTCCTCCCTTAGTGATGATCATTTCAGTGCCGATGTCGTGAAAGCGCCGCCAGAGGTCGCCGTTGAGCAGGCGAGCTTCGCACGCCGGCGGCTCTGCGTCCGCGCCCACGCGGTGTTCTGGAGGACATACAGACTTTATTACACACTTATATAATATATTGTTATATAGATAAACCTACATTTATAAAAGTGAAGTCTAGTACCTATAAATCTACATTTATAAAAGTGAAGTCTTCATCAAGAAGACCTGCAATAGCCCTAGCTATCCACAGGGATATTGCGAAAATCGATGGATACATTTTCAGAGAGCTACGCATTGAGAAAAAATAAATGATAAAACGATATTATATCATTTCTCGTGGTCTAGTTGTGACGATATCTTATTCCTTACAAAAATAACTAAGGTGCCGCAATCACGCCAAATGAGTACCATAATTTCTAATTCACGACAAGTTATAAATTTTTCACTACTCAATTTCTTTTAAAATCAAGAATCGATTGGTTGTTCCATTTCTCTCTCTAAAATCTGATATTCCGGAGCAATAAAGCATTTAAATCGATTTAATTAACGTCTTTTTTTCAAATAACCATAAATATTTATCGGTAATATTGTCATGGCGATGGACTCACCTTGCTCTGATTAATGACAACTAAACAAACAGGAAATTAAAAATGAATTAAATAGGTATAATATTATTTCATTAACTGTTTTTTACGAGGCAAGGACAGTTAAACTCACTCTGATATAGTTGTATAAGGTTAATACACAGTGGACAAGATTACACGCCATTTTCTTTGGTGTAAACTGTACCTTATTATCAATTTTGAAACCAAATTTTGCTGAAGTATTGAGCTTGGTTGTAACTAAAAAACCGTTTCATGCTGAAAGAACCATGGATTATTAAGAACTAAATAAACTTCTAAACACATAATTACCCAGATAAAAGTTTTCCATAGGTGTTAAGGCATGACTGTTCGTTACATACGTAGGTGAACAAATATTTTTTTAATAATAATGTAAATAATATTTTTTTTTAACTATTTTCCACCTCATCACAACCTTTTCCCTGTTCACTCTCTATTGTGTCATGCTAAAAGAATATTATTCACACAGTCATTAACAAATGGCATAGGAAACCTTCTACAATGTATGACATACAGGTATAAGTCAGAAAATTATAACTAGTGAGCATTTAGTGTATCTAACGATCGCTTAGCACGCATACAACTTTACTTCATGAGTGTATAGCAATCATTACTCAAATAACATTGTAAATAATACAAACTATCAATTATGTGCAAAGTGATGTGTGATGAGTTGTTGAAAAGGGACAGCGCTCTACATATTGTCGTGTTGCGTCTCTTTTCCACAACTGCAGTAATATTATAACAAGACTTTGTGGTAGGTCCCGAGTCAGTCGGTAATTGTTTTTATTCATTTGTTTTTTTCCATTCATTAGAAACGACCACCCATTCTATGTTTAAATGAATTATTTTTTTATTTGCAATAAATAGCGTTTTATGTTAGTGTCTCATATTTTATTAAAAGGAATAATATTTCTTGTTCGTTGCATTCTTAGTTTAAAATAATAATGTTTTTTTGTTAGAGTCACTTATTTTTTCTGTTTATTCGTTAGATAATAACTCTAAAATTACGTAAGTTGTTGAGGAGACTTGCTGTTCAATGAAATAGTGACAGACATCTTTAAATTTTGACGAAATATGTAAAGAAATAAATACCTGAATGATTTAAATATTCATATAACCGTTACGAACTACAATAAAGTCTGTAAATAACTGTTCGCATCTCGCATCATTCACGACTGTATTAATTAAGACTCGTTAGTTCTACTCCACGCTTAAACACACAATATTCTACGGAAACATCACAATAATATGAAACATTCCAAATTTTCTACTAATGAGACGAGATCCGAAAAAGCTTTATCAATTTTCGATCTTACGCTACTAAGATAGAGTTTATTTTTCTTTGCAGTGTTGTTCTAAATTTGATGGTACAAAGTTTATGTCTGATAGTTTTAAAGATGTCATCATCTCAAATGTATAGTTTTTAGTTTCAACATTAAGTTTGATGAAGTCTCAATATATGTGTATTATTATGAATTATTGCCTATTTAATTCAATGTTTGTTTTTCGTTCTTTATTTCTTATTTTAGAGAGTGAATTTACGTGAATACCACACGCACAAGCTATAAAGAACGTACAAGGAAGGAAGAATATTACTTGAATTACATAATTCATGTTTATTCATAATTTTTAGCTAATTCTGAAATTTAAATCACTATTGAAAACAGTGGAAACAATTTCCCTATTATAATCAAATTGTAATAACTATAATACGACGCTCACGCATTTTCGAAAAATTAAAACAAAATCTCGTAACATTTATTGACTATAAAATTAACAGACAATTCCAAATACTTGCGCTTATTATATTTGACAACGTTTAATATTATTTTTACGAGTTTCAGTTCGATGCGCGTGCGCACCGATCAAAGAGATATCATGTTCTGTAGGCGTCGCGTTATCCGACGTAGGTTTTAATTAACTAACTTTATGGAGACATCAATAGTAATCAATACTTATAGTTGTTATTAAAAAACAATAATTATCTTCTAACAGTTAAGTATACTGGTGCGGTTTTGATAATTTCTACTAGGGCCTGAGATTTTCATAGCTTAGAAACATTTTTTTTTCTTTAGATGATAGAATTTAATTTTGAACTAAATTAAAATGAAGTATAGGCTGATAACACAATCATTTATCATTATTAAGCTAAAAAAAAAGTCACACCTAAGACGGAATTTGACCACATGACGTCACGATCTCAACATCAAATACCTTCATAACAATAATTATGACAATATGCAGCAATCTTTTTTTGCAATAACAATCCACATTTGCAATTCAGACTTTATGACAGCTGTTATACAATTCATTTTATTTTAGCATCCAATTTAAATCGGATGACGCAGACGAGTCAAATATCGGTCGGATCAAAATGTTGGTTGTGTCCCGCGGATTCTTCGTGATTGTATTAGAGCTTAAAGTTAAACATTAAAGCTTGATGTAGCTTGATGTTAAATTGAATAGAATCTATTTATTAAATTTTTAACAAAGTCGTCTTCTAAGAGTTTATTACTGGACTAGCAACAATGACTATTTATTTAAAGAGGTGTATATACTAATATTATAAATGCGAAAGTATATCTGTCTGTCCGTCTGTCTGTCTTTCTGTCTGTCTCGATTTCATGCCAAAAGTACTGATCCGATTGAAATGAAATTTCTGGTTGCTATTTTTTATTAGCAAATAGAGATGTATCCCGGCATTTCCTCGGAAACGCAAACCACCGCGCGCTTTAAACTGAAGCCAACGCGGACAGAGTCGCGGGCAATAACTAGTAGTATATATTTCGTAATATTGAAGAACAAAAACATAACAAAGCGAGCATAATTCTGCGGCGCGGAGACATTGATGGTTCCTAATGACTTCTCAAAGCTGAGCCGCTCTTAACAAGCAATTATTTAGGAGCCCCGATTATACCGACTTATCTGACTCGTGCTGAATGAATCGCGATTCAATGAAACATAATTGTAAGGCAAAGGGAACTCATGTCTTCGTGGTTTCATATATTATGAATAATTTATAGTAGTATAACGAAAGCTAAGTTCCATTCCAAAGATTGTTCTTGCTTACTCGGGATAAACTGTTCTTTGCTCGGTTGTAGGAATAGGCAAAACATTTAAAGGAAAAGTATTATTTAATTATTTTTCTAGTTATAAAAAGAGAACAATTGTTCGTAATTACATATTCATGGCTAAACTTCTTGTAACTATTTTAGTATAATTGTGATAATTAAAATAAAATTAACGTCGCTATCTATCCTGTTTTGTATTTATCATCAGCGCTTGATAAATACATATAATGTTTGTATGTCTTAACGTGTTGAAAACTCTACCTTTTATATATTTGTTTGCATAACCTAAAGTACATATATGAAATAAATAGTTTTCAAACCCTCTGTCTGTGTTTAAGTAATCATCGACTCTATGTCAATAAACGTAGAGTCGGAAATAATATAAAAGATTGTAGCAGGTGTGAGTCTATACTGTAGGCAGAGGGTGACATATTACCTGTTAAAGAAATATGCGCTCTATCCTATCAATAATTAAGTAGGAAATATATTTAACTGTAGTTTTAGCTGGCCTATTAGCAAAAACTGGCCATTTATAAGAATTCAAATTATTTCACAAAATAAATAATGGACGCCCTTTCCACCTTACTCACTAGAACCGTATTACAAATTGTATGAAATATGTAGAGAATATTGATTACTATACTTGGTTCCAATAAGTAGTAATAATTACAGCGCTATTAAAGGACATCAAACAATACTTCTGCGTAAAACGGAACTGAAATAGTCGAACAGTATTCAACGATAATTACTGTTAATTTTATACGAATAGTATTCTAATTTTCTGGTAGTTGGAATTACATTTTCTTGAAATGGAATAAAGGAATTGAAAGCATGCTTCAAAATGTTATAGCAAAGAATAGGCATTCTTGTCATATTGACATATCGCAAGGATTAAAATAAAAAAGACTTCACCATTAAAGAGTTTCGTTTTCAAAAAGGCCAGTTACTTTTTGGTATCGCCATCGTATTATTTTAAACTAATAGAAAAAAAAACATTAATTATAATTAAATATCTTATTAACAATAATCCAACTGTTATCAACGTACCCGTCAAAAGTTCCCTTCACCTTAACTTTACAAAAAGCCTTATTTATTGAAAGGTGAACAATGGGGTAAAAACTTAGTGAATGAAAACATGCCTTCACGGCGTGACCATTAACTGTAATGCCGGTGTCAATGTGTCCACACCTAAGCGTTTCCTTTGTGCTCTGTGACGGTATGTAATGAGGGGTTATGTTATCAATGTATGAACAATAGGTATGTATGTATATACGCTGTATCAAAACTTGCGGTAAAGGAAAGCGGTGTTGTTATGTCATAAGGTAGAGCATTGAACGCCATGATGATTTATTTTTGGATGAGTTTTTCTTTAATTTTCCGATACTTCGAATTAGTTTTCCGTTTTTTTTTTCAAGAATTTAAGAACGGTACATCCCAGCAGTGTATACAATTGAATATTGCTATTTTTTTCTTAAATCAATCTTTAGTTAAATCATTTTGTTTAGCTTACGACATCACTTAAGAAATCTAATTTATCATATTATACAAGGATAAATTTTATGCATTAATAATTTTAACGAACATCTTTACAATTAAACACACGAAAAAGGTTCTTTAAAGAAGAGCTAAAGAACTTGATGATCTTTTTCCTAGCTTCGGATAAACTACAAATTAGTCTCAGATCTTTATCTATACGATACTTAAGTTATCGCTAACAAAAGTTTATAAAGTTTAACAATGAAATACAAGTTTATAAAGAATTTGAAAATAAGTGACAAGTCACATTTTATTCCCGCTATCAGACTTCGTAGAAAAGACATCAACGCGCTCAGTAAAATTACATATTTTTATTTTACTATTTATTCGATTTTGTTTCGGTTCTATCTCATGTTTATCATAGTTTATTACTTATTATTGCATTAACTAACTATTTTAAAGTACAGATAATTCAAAATCATTAGCAATTTATTTTAAATATTTTCTTGTAAATTATTGATATTGTTAAAGTTTTTGCAACTATGTTAAATCATGGCTTATCGCGATTTTTATTTAAGATACAAATTGACAGAATTCGAATTTAGGATGTAGTTTGATTTCGAAATTTACATATTTTTAACACTAACATGAATTTTATTGAGATACACATACTTGGCATAGCTGTATTAATTCATTTCGGATCTCGAACAACTTTAGACAAAAATATGAAACGATGAAACTTAAGATACACTGCATTTATATACATATTTGACTAAAGAACCACATATTTTGATAAAAACCAAATACTTTTTAAAAATAATATCCTAAATAAATTGATAATATTTACAAGTATGAATAAAAATAGTAGAGTCAACAAAGTAACACCCTTTATTTATAACAGTGAATATTCAGACACGCTGAATACAATACATGTTTATATTCAAAACGAACTTGTTAACCGAACGTTTTGTTATAGTGTGGTGTTAATTAAACAATATGTTTAGCGTACTCCATAGAAATGGAGTCCAATGCTCTTTATTAGACCGCCGACAGAGGCTCTATTGGACGGTTGCTTTAGGCGTATTTGTTAATCGTATTATATTTGAAATTAAAAAATAATATTCTATTCTATCAAAATTCATTAAATAAATTGAATTTATTTATTTATTTTACTTATTATTTGACGCTTTTTTAAATGTTAGTATTTCAGTTATATATTTAGTTTAGTTTGTTGAAATATAAGTACCTATAAACGTTAATGCGAATGTTATGTTTTTCAGAAAACATAACATTCGCTTTAATTTATCAGACCGAATACAGAATTACTTTTTAGTATGAGATTTATAAGAACCACTATTGAATAACATTAATTTCTAAAATTAAATAATATTTCAGTTAATTTGTTTTAAACACATCTTTATGATGTTAAAAATTTTACTGCAATCAATATTTATATTTATTAACCAATACCGACGGGCCTTCTCTGAATTGATTAAATAGATTAAAAGGTGACAAACACAAGAACCTTTTCAATAAAATTGAAAAAGTTCTTGTGTTTGTTAGTTTCGTGTCATTATTGCTATTCAGCGCTGTCTTAAACCCAAGATTCATGAGCGGAAAATTCTTTAACAATAGGGATTATGACATTTAATTTCAATCACTGTCATGTAGTTTAATTAATGTATATTTATTTTCGTTCTGCAAACAAAAAATAATGCAATTACATGTAATGGAACTTATTCGTGACGTCAGTACTGAGTATTTGCAAAGACGTTACTTCACAAACCCACATTTCTAAACTTCAAAATAGCTATTGTAAATTTTATTTTTGTGATGAGGGCAAGAATATCTTACATTTTTTAACTGTCTATCTGAGGGACCAAAAGATTTTCATTTTATGTACTCAGTTATCCCTATTATTTCCGAGGTCAAAAAGCCAATATATTATTGAGCAAAATGGATATATTAAGCCCAAAATAAATACAAAATATAAATTACTTATTTCTTTATTCTTTTTTGACCATACTAAAAAAATATATTTTTACCTAACGCTGTTATCATCATAAAATAATAAGAAAGTAGATAATGTGATAACTATATGTAAATTATTATTTTCTATTTTAATGACTGGCACTTTATTTTTAATTGGCAATTAATTTGCATATTGTTGGTGAGACGTTAATTAGTTCATACCTCATTATTGCTAACATTAATATAGTGTTATAAATTATTAAAAGATTAAGATTAGGCTGGCTTAGCATTATAAATCAGTATTTAAGTGTTGGTATTAAAATGTGTGTGTGACTATTATCCTCTTTATAAGAAGAGTTTATCTCAAATCGGGAAATTATCATTTTAAATATTTATTGTCTCAAATGATCAATAGGCCTCTTTTACCTTCAACTTTTATCGTTTGTAAAATTACAGTCTAAAAAATGTATGCAAAATCTGTTCCTAGGAACAAACACTAGGTATTTTTATGAGTAGTATAATCATAGGATCTTTTACTTTACACGGGAGGCCATTATCCGGTAGTCATTAGTTAAGGTAATATCCTAATTACGTTTGCATTCTTTCCTACAAAATCTTACTACATTAATTAATAAAGCTCTAGAGCCATCATAAAACTTGACGGTGCCTTAAATCTGATTAACATTTTAATGTTCTATATGAGTATTGAATCTAAAATGATATCAGAATAGTATGTCGACACGACCTAGGTATAAATGTTAAACAGCCAATTAGGAAATTAGAAGCACGTAAATGTGGCGGAATACTTGACCCGTCGCTGTAAGTGATAAAGGTCAAAGAAATATCTCAACAGGTAATGTTGGATACAATTAAATATATGCATGATGTTTGGACATTAGAATACCTTAATCCAATAAATAGTTTTGTGAACTATACGGTATGCCATTCTGATTGTAAGTTTGAAATACAACAGAAAGTCCATCTTTCGATCTTGGTATTACATTCTTAAAATAAAATTAGAAATATATAAGGACTTACGCAAACCGCTAAGGGACGCAGCGTGCAACATTTGCTGCCTCAGCAAATACTCTCCAAAGTGTGCCTGATCCATCATCATCTTGTAATTCTCAACAAACACCGTTCAAAATACAGTCACTGTAGCAGCACTTCACAATAACATTGTCTATCCGTCTTACAAATACATAAAACTTTGAGTTCGGTAATATAACACAAATACACTCGGGACTCACAAAAAGTTCATAATTAAAAACAAACGAAGGGTGAGGAGGACTCTACGTGGCTACGGAGCGACAGCTGCGTTTACACTGAATCCGTTTTGTGTTTCGGGCGGCGCGTGCGCATGGCCCCGCCCCTCCTCCCTGATTGGTGGAGTGCGGACTAATGGCGGCGCTCGTCAAAGCCTTCTCGGTTTGAATTACCTTGCGGCGCTTTCCCCGAGCTTTTCGCCCGCCTATATCTGACAGGTAATCGTGCTCGATTGTTACGATTGACATTCGAATTCGGTGCGTAGGCGCATGTATCGATGAAGGCCTATTGTTATTCAATGGAACAGTTGAATACAAGCGTAAGATATTTTATATTATGTTAAGTGGTGCTTATGTGGCGCCTTATCCACTTAACTTAACTTAAACTTTTACGTACTTGAAGTTAATTGCTAACTACTTTAGTGTATATTAGGTAGCTCGTTGCTTTATAGTAGGCCGCCTTCAGAGGAGGCAGTAACCACATTATTTATCGCGTGTTCGGTAGACTTCAACAGGGGTGCCTACCAGGCGCCACTCTACAGGTGGTCTCGAATAAATTTCGTGAGAAACCGAGAATTGTGATCATAGGTAGGTATGGGAAATAAAAGAACTGAATCGTGGATAGGCATTGGCTGAATTGATTTCGTATTTGAATGTTTTAGCTGACTTTCTGACGTCTTTTTTTGTAGGTTGTACGATGAGTTATTATGAGCATCTGAATTCAGTATCTATTTGTTTTAAAATTTAAAACAATTTTTATTTTTTAAGCTTTACGAACGCTATTGCTACATATTTTTTCCAAGGCTAAAAGGGAGATGGCTATAAAGAACTTAATTAAAAGATGAAACATAATTATTTAAAAAATAAACACATTCAAAAATAAACATTAGCAACTAAAATTCAAGACTATGTTTTTATTAATTTAATTAAAGCTCATCCACAAAACCGCAATCCGGAAAACAATTCGCAAACAAAATCATCTAATTCTTACCCTAGCAGGTGCAAATCAATGATCTACGTGTAATTCATCTTGTTACAACATTCCTTACCGTTTACACTGCACCAAATACCGAGTCGTAAGACGGTCTTATTATCACAAAGCTCTGTATGGAAGTCACGTACACTATCATGCCGAGACAAGAACAAATACTATTGTGCATACAGGTTGTTAGTCATATCACCTGTAATATCTGTCTCTTTAATTAATTTAATTGTTATTTCTTTATATTTTACGTTCCTTTTTATTAATTGGTTTTAAGTTTGCCGACAAGACATGATTGATCTGATGATATATTTTGTGCTTTTTTTGTTCTGCTGCTAGAGTAATTTTTAATTTTGTCTCCAAGTTTCTGGACAAAAAAGAAGTATTTTTAAATAATATAAATCTTACGTAAGTACCTAAGTACTATTTACTTTTCATAGCCTATTCATTGTATTATGTTCTCCTTCGTCTTAATTATTAAAATTGAGATAGAAACTTTTCTAAAATTTAGTAATTCGGCGACAGCCATTAAGGAATTTTCGAGCTAAGCTTATGATAGAGCTGAAAGGTGGCCTAGAGGCGTATGTAAACTCTGTAACAGAATTAAGCATTGTACATATTTTAAGTTGGACTTTAAAAGGGTAGTTTGTTTTCCACAAATAAGGCTCAGCAGGAAAACTTCTTTTTGATTTTCTTATGCAACTATTTTTATACCACTGGTAACCGAATTGAGGAGAGATACCTAGCGTAGGCATAGCTTGACGACTGTTAAGGTACAAGAAAAAAAAGGTTGGTTTTTTCATTTAAAATTCATTTACACTTTTCATATACTATTTATATAAGATAATAATTATATACTTACTCACTGCTTTTAATGTCATCTAAAAAGTACATAATACGGGTGAAGTGTTTCATACGTTGTTTAGTACATAATTAAGCTCGCGTCGACAAATAGCGATCATTTAACACATCTGTCGATTTCATTATCGTTCGTCATGTTTCGGTCGCAATTTATTCACCGCATTACAAATTCCTTTTAATTGTAATGACATTTTTAAAAGGCAAACACTGGTAGTTATTTGTGTTACTTTTATAGATTCGTTTCAATTAAAACATAGTCATTAGGTATTTACCAGTACTTACTTTTTGTGTTAAAGTTAGTCTTTAGTCTATTTTGGTAGGACATCGTTAATATTTAAAAGTATTGGACAAAAAAGCAGCATTGTATACAAGTAAGTTTTTCATTAATTTATGCATTTTCCTTACTTTGGAATTGATGACCTAAGGAAGGGACTTTCTGTAGAATAAAAAAATCATTAACGACGTTTTTAAGTTAAAAATAACTGCCTTGAAATTTCTGATAAACGAACTTTAATAAACAGAGAACGTAATTTAATAAAAAGAGCTCATTGTAGGTATACCTACATCTACATTTATCGAACGTGCATTTAAATATTTACAGTAAAGACAGACGTATAGACACACGATTTAGGTATAACAAATAAACTAGAATGAAAAGGTTACCTACATTATATATTAACTAGCTGTTGCCCGCGACTTCATCCTCGTGGGTAGAAGATATAAGTTATGATTTATACCTGCCCTGTTTTTTCACATTTTCCATTGTACCTATCTTCGCTCCTATTAGTCGCAGCGTGATGGTTTATAGCCTAAAGCCTTCCTCGATGAATAGTCTATTCAACACAAAAATATTTTTCAATTTGGACCAGTAGTTCCTGAGATTAGCGCGTTCAAACAAACAAACAAACAAACTCTTCAGCTTTATATATTAGTATAGATAGATATAGATGTAGGTAACCTTTATTTAAATAACAAATGAATAAAAAAATGTATCTTAGATATATTATACTTACATCAACTGATTTTCTCTTTATAAATTAAAATCTACTTATCCTTTTTAAAATTGCCGTCATCTCGCCACGTTTGAAAGAGCATGGTAATAACATAAACAACCCATTTTCCATAGTTGACTTTTAACTTGGAGCGAATGACAGCCGGCTAATAGACTTTTTTCTTTTATTCTTCGATCGGCAAAAGAAAGGGTCGAAAAAAAAGAAAGAAAGTAAACGCAGCGTGACCGAAAGGTTTATTTATTGACTTTCTTGATTCGTCCCGGATTGCCCAAATATCAAAGACTTTGGCGTTTTATTGCGATAGTTCTTTGCAGACAAGTGTTTTGTAGTACGTATAGTTGTAAAAAAATAGTTCTGATTGTTTGGTTATGATAAATTCACTTTCTCCGATATTGCTGGACTAAAGAGCGTATCTTGAAGTATACTCTATAGTAGAGGTCTGACTAGTGTGTCTTCAGGAAAGGCATAAGTCGAAACTTTTCTGATGATGAGGCATTAAAGCAATTTATTTTCGGTACTGTTTTTAATTTATTCTTACATTTATAAAGTTTGTTCTTATCTACACATCTAGTTATTATAATAATTTTCGTAAGGCGGATTCATATTCATTCATATTTACAACGGTTTACTCGAGCTTGTCTAATTAATTGCATATCTGGATTTTCTTTATTACCTGTTCCATATCATCAGTATGTTGTAAGCTGTGAGTCTTTCCTGATGTGATAATATATGTTCACATAATTTACTTAATATATTGTATATTTAGTACCTACTGTCATTAGTAGGTATAATGTTTGTTTGTATAATACCCGTTAATAACCTAGGAGCATATCTAGCGTTCACGTTAGTAAATTGACAATACATTTCTATTGAAAACAGTATAAGCCTGGTTTTTTTTTAAGTCACGACGCATGCTGCCCATAATGAACGATTCCTGACACTGAGCAATTGGCGAGAAAAGCTTATAAAAGTCAACAGATTTCAGTCAAAAGCTTCTAGAACTTCAACCTGACAAGTATGTACAACGCATTATGTATTTTTTTATTATTCGTTACATGCGTACATAACGTGACCTTTTAATAAAGAACTTAGTTTGCATCACAAAAAGATGTCTTAAAAAAAGATTTTACTCCCTCAAACATTTGTTTTTAAACATTCCTGCTGTCACTAATGAGTAGGCATTGCTATTTACCAGCTGATATTGTGATCACGTAAAAGTTTTTTTTTACGTTCTTGCCCTGTTTTATGTATAAAGAAACTGTCCACAAAACTTGTTTTGTGAGGTAGTACAGTAATAAAACAAAACTTAAACTTCATTAATCACATAATTAAATGATTTGAGGAATGTTGAAATTTGTAATCAGGAGATAAAGATCTGATGTTTAATTCAATGTTATCTAAGGCTTTATATGTAGATAACAGTATAAAAAGGATAAAAAAACGTCGTTATATACATGGCTTTGTAATAAAATTAATAATATAAGCTACCTAAGAATATACCTACTATTTTATTCTCAGCATATTAGGTTAGGATCCACTAAGTACTATGAATTGTAGTGGATTCTAAACTCCTCCTGTCTCCACCTGTTCTCCTCCTGTCGTTGATGCCACACTCCTCTGTTTCTTGCCCTTTACATCTTTAAACTATTCCTGGATTTCCTGGTACGTCTTCACTTCTTCTGCCCATTTAGCTTCCGTTATTCTTACTTTGCCTTTCCGTTGTCTTCTCACGATGAAATCTTTCCTACTTGAGTGGGAATATGTATTTTTGAGTTCCAGATGCGGTCTTAAAATTTAATTTGGAATTTTCGTATACGTCCTGTAGTTCTCAGCCCCTTAGGCTGTTGTAGGCATGACGCATTCATTGAAAAGCGAGTTAGATTTATAGCAATAAATACATGCTGTACAAACGTTGTTAACTGGAAAAGTTAATACCGTTTGGTAGTGCTAAAGCTAAAACCTTATAATATTACATAGTGATGCGTTCACTAGGAGCGCGAAGAAATGTCAAAAACTTAGAAATCTACCATTTTTTTAAGAAAACTTACTAGGTATCCTTGTAAATACAATAATTTACCTTAAAAAACCTTAATGCCTCATTAATTAGTAGGTACCTAGGTTATTTACTAATAACCATACTAGGTATAGATACTTATAGCTAAATACAATCAGGTAGTAGTATTTTTAAGGCAATAAGCGCAAAAGCTTTATGGAGATTCAATTCTAGTCTAACATCGTCGAAAATATTTCAGTTCAGTTTTTAAGTCACACGACCAGCCAGTGATTAATATCATTAACAATTTCAAAAAGCTCACCAACTTATCAACGTAATCACTTATCATTGCACAAGGTCTGTCCTATCACCTAACAATTGTTGCACTACGTTACTCATTACTAATCACCGGAAGTCACTCAGGACATGCAGAAATAGATAATGAGTTATAAGGAACGCTATGACTAACTGACAAGTTATGAGTTATCTCATACAAAATGTATGTGAGAAATTATAAGCTCCAGCAGTTCCCACATTGAAAGGCTGAGGTGAATGGAATAAAGGGATTAAGTAGGTATTAAAGGTTGAAGTTACCTCATTAAGGTATCCTTCGATTAGGTGTCTTCAATTAGTTAAAGATAGCTTCTATATTTTGCAGCAGGTAATGGGTAATTAGTGATTGGTGTAAGGTAAAATATTAGCCTGCAAATGTCCCACGGCTGAAGAGGACCTTGCCAGTAGAAACGAGCGTTGATCTCCATTTTAATGTTAATATTGAGTTTCCCATGCATCTAAACTTATTATTCATTTATATTCGTCCACCGACCCAAGTTACGATATACTTTAGTCAACTTTGGGTGGTCAAATACGGTTCCTATTGAATACTTACTTAATTCGTAGTGGATATTTTATTTCGAATCAAATAAGGTCATACCGTAATTAAAGATGACAACGTTACGGAATTACCAACTAAAAAGTAAGGACTCGTGTCGCATGCCATTCGATTCGAGTGCTTCTCTAATTTGAGTGATAAATGTTCGCAACGGCCAGCGCGGGGCCTGGAAAACATGTGAACATGTCAAAGAGTTTTTTTCCATTGTGTATCTGCTATACCTATATCTACATTTAATTTTATCAGTTTATGTGTAAATGAAGCCAGGTTTTTAAATACAAAAGTAGCTGATTGTCAAAACATTCATACCTACAATTGAACTACCAGAAGCGGTAGTCAAAAACTAGCGTATCCCATTGAATATTTTCAGACCGGGATCAACATAATATGACATACCACACAAACCAATAACAAATACCTATATAAAAGCCCCAAACACCTATAGCATGGAAAGTATTCGGAAGTGGACATGTTACTGGTGACGCCATCTAGTTAAAATATTTTTTACTATTATTAAGAGATGAATTCGAGTCCTCGAAAACAAAACAAAACTTTTGAACCACAATATAAATATTTTCACGGCATATTTTGAGTAGGATCGTATAAATAATTATTTTCCGGATCAATAATACTATTTTAATTGATTTACAAACATCCCTTTTCTAATTAGTATTGGCAACACCTAAAAAAATGTCAAAATAATAATTTTGTACCCGAAGGGCTTCTGTAAAATAAATCGTAAATCTCCTAAAATCAATTATTATTCGTTTGCAAACATGATTTAAACGAATAATATCGAGTGCTTTTTAGTCAACAACAATGCTTATGGTGCCATAGATTCGCTTTATACAATGCATCAGGGCAGCTTGATGTCCTGACAGATAGATCGAATAGAGAAACAAAGTGATTTATTTGTGTTGAGTGCTTTGAAATCAGTTGAAGATGTTTTCTAAGTCCCTGACGAGTAAGGACTCGTTCCTGGAGCAGACGAAGGCTGCCCGGGAGGAGCGCGCGCTTGAGAAGAAGCGAGAACAGTCGGCTGTTAGGATACAGGCCGTCGTCAAAGGATGGCTCGCAAGGCAAAAATTCATTAAGCGTATTTTGTGAGTACCTTATCTATCAATTATTCGATTCCGCTTAGAAATGTATAATTATTATCCTCGATGTGTAGAGTAGCATAACATGAAAAAGTATAAAAATAAATATAATTTCATATTTTTTTAATTCTCAATATTATCTACTTTCTATTCTAGTGTAATATGAACACACATCCTTTCATAGATAACTTATCAACTGCATTTTAATAACATTCAACAATTCCTACACAAAGCTCAATGTAAATAAATTATTTTTATTTGGTTTTTAGAAATGATTTTGATGAGTTGCTCCCGGAGACAGCAACCCATGGCTCACAGGAGGAACCAGCGCAGCCAGTGGACCTGCTCCCAGCTCTAGAAGTGTACCGTGTCACATGTAGGCTCTTCTTAGTGTTCAAGCAGCAACGAGACCGCACAAGATTTGAAAAACTCTGTAAATATATTGTGCAGAGTTTGCATTCGGACTCTGTAAAACTATCTTATGTTGGAGTCTTCCTGAATAAAGAATACAGGTATAAACCTCAACTATTTTATTTCTTTAAAGTTGTATTAGAATTGAATGTTTCTGTGTGATGCCTTATCCTGCAAGGTGTGATAAAATACACAAAGAAATCTTATGGTGAGATATTTTGGTAATCGGTTATTTGCAAACTGACATGTTGATGTGTATTCACTAATTAACAGTAATTATTGTTGCTTCCTAATGATCATATAACATGACTGTTACACAACTTTGATTTAGTAATCAATGATCATAAGTTATGTAAACACAGAATGTAGTTCTATTGGAGTAGAAATCTAACAGTCTGAATCAATGTATTAAAGAAATGATAAGTTATTAATATATGAAGGTTAATCTGAAGATAAGAGATGACGATCAAAGCAAGTATGGCCATTAAAAATGATATTATATACGTATTAAGGGTATTGACATAAATATCTTGAATTTAATATCTTAATATAAATTAATTCAACTCTTACCTCAGATATTTAGTTTTAAAATCCTTTCGTAGATAAGGATATTGAGAAAAATGACAAAGAGTATATGACAAAAATATATACAATTTTCTTTAAATAATACTTGTCTATGTTAATACTAGTCTTTTGTCTTAAGTTCCTTCAACAGCAAAATATTATTGTTTCTTTTAGGTATAGATATGTGAACTCTTTTCAATTTTAACTGTCTGTTAATGATAGTTGATTACAAGATAATTGTCATTCATAATGTCTTGTAATTAACAACTGTTATTATGTATGAATCAGTTCTATTGTACGACTCTTTGTATGGTTATAAATGCTATGTTAGTAACTTCTAGCTGTTAAAATAGGTTTAAAAAAATAGGCTTGTTGAAGAAAGGTACAGAATCGAAATCAAAGATTTTGTGATTGTTCTCTCTTGAAACCTTTGCAGTTGATGAATTAACTGTCGTTTTTCGTTTTTCTTTTCCATCTTAATAGTACAAAGAACTTAGCATTTTCAGCATACTTTAATAATCCTTGTAATAGTCAAGGAATATCAATAATTACGATAAGTTTTTATACTTTAAATTTAACTAGTAAATACTTTCAGTCTCCGATGGATATCTCACATCAAAGATCTCCTGTACAAATGCTGCTTGTACCTCGAAGAGCTAAAGCCCGAGTCTCCGATGGACATGCAGAGTATCCTCGTCCACCTGCACACGCTGGTAGCATTCACCGCCACCAACACATGGGCACTGACACGATTGAAGAACTTCGAGAAGCTAAGGGGAGGGATGACACAGTTGTGCGCAAATGTTATGGGATCGCTGTTCCATAAAGGATATTATTTAACTCTGAAGGTGAGTGAAAATTGTCCTGTTTTGAGAAATCCCGTCTGAGTAGGATTTCTTTAATCATCAATCTAGTATAAGAGTTTTTAAACCCCCTGTAGGCCATTGACATAGCTTTACACACCCTTGAAAAACAGTCATAGTATTAGACTATCACTGCTTTAAAAATGAAAGAACCTGAATGTGATGGGAAGAAAAGACTCAATAAACTCCCTAGAAGCACTCTTCCACAATCTGACATAGTCTAACTTTTTGATTGAAATAAGGCAGGATGCACATGCAGAGTACTTATTCTATATTTAGAAAACTGAGCTGTTAACATGCTACCAATTGAACAGTCAAACATATGGCACTTAAGATACTTAAAGGTTACAAATTGTTTGTGTTCAGATCTTTCCTTGTCCATCACAATTTATAGTAAGTTCTTGCTATGCTAATTGGAACTTTATTCTCTTTGTATTAATAATCTTTATAGCTGGATGCCTTACCGCTTGTAAGGTCTATCAGCCAATGTTATATAAATAGTAAACAATATTATTGTTTTAAGTTCAGCATGCAATATGTTACAGGTCACAGAGCATTCATATTATAATATAATAATCATTTACGTATTTATTATGCATGTAATGTAATTGATTTGGATTTGGCCTTTCAAGATTGTGCTAAAAGATAAAGTTAAAAAAACCTGTAGAAACTAATGTATTACAATAATTTCCAGTTGTAACATTGTTTACAACTGACCAGGTTGTCATTTTATAATTTCGGTGCTCAGGAATTTTATCATTACACTAGCTGTTGCCCGTGACTTCGTCCCCGTGGGTAGAAGATATAAGTTATGATTCATGTATACCTGCCCGGTTTTTTTTTCACATTTGCCATTGTATCTTAGCTCCTATTAGTCGCAGCGTGATGGTTTATAGCCTAAAGCCTTCCTCGATTAAAAAAAAAAGAATTTTTCAATTTGGACCATTAGTTCCTGAGACTAGCGCGTTCAAACAAACAAACTCTTCAGCTTTATATATTAGTATAGATATAGATTTAAAAAAAATGATAAAAAAATTAAATACCCACGTTTTTAAATGTGATATTTTATCACGTTTTGTCAGTTTTTATAGTTGTAAATTGCATTGTCACTGGGTTTGAAGCTACTCTGAAAATTTCAGCCTGCTAGCTTATTGGGAAGTACCTCAAAATTGAGTTGCAAAAATCCAACCGGACCGACAAACAAACAAACACGACACTGAGTTTATAAAAACGTGGGAAAAATAGTCTGAAACCCCTACATGACGTGGTATATGATTGTAAATGTAAACTTTTTAATCAAAAGGGTGAAAAATTTGTATGGACGCAACGTTAACCTTATTTTTATAGGTTGAAATTTTTATGAATTTGTTCCAGTCCCTCTTGCTCCGCGGTCTGTGTCGCGAGAAGATATACCTGAAGAACGTGTCTCTAACGGCCATAGTAACGCTCTCGCTGCGACCGCTCGTGTCCGCACAGTTCTCGGAGAAACTGCTCACCATGTACATCATACAGATCCTGTCGGTGCCCACGCTAGTGTACCATATGCAGCAGATATCGCCTGAGGTACGTGGCAAAAAGAACTTTACACCTATGTATATTATTAGAACTAGTTATTTTTGGAACATCTTCCTGCAAAAATATTTGGTCGACTGTTAGGCGAAGCACTTTTGCCTAGTAGATTACATATCTCTCCTTATACATACAGATTATTATTATTATTGCTAGCTAATGCTACACCAGAGTTTCCTACCGAGAGCAAATTGTTATAATTAATTGAGCAACGGTCCACAGTAAAGTGTGGTTTTGGTAGTTTTACCCCCTTAATCTGCATCTGTAAGCTGTCTTTGTGCCTATTTATTTACTAACTTTTTGTCGGAACTCCTTGGGTTCCCTCCTCATATAACTTATACAATGCCTTACTACACTATGCGTTTTGTTGTCCAGTCGATATCGTCGTTCCGTTCCTACTCGATGTTCGACAAGTGCGTGGAGTTCCTGAGCGCGGACCAGAACCTGCGCATCGTGTTCAACACGCTGGAGGGTAACTACGCGCTCTGCCTGCTCGCCAACCTCGTGCAGCTCGCTCACCTCGAGCGGGAGCATGCGCTGCCCGATACCTACCATCCGACGTTTGTGGTGAGGTTTTATTGAGACAATTATTATTATTGTTATTAAAGTAAAGACTCCCACAGTAAAGTAAAATTCCTAAGTGCGATAGTTTTTTTTATTAAAAGGAGTTCTTTTTATATTTTATTTACTTGTGGCGCGGGGGGTCATAGACATTGTCACAAGTACAAAGATGCCCAGACACCGGACAAGCATTCATGGATCACACAAGAATTTGACCTACGCGGGGATCGAACCTGCTAAACTTTGCGCTCGTAGGAATGGCGTGATTACTTTAACCTCACGGCTATTCGTGCAAAAGTAAATTTGGTAAAAAATGGTCTCGGTAGTTAAGCTCAAAACTTGCGTCATACGTTAGTCAGCATAATTTGACATGGCAGTGGGCAATCCCCAACATCTTCTTCTAAAATATAAAATTCCCGTGTCACGATGTTAGTTACCGTACTCCTCCGAAACCGTTCGAGCGATATTTATGAAATTTTGTATACATATTGGGTAGGTCTGAGAATAGAACAACATCTATTTTTCATACCCCTAAGGTATAAGGGTTGCTCAATATTTTATTTTTTGGACGAATTTTTTTTTTTCTATAATGTGGCATTAAAAATACATACAACTCAAAAAAAAGCATTCGGCAAAGCAACGTTTGCTGGGTCAGCTAGTTATTTATAAAAAAAGCTACTTGAAGACATTTATACTTAAATAGATTATCTATAATGTTTTTATGTTTAAAATAGTATAATTACGTAGTATAGAATTTAATGCTTCCACTTCTAGATGCTATACGACAGAAAACTCACACTTTGTAAATCACACACTAATTGAAAAATTACCTCCACAGCTGGTTGTCACACGCTTCCTAGACTCATGCCAACAATACGTAGTCTGCAAGAAGGGCAACCTAAGCAATTGGCACCCAATCTTAGGCTGGTTCTCACAGAGCTTCGATACCTACCTACCACCGGCTATGGGAAACTTAAGGAACCAGCTGTCTTTGTTATGGGGGGCGCCACTGTTGAAGAAGTTGCTAGCGATGCCTTTAAAGGACATGATCGACGCGGGAGTGACCGGGGAAGAGGGCGCGGGGCCTTCCCAGCCATCCACTCCTGTCCAGAGTAACAATCCCGCGGCTATTATTAGGAGGGCTATTGAAGCTAGGACTAACAGGTAAGAAACATTTCGTTAGAAGACGTAGCTTATTTGAATGTACATAACCATAACCGTTTCTCAATCTTTAACTGCCTGTTCTTTGAAATATTTAAGAGACATCTTAACAAATGTTTGCATTTTAACTCATTCAATTATACAAAAGTACTTGTATTGCAGATCGAACGCCAACAAGCACTTCAGGAAGCTGGGTTCACCGGACTGCACGAAGACTGCGCTCATATGCTCCATGTACCACACGGCGTTGCAAACGATGACGCAAGTC
Source organism: Trichoplusia ni (assembly GCF_003590095.1). NCBI lineage: Eukaryota > Metazoa > Arthropoda > Insecta > Lepidoptera > Noctuidae > Trichoplusia > Trichoplusia ni. Next base: position 8,299,343 of record NC_039480.1, read on the forward strand.
AAACTTGATATACTGACAGGTGAACTATTTCATATTTACTGGTAAACAGTTTTCTTGTCACACAATTAGCTAAGAGGAGGTAGGGGTAGTCCTTCTTGAAAACTCTGAAAAGAAGTGAGAGGTGGTCTGAACAGAGTAGCGTAGGTCATTTGAAGCGATCCGGTGTGTTTTAGGCGGTGGAAGTTCGACTTTGTTCTTCGTTCCCCACGACGTGGGCTCAGCGTTGCTGAAATCATAAGGGTTTAATTTCTTAAGACAAAAAACAATCGTAAACAAAGCTTCAGTCGTTATTTTCTGACACGTGAATAATACTGGATTATCTCCTCTAATTTGCTTTTATTTTGTCAACAGGGCTGTGCAATCAAGATGAAATATTATACTCGTTATGGCAATTCTTATGCACGTTGGGACCAAACTGCGGGCTGAAGTCATTCCTTGATCTCTTAGCTGTAAACACGAAGACGTCAGCGCCGGAGTTCCAGATGTTGATACTCTTCGCCGACTGTATGACTCATTATGTTACGTAAGTATAATATTTATTTTATGATGTGAATTTTCTAATTGCAAACGTATTATTAGGGCAAGAAAGTCGAGTTTAACTTTCTTGCACTGATAATAAGTAATAAGATGAGTATAATTTTGCTGAGTTATTTTTTTGCCCATTTTCTCGTGCATTGTTATACTAAACATTCCTCGCCGGCATAAAACCTTATTAGTAATTATTTAATTTTCTTTCTAGTATTTTAGATGATATGGAGATGTACGAACAACAGAATCCGTTCAAGTTACAAGACTTTATAAACATGTCGCAGTTCCTCAACATGTTTGTTTACAAGTCCATTATGGGACAGTTATTTGGTAAGTTCTAACACAGAATTATTCATACATTTTGCACTTGAGTAAAGACGACAAAAAAAAATGGTAGCATTTTTATACATTCGTAGAAGCCGCGTGAAAAAGCTAGTCTTTAAATCAGTCACTATTGTGTTCATACCAGACTTATCCTATACTCACACACAACACATAAAAACTCCTTACTTCTAGATCTCAAAACAATCCAAAGCAACGAGCTGTTCAGTTCTCTCCACACGTTACTGCTGGTCCTGTACCGGCGCGACTGCCGACGTGCCTACACGCCGCTCAACCACTGGCTGGTGAGGGAGATACGCGAGGGACAGTTCATGGCAGACCTCGAGAAGGGGAAGAAACCGCAGCAGGTAAGGGGTCTTAAGATACTTGGTAAGTTACTCTAAAATGGAGTTGAATAGGATTGACAGGGCACTAAGGAACTAATGTTAAAGTGAAGTCGGTTAAAAATAATTCCTGCCTTAAATCCTGTAAAAGCTTACTTGTAACTGAAAGAACAAGCGTGGGTCTTTATAATTTATTTGTTTACACTGAAAAGACTTTTATTAAACCCATTACTAAGTTCGTATCTATTTATTCCGCCAGTTCGTTTCACTCCGTGTTACGATATTCACAGAGCAATGATAATTTTCAATTGTCTTTAAAACTTTTATTGTTCAACGAACGCTATCGTTCTTGTTTCTCTTTATTGCAAACTAATTGTAAGGTTTATATTGTTTTAGGTTTTAGTGCAAAAGACACCTCACATGATTGCTCACGGTGAGCGCGTTCGATTGTTCAGGCGAGCTGTTGCCGATGAAAAGGTCTGTATTATTTTTCTACCACATCCTTTTCCAACGTCTGCATTCATCTTGTCATTGGCACCTGGTCTCGTTTCACACCTCTCACATGGAGTAGTAAGATTTAATTTTAGTTTTTTTAATACGACTCCCGTAGTAAGGAATTTAATCCTTGTGTCGCGGGGGTTTTACAAACATACAAATCACATGCACGAGACACCCAGACTCTGAACAAGCATGCGTGGATCACACTATCCTCGCCTTGTGTTTCGCTACCCGCTACCCGATGCGGCAGGTGGTGCTGGGGCTGACGGAGCGCGCGTGCGGCGGGCGCTCGACGCTGGTGACGGTGCGGCGCGCGCGCCTGGTGGAGGACGGCTACCGCCAGCTCGGCGCGCTGCCCTCGCGCGCGCTCAAGGGCTGCGTCCGGGTGCGCTTCATCAACGAGCAGGGCCTGGACGAGGCCGGCATCGACCAGGACGGCGTCTTCAAGGGTACGTATATTATATTACACTTATTTCACACAGCGCCATCTAGTCTTGAAATAAGCAGAGCTTGTATTATGAGTAGTAGATAAATGATAAAATACTCATATATTTCTAAATGCATACATAATATAGATAAATGTATACGTACGTACTTGTCACTGCAAATCCTTTAACGGAGATTCGACTGACTTACGAGGTATTCGAAAATTGCTACTCTATTTTCTCAACTATTTTAATAAAATACAATGATACAATACGTATAAGGTTGAATAATCTTTTAAACTCTAATTTCCGCGTGTAACCTGCTACCATACGACATTTATAACTCTTATAAATCGAATCAAAACAGTTTAATTTACCTTTTCGATTTGCACAGAATTCCTGGAAGAGACAATAAAGCGCGTATTCGACCCGTCGCTGAACCTGTTCCGCGTGACGAGCGAGGAGCGCCTGTACCCGTCGCCCACGTCCTGTCTGCAGGACAACCACCTGCAGCTGTTCGAGTTCATAGGCCGCATGCTGGGGAAGGCTGTCTATGAGGTGAGATATTTTTGTATCTTAATGTTTTTGGTAGATAAACTGATAACAGATAAGCAACGCCGTCTCATATTGCGTACTATGTGTGTATACATAGGTATGTCTATTGTTTAATTGTTCATTTAGTATAAGGATTCTAGACAGAATCTGTGAAGAAGTTGCGTATTAGGAAACATAGAACTGGACTCAAATGCATAATTTGGTAGCCAATTTAACATAGTTGGATAGGATGACAACTGTAAAAAATACTTCAGGTAAACTTCTGTTTCATTGAGACTCATTAAAAAGCTTAGACTATTCTGTACCAGCTATAATAATATATTCTGTACAATAACTTCCATGGCTGTGCTTCATACTCTAAGCTGATTTGACTGCCCAAAAACCACAAAACATCAATATATCTCCAATCGACATTTTCTATATACCAAGCTTTGTATGTGCAGGGCATAGTAGTGGACGTGCCGTTCGCGTCGTTCTTCCTGAGCCAGGTGTTGGGCCAGACGCAGCAGGCGCTCTACAGCTGGATCGACGAGCTGCCCTCGCTCGACCGCGACCTCTACCGGAGTCTCACCTACATCAAACATTTTCAGGTAAGCACTACTTTCTAAATTACCTTTTATTAGAATTCGGTCAACCTGCTTCATGTAGCATAATAAATTTTGAAAGTAACTATAGTGAGAATGATTCATTATTAAATGATGCAACGGTTCACTCTCGCGTATTTATCGGGATTGCCCGACTAGTCGAAATGACTTACGACCCCGCCACACCGCGCGCGTCATTAAGGACTCAGTTGGGGTCCGAAACCGGTCGAGAATTCCGGATAAATACGCGTGAGTAAACCGTTGCATCATTTCATGTTTTAATTTAACATAGCAACATTAATATTATTTTCAAAAAGAAAGTATATGTACTATGTATTTAAGTACTATGTTCGAGAAGGTGATCATTGTATTTTATTTCAGGGCGATATTTCTTCACTGGAGCTAACATTTTCGGTGGACGAAGAGAGGCTCGGAGAAATAGTCACTCATGAGCTTGTTCCTGGCGGCAAAGCTGTTCCAGTTACTAATGAGAACAAGTGAGAATCAATAACATTTAACTTTTCAGAATTGCACCTTATGAATTAAAGATATGTATGTTGAAATATAAATCAAATAGTTCTTTAATTCCCGTCTTTTATGTGTTTCAGAATAAACTACATCCATTTGATGGCACATTTCCGAATGCACACGCAGATAAAAGACCAAACTAACGCCTTCATCAAAGGGTTTAGAACTATCATCAATCCTGAATGGTTGTCCTTGTTTTCTACGCCAGAGGTTAGTTCCTGCTAAGTAGTTTTTATACTTTATAATTTATACTGCACGTGTTGATAACAAATGACGGGAGTTATAACGTATTTTTTATGTGCAAGTATTTTAGTAAATACTTGCCATTTGAAGGGTCATTTGTCAACTTTCGTTAGAAGAATGTGTGCTATGTAGAACATATTATAAGAAATTGATTATTATAAGAATATATTATGTTTTGCAATGCATGAAAACCGGTTATATTTTAGATATTCAGAGTCTGTTTAAAGTCGGTTGGAGATCAAAGTTTTCAGCTTGTTTTATTAGGTGATGCGATACCTTTTGCGTCACAACAAATTCTTTAATACTTCATACATTATTTTTAGAACGTGATCTTTTTCTCCTCCTGTAACGTTTAGCATATTCTTTGTCTTTTAAGTATGAAATAACGGTCAAATCATACCTCAAACAGGGCACAGGGATAGGAGACAGTAAGACCTTTACCCTGCTGTGGGATAAAATGACTAGAAAGTAATTATAATTATAAAAATGACGTATATAATTGTTAATACAACAGCTGCAGCGCCTGATAAGCGGCGACAACGTCCCGCTGGACCTGCGCGACCTGCGGCGCCACACGCAGTACTACGGCGGCTTCCACGACTCGCACCGCGTCGTGTGCTGGCTGTGGGACGTGCTGCAGCGGGACTTCAGCGAGCACGAGCGGGCCATGTTCCTCAAGGTACGGGCTGGCCTGTGTTGTAGTGGTTAACGGCCCTGACTGTACCGGTTGCGGGCTTGATTCCCACCCACGACAAATGTTTTAGTGATGAGCATGACCATTTTGTTGTGTTTTGGTTGTATTTTATCTATAATATTTATGTATTTGTTTAGATATACACCGTGATTTTTTAGTGGTCTTACAAAAGCAGCCCAGTTCATGTATCCAATGACTAGAACACGTTCATGATAAAAAATAGGTATTTATGAGATTTGAAAAAAAAAACAATTTTTATTCAATATTAAGATGTAATTCGTAGTTTTTTAGAAACACAGCTCTGTTGCGAGCTCGGTCCGAGCCTTGTAACAATGGTGAGGGGCGCGGGCGGCGTCGTTTTTATCATTTTTAAGAGTATATTTCAGATTTCTCTTGTTTAATTTTCTTCGTACTTATTATCTTAGTTGATGATAAAAAAATAATAATCGCGCCTAGGGGTATTTTACGTCGGTTACATGAACTGGGCTGCTTTTGTAAGACGACTAAAAAATCACCGTGTATATGAGTATGTTTATCAGTTGTCTAGTACTCGTAATAAAAGCTTTGCGAGACTAGATGGCGTTGTGATTATAAATGGTGGGTGACATAATAATACACGAATATAAAACTGGAACGCTTCGAGTATAGATCATGATCATAAACAGCAGTAGATCAAAAATAAGCCGCCGGATAAAAATGCTCGGACTTAAAAAAAGTTAAAAGCTAACTCCAAATCGACTCGATGATAAAAAAATCTTTATATAATATGTTATAGTTTTAGAGCCTTAGTTATGAAAAGTTGTTGTTGTACTTAAAGACGCATGCCTAACCAGTTTACATTTTTCTTTTACAGTTTGTGACGTCATGCTCCAAGCCGCCAGTGCTCGGGTTCGCACATCTTAAGCCGCCGTTCTCTATACGTTGTGTTGAAGTGGGTGACGATGAAGACACCGGCGACACAATAGGTGAGCCTCACACATTTTTGTTTTACTGCTTCATTCATGTGGATAATAATAACCGCTCAATTATAGAAGCAAAGGAAATACATAATTCGTGAAAATTCCAACAGTCTATCTATCACTGCCTGGCGACTGACAGCAGTGCTTCAGTAACAATAATAATTTCCATAAAATCGTAAATTTTCTGTTATTTTGTACACAGGCAGCGTTATCCGAGGCTTCTTTACAATAAGAAAGAAGGATCCTCTGAACCGTCTGCCGACGTCATCTACCTGCTTCAACCTCCTCAAGCTGCCGAACTACCAGAAGCGCAGCACTCTTCGCGACAAACTGCGGTACGCCGTCAACAGTAACACTGGCTTCGAACTCTCCTAACTGCACACGAACAAGAACGAAAAGACGAACAAACCTGGACAGCTATATACAGCCAGATCGTGCAGTGGATGTTCCAAATTCAAAGGGGTTGCTCCAATTGACAGCTGTCATGCTATAACCAAATCACAGGGTATGTTGTGAAAATATTCGCAAAGACTCGCCTAGAGGCCAGTAGTGCAAGGAGTTGCGTTTCCTTTATTAAAACCAAATAAATCAAGAAGCAGGTCTTCTTGATTCGCCAGTCTGGCAACACTCAACATATTGTTAAATACTCATGCGCTCTTAACCAGCATGCACGGAATTTGTGGCAAATTTTAAAGACGTTTTTAATGTTCTATCACTGTTTTACGAAGTTTGCAATGTGGATGCACTGCACATTTTTTACCGTTTAAATTTTTATCACGATTTTGCAAGTTATTATGCGATGTAACTGATTGTAGATGTAGCGGGTAAGGATGTGGATACGACGATGTTTTAGATATACTGATAAATATCTTATAAAAAGGTGTATGGTCACGTGGATAGGTGTATTTGAGGCTAACCCGTAAACATTAAATGCGGGGAATAGTTACATCAGTAGTATTGCCTATTAACAATTTCATTTAACCATACTCAACCCGTGGAGACACCACATATTGGGCATTATAACCTTGGTCAAATAGAGATACCTTCGCGAGCATAAACTATTAATAAAGTTTACTTGCTCAACTGGTGTACGCGGGATGGTTTGAAAAATACTAACCTTGTTGTAATGCCGATAACAATGCAAAGTTTTTGTATTTTTGTGTCAGTAACTAATATAGAAGATAGTTTAATCCTGCAAAAGTAATTACTTTTTGATATCGACAGCTGGTTGGGTATGGCAATCAAAAAACCATTATACATGCTAAAATTAATTAGTCATAACAGGTGAAAAACCAATAAAAACATGAGATAAATGCATGAAAACATCAGTCTGATGACGATCTCAAATTGATATAACTGAAGGGATTTATGGCAAATAGTACACTGAAAAGACCAACTATAAAGACTAAGGAGTCTCTATGTTGAGATGTGTGAAAATATGTTGCGTATTCATAAGTTATCTGTTAAGATTCGCTTCGTTGTTGATTACTGTACCATTGTCACACGATTCCTTTCTATTTTATTATAGGCCAGTAACTTAATTATACTATTGAGTGTATTAGGATTTTGTAATCATAGACTACGAAGATGCGTTTGTTACAGCGGCTACACAGTCGGTATAGTTAGCCGTTTGAGTTCGTTGGGCCGATTGTTTCCAGGTCTTATACTTACCTGAAACATACAGGCCTTAACTTGGAATGCGTGTTTGATGCAAGTAATTCGAAGCCTAAATTATTGATACGAATTATCTATAACATGAAGTAGATGGTATGTACGTCTGTAGCCTAGATCTCGTCATATACCTTTAGTGGGAACCATATTCACTGTGTAAATTGGTATCTAAAGTGAATTCTAAATAATCCAATCCAGTCCATCGTATAAATATGTGTATATAGACAATAACGTATTAGTTGACTTACATAACTATTGTATTTTATCACTTAATATTTATGGTCAGATCATGAACTTGTCTGATTTATTCAACTCTCAATTATACTCAAGGATATAACTGGTGTTGCTATATTTTCATAAATGTCTCTTAAAATAATTAATTTTATATTTTATTTTTTGTAGTGTACATACAAGAAACAAGATTAAAGTGCCATCTATGTTTTTGAAATACTTGACGAATAAAGTTTATACCAGAAACAATATAACATAGATGTGATTTTTACCTTGTTTTTCTCTGCAAGAATACTTTTGCTGTTGTGGAACAAGAATGTGTAAAAATAAAATATTATCTACCAACAATGAAATGTATGATCAAGTGTTTCATATTGACATAAATGTAAAAAGAGTATTTTTAGAATGCTCATACTAAAATATCAGTGTTTTGTATGTATAAACTCTTACAAGTGCAATCATTTGTGGTATAAACTATAAAATAACACATGAATCCGGAATAGCAAGATTATAATATCCATGTAAAGAAAGTAGCACAGTAATCTTTATAGTATCATATTTCTATGCAATAGTTAATTGCAATATTATTATAGTTTTTGTGTCCTTATGTGTTGTAATTATTTGTCTGTAGTCTATATAACAACATATTTTATTATATTAAATTTATATTACGTTGTTGATTTATTAGAATTACTTTAAAACAATCTACATGTGGAAGACAGCTGCAGAAATGAGTTATTTCTTTCATCACTTTTTTCAATATCGTCTATCAGATATTAAAATATGTATTTAATTTGGTACATTTTTGCAGTTGGAGAATCGACCTACTTGTTGAACAAAGATAGTATTTTGTAGTAGTGTTTCCATATTATTTGAAAACGTTTAAGTATTTACTAAAAATATATGCATAGACAAGGATCATTGTAAGGGATATTTTGTACTAGCCACGTAAATATGTTGTATAACACAATGTGATTCTCTGTGATAAAATAATTGATATTTATTACGATTGAGTTTTATTTAACCTTCCATAGTTTAAGGGATATATAATCCGGTGAATCAGTTAAGGCTTAAGCTGAAACCAACAGCTGGGCTTTCAAAAAGTTATTGTTTTTTTTTTCATAAGGTTTGCACAATTCGTAAACATGCTTATTAAATTCAGATATTCTCGATAACGGATGAAGGTCTCTTGAACCGAACTGAATTACTTTGAATCAGTTTTATCTGGTGTACAAGAATACTACCGGTCAGTGAAAATTAAGCTCCATGTAATACAAAAGTTCATAAAACAAGGAAGAGGAAAATATATTTATTAATAATTAAAAAATAGGACTCCTTTTTGGCGAAACACGTTATTCAAGGATATGGATTTTTTTACTGGCGGCAAAGCCAACGTAATTAATTAAATGCTTTGGAAATAATATATAATCCTCGTTAGGAATAAGAGTAATTTAATTGTTTCACAGTTACAATTTTTATAGCATTTATCAACTCTAGAGCTGAAGTATCTTGTGTTATACACTTCTAAAACAGTTGTGTAAAAAGTAAATGCCTAGTAAAGCCCTATCTTGTAACATTTGAAAATTAACAAAAAGTTTAGACACAACTCGAACGAAAAAAACAACACCAATACAAGGAACGTTACGTCAACAACACTAACGCCATCTCACAGTAAACTACAATATTAAGTTTAAATTGAAAGTTTATCAACAATTAATAACGCAATAAAGTGATGTGAAACCTCTTAGCTATGAACCATGATTTGTAAAAAAAAACATATAAATTACTTTTTAAGTTATTTTACGTCAGTCCGAATGCTGTAAAATAATATTGCTTAGTTCTCAAACACAGCTGTTCACCGCGTCGTCGCCATTGTTATTTTCCGTCTCTTTTTAGATCGCGTCCTCCCGGCTTCCCTCTCCCCCTTCTTTCAACCAGTTTCGCTCGATTCTCGTGGCGTGCGGACGACTGTACGTGGCGCGGATAAAAAATTCACGGTCTAATCCTTTGTCCAGGAAGAAGCTAAGCTGAACATACCACAATTTTTCACTGCCACGAATACAACTCTTAGCTAAAACGTATAATAACTGGTGTTATCTACAGGTGTCTCAACGTTTCGTGTGTTGTTTAGTGATTCCCGCATAGTCAATCGAGCATGAATAATAAAGAAGTAACCGGTGATATTGTCGTGTGTCTACTGGGAAGCGGGATCTGGTGATCATCGGGGGCAGTGTTGAGGTCGTGAGATTCGTCGTGTGATGAGTCTGCGGTGACAACTCGCCGCTGAGCGGTTGGATGGCGGCTGTAAGCGGCCCCGCGCGGCACTCTCGCGTTTCCATGAGTGTGTCCATGTCGCTGATGCAGGGCGGTACGCAGAGCGCGCCGCAGGGCGCCATCCTGGCGGCAGCGGCGCCCTACTACCAGACGCCGGCCATCCCGACCGACGTGCAGCCCGATCGTCCTATCGGCTATGGCGCCTTCGGTGTTGTATGGTGAGTCAATTTTGTTGTTGTTTATATTTTCAAACTGCCCGCGTCATACACAAAACTAATTGATCAGGTGTATTCATTTCAATCGCCGTTCGTGTACTTACTTTTGAGGCAAGTTTTCCCGCGTTTTTGTTAGCTTTTGACTTTCAAAACTTTTGTTTTGTCAAGCCACGGTCAAATTGTTTTTTTTTTTATTGAATATAAATTTTAAATTAGTTAACAGTTTTTAATAAAACGAAACAAACATCGTATCCCTCATGAAATTTGAATATGTTAATAAAAGTACGTAAATTATCCTGTTTGTGTGTAGATTTTGTTCGTTAGCAATATTTTGAAAAAAAAAAACAACTTTTCAACGCCCAAAAAAAAATTGCCCTTACTATTCTACTAAACCTAACTGTGAAAAATAATTTTATTTACCTTTACTCAGTTACATTAAAGAACGCATTGGTGTTGGGTAAATACCTATAACGCCAACATTAAGAAAGCACAGTTTAACAGAAATGTAAGAAGTACCTAGCAAGAGGAGGCGATCCCTCATTATTTTCTTGATCCACAAAACACATCCTGAAAGCAACGTATAAATCAGCATGATTAGTCTCAGTCATGGCAAATTTTCTCTCTCGTACCACAAATGTCATCCTCTACCTATTCCATAACTTCCGTGACATTGCTATTCTTAATAATTAAATGGGATTAATACAAAAGCTTAATTTGGACTATTTTAACGACCAAATCTATGTGCAAGAAATGTTTAGGTACGTAGGTATGTACGTACGAACAAAACGGTACTCTTCGAGCGATTCCTACAAAGTCCTAACAGTCCCAAAGCAATTTAAAGTAACAAAGACTTTCCCGTTATCCCGGGTATCGTGTTGTAGCCACCTAAGTGCTACTCTACTCGTCGATAAGTAAAGCGCACTAAGCAATTATTACTGCTCTTCACGATTGCTGAACAGCAATTGTAACATTACCATTACCATCGTTCGGTTTCAGTTCTCTTTACTACCTACCACTTTACTATAATATATGCAACGCAATGTCAAATCGAGTTAAAATACTTTGATTCACAAGCAAACAACCATTTCTACTTAAACTGAATTATTTTTATTCTCAGTTAACCTTGGCACTCGGTGTAAACAAGTTTCTGTAACTTTGAACAGTTTTCCAAAACTTTTCAATGCAGTGAAGTTAGGCAGTTCACTAGTCTAATCTACACCAGTTGCCTTTTGTAAACACGTGGTGTTTGAACCGGCCGGCGACGTGCATTCGATTCAGAGTGAACGACATAAGAGCGGTTTTCAATATTCATGCTGCCCGCAATCGAATGCACATTGCGTCGAGCGACCGTAACTACAACTCATACAAATCTGTTCTTTATTGCTTACGCCTTTAGATAGCTTCTCAATTAATGGCTGGCATATCTGTTATCGAAATGGAGGTAGTGGATGCGTGGTACGTTCTAGTAAGCGATTCTCGCTCTTAAGTCTATTAAAGTAAAGTCGAATTCGACTACAGATTTGGCGCAGCGTCCTGAAGTAGTGCAACAATCGAGGGTAGCGGTTGTTAGGTATGGGTGGATGCTTTGTGTCGACTCGTCGTGCGTAGGTAGGTCCCTCATGGCGCTTGCCGCGTCGATTGTGTGTGAACGACCGCGACGAGGGGAGGCACGCCTGATTATTCTGAGACCGCGTCGATCGCCGGTTGAGAGCCCTAAAACCCGACCCGCACCGTGTGCTGCTCCCAGCCCTCCTTCCTTGTACAATCGCCCGTTGAATGCAAATAAGGACTTCTTAACATTAACATTTTAGCTATTTTCTCCTTTCCGAGTCTTTTAATTTATTCTGGACCTGGCCTTTATATCTACGTATCTGTATTAAGTGTCGTTGTCTTGATCTCAAGTAGTTAGGTAGGTAGACGATATTACGAACGAAAGATAACATTTTTATTGAAACAATGCAGATTCTCTCCTCGTCTGGTTCACGTTGGCATTTAAGGACATGAGTCTCTGCTTCAAGAGAATTATGATTAGTTTGGACATCAACAACCAAGACTCCATTGCTAAGTAACATAATTAATCCTTCGAAAAAAGGGATCGACTTATTTCATTTATTTAATTTATAAGCTTTTTCATTATTTTTGTTCTTTTTTGTAAATTTTAAATTAAGTATAAAGATAGGTTCGGAAATATATATTTTATATTACAAAGAATGGAAAACGAAGTTAAAATTAACAGACATGCTTAGTTTATTAAATACAGAATAGCTATTCCATCTGCATAAAGAGAACAAAAACCAGATCGTGCATACTTCTACCTTTGTATGCAGCTGTGCGGTACGTAGATAATTTAAACTCGAGCAACATGCGATCGAAAATATTCTTGAGATATCTCGAGTCCGCCGCGCTACCTGCATGCCAATTGATAGCCACCGATATCAATGCGCAAGGTGAGGAACATAGGTCTGTACAGCTAAGCTGGGCTGGTCTTATGGTAAATTAATTACCACAAGCGTGCGGGCTGATTGATCGGGCTGCGCGGAGCCCGCGCCGCGCCTCGGGTCGCGCCTACGGTCTCCACCCTGCTGGCCGTGGCTAATTGCTCCGCCAGTTGAAAAACTTGATCCATCCGCCTTTATGGCGAAGGCGAACTCGCTCTCGAATGGAGTTTTGAACGCTTTTTGTGGAACACTTGATTAAAAGTACGATCGTCGAGGTTTTACACCGATCCTCTCTCGTAGATGCATTCGAAATTAGAACAAGCAATAATTAAAAATGTTGTTTTTTTTTTTTACTTTTGCCGTTTTTTTTATGAATTATACTCCAGAATGAATTATTTGCACGGTTTTATGCGTTTATCGTCATAAGATTTTTTTATTGGGTCACGGCAGCATAAAGGTTCTTTACCTGCTTGGTGGGTTGAACTATTTCTTACCTGCGTATGGTCTCCATAAACTACAAAATGTTGATCTTTACTGCAGGAAATATTTAAAACATAGTTATCTTTAACTAAATCTTAGCTAATCTAGCTAAATCTTCAAACATAGTAATTTGAAACGAATACTTCAAAATACATTAGCCCTTTAAAAAGGATCACATGTTGCTTTTGTATACTTTATGTGCCTGTAAAGTGCCTTTCCAACTCAAAACCCAGCTTATATTGTGGTGAATCTAAGCTATTACAAAGGTTTTTGCTTGTGTTTATATCCATTGAAATTCCGACGGGTTTCTCTCGCGTCCGTTGTATTCGAACGATTGGATCTCAAGTAATTTTAGATTATGTCTCGAAGTACAGCACAAAGCAGTAATCACGTCTGTCTACTAAAGTATTACGTGGAGCTAATACGCGTACACCCTAACTCATTTTATTGCCATATTTTTCCTTTGCACGATACAAAAGCGGCTACACAACGCTAAACAAAGGAAGCAATAACTTGGGAAACCTTTTGCTGCCAACCACAATAGAAACCATTTTTGTTAATCTCGTTAGAACACGCTTAGCAATGAGATCCTGATCGCCTAGTTTCAGGTTAATGTAGGTCTTTTTATATCTTCGGTGTGAAACGACTAACGTTATTGGATTTCGTCGGCACCACGGCATGTGCAAGACTGGTGCAGATGTGTGAAGTAGATGAGATAACGGCGGGAACTCGTCGCGCGTACCGCCGGCAAACTGGCCTGCTTACTGGTAACCAGGTCACTGGGAACTTATTCCGCCTACCGGCCTCCCGGTCAACATGCGTGTATACAATGACATAATTCTATTGTAACCTTTCCAATATACACATGATTATGACTAAAACACGGAACTCATGATAATAATACATATTGTTATAATCATCGCTTCAGAAACAACTTTCTAGTTGCGGAATAATTTAAATCGATATTCCAAACTGCTATGCTCGCGTGATCTCTTGTTATTGCCTAGAATTACTTCACAGTTTACGAAAGTTTGAAATTCTGATTGTTATTGTAAAGTTTTTATTTATCTTGGGTAGTTTTGAACACTGTTCAATAACGCTTTAAATACTGTATGTTTCTCTGCTTGGTCTGTTCGTATATATTGCAAGTCAACGTTAACTACGGGGTTATTTGCTTCTTTCCAGTCACCTGATTATAAAAACGTGATAAATCGGCAAATGACTATCAGAGGATCAGGCAACCAAAAGCTGGTCACCTATTGAAAATATATGAAATAAACATTGCGAACTAAATAGATAATAGTACCGACATTATTCTACAGAAGCATCCATCTATTTGTCAAGTGTATTTATATTTCTCCTTATCGCATCCTTTTTATTAGTTTTGCACATCGGGCGTCGACGTTAAACCGCCAAGGTTTTTGACAGTTCGAAGCATTCAAATGTTTGTTTGAAATGTTTGCTGTTACAAAACATTCCTATTTCATGAAATCCTGTTTTCCTTATCTGTTTACTAATCCAGAGTGCGCAATACTATGATGTCACGCTGCGCGTTGGTATATTAATATGGTTTCTATTTATCGTGGATACTAGTGTACAAAAAAAGATACTTATACTATTGGCATTTAAGGGTTCAATGTATTTATTGATATACAAAGCTGATAGTAAATGATCACAGCATATAGGTTTATTAACCGATAAAAGGCACATTCCAAGAAAAACCGTCGAGCATTAACCCGAATTTATCTCATGACGGGTACGAACTACGAAGGGCCGATGGTGACCTCATTATTATTTACAAAGTTATAGTGCTAAATATATACTGGAGACATGGATAGTTTGTCCAAGTAATAATAATTATAGTACGTTAGCAACAATGGACTATATTCGAAAGAAAATAATTACTGGTAATCTTAAAGTGTAATCTACTTGTCACTGTAGTTACGCTTGCCAATACTTACTAAACAATGTTTAGTATTATAATAAATCAAAAATGATAATCGCCAATCTTTTTTTTTTATTCTATGCCAAACTTTGGCGATAATTCAATTCAGTCTCGCAGATTGTTTCTTGTTCCTAATGAAAGAAACCTTTTCATTGAAAAGTTAGAAAATTCTTACTGAAAAATAGATTAGCTGAATTTAAAAATTATTGATTAAGCATAATATTACAACAATAAATGCTATCACTTGTGGGTAATTGTATTTTGTTCGGTTTCTTTGTACCAAGGAACAGGTGCATCTTTCTATTGTATGACGTAACTTTAAATTATGTAGTTCCTATCGCGTTTTTGTTCCTTGACAACTGAGTGACACGTGTATTAAAGCATTTATCTCACGTGCTGCACGCCATATTAGATGGCATTGTTCGTGCCAAATTAAACGATTGTATTTAAATTTATTGTCGTCAATCATACCTTGGAAACTTTCCTCGAAATTCGGAAATACTTAGAAAATCAGTTTTGTGAGTAAGATAATATAAGACTCTGCTTAAGATTTTAGACTTTTGAAATCAATGCCCTTCGGAGAGAAATCTTAATTAGTCAAATAAGATGTTTTGTTTTTATAAATTCGTATAAAACTTTTATTTTATGTTGTTCATACAATAGGCTAGCAATTATTTCAGCAATCTAGATTGTTGTTATCATTTTATTGTTGTAAGATTGATATGAATGTTAGAGACGTTTGAGGAAAACCGGAATTTACAACAATGTTAGAGAATTGGCTTCCCTTCAAATTCTTGGTTCTTCGTAATAGACAGCTTCTAATCATAGTCGTTACGGTTGTAGTATTAATTGGCAAATGTTTACGGGACACGACTTCCCCGTAGATATCACGGTTCGTTGAGGTCAATCAACCGCGCGGTGTTTATCAGAGATTCAGAATATTCAGCAATGCGTGCACGCCGTTAACGTGCCATTGACATTCGGGACTCGCGTTTGCAACGATCGAAATAGCACCCGCTAATATAATTATTTCCCTGACGATATGAGAAGACTTTATTTTTATACAGAGTTCAATTAGTGCGCAGTTACCATATGGACGTTGTCCTGACGGTTTTAGCTTGAACTGCCGACGCGACGACGCAATGTTCCAAATGTGATCTGTGCTAGTTACTATTTTATAGCGCGATAAAACACCAAATGTTTGGCCGATATCGGATTGATTTTTTTCGACGTTCTCATTCAGATTACTATCAAAACACAAAATAGCTATTTCCATACAGGTTGTTGACTTGTCATTATGTAAACATACATTTTGCGTATAAAGTGAGACGGTAAACTGTAACTTATACCGGCTTACTAATATAAACGTTTTCTTTAAAACTTCCTGGTATTTCAATAAAAACTCGTTCGTGCCCTGCGTTGTCAGTATTTCAAAGAATTCTCACTAATTAAATCATTACTTTTCTTTCGTCTTAACATTCAAGGTCAAAGATAACTAAAATGTCGAGGAATTGGATTGCTGCCTAACGTATCGCAAAAAACTAATGAGTGTGTGTAACTTACACTAATTAGTGTAATTGCGTCATTACGTGATTGAAATTACTGAAAACCTACTAGTATTGGGAGAAAGTGAAAATTTTGGATAATACCTTACAATTAAACCGTCATTACGTTTTATTCCGTTCACGGGTTGCAAATTACCCTCCTTGGCGTGCTCGGAGCTTGAAGTTCGGGGCGGGGGTTGGGATGGACGCCTACTGGATATTTTATTGTATCCAGCCTCACCCCGGGGCTTTACAAACTGCCGCACCTACTCCGGTCTTCGGTCGCCTTCGGTAACTTCGAATAAGGTGATATTATTTTTCTTTTATCTGGGTTGTCACGGTTGCATTTGAATGTATCTTTAGTTTAAGATATCGTCCAAAAGATTGTAACTTATTAATATTATGTACTTGTTCGTTGTTAAATTTTCATACCGATTCAAACAAAAATTGGTTACACAAGTTAGTTCCCTCCCGGTTTGTTTCGACAACTTTAAATGGTATTTTTTGCATTTGAGCATCTAAGATGATAAAATTTTTAAACCTCAACAGACGGAAACCCGTATTTCAGTAGGTACCGTTAACGGACCAAAACAGTTCTCTTAACACTTGGTATCGAATTAACAAGTCTTGCTGTTTTTGCATGCAATGTATTTATTATACGGATGTATTTGTCATGGTTTCTGGAGCTGAATCCCTTTTACTTATTAATAGTTCCATTAATTTTGCAATTCTTGAGTATTAACAGTAGAAGTAAAGTAACGGTTTATTTTGGCGCCATGTTTATTCATGAATTTCGCAGTAAACCAATAGAATATATGATATATTACTATAGTTAAAACAATATTTTTAACATATACTTACATTACCGTCGTAATTGAGAAGATACTGTATTAGTTTTGCAATAATTGCTACAAAGCGACACAAAGATGTTTTTCGCTGTGAGTTATCGATCACACATGTGCCTCGCCCGTCGCTAGTTCCCTCCGGTCCCAAGGCTCCATGGTGTGACGCAGGGACCGCACAGGGCGGCCCCAGCCCTTGCCTGCCTTCCATGCATCAATCACTTCCTAATCGAATTCATGACGAGCTACACTCGCATCTCCTGCTGCCACCTACTCTATTGAGAATGCCATTGCAAAACTCATTGTTTATGATTCGTTTCAAGCGCTTGTTCGTATTTTTTTCAGGTGATACTGATATTTGCAATAGTTTTTCTGAGTTGTCTTGTTTTTCATAAGTACTACACTGCACTATTGTATCATACCGAAGTCCCACTAAGTTTGTTTCGTTTTCGTAATTTGACAGCCGATATTGTTAATTGAGTTGCGCTTATTTGTTTTAACGACGTAGTGTTTTGTGTATGATTTATATGATAAAAGCGCAGGATAAAGTAATCTATTTTTTTGTAATGTTGAAACAAAACGACCGCCACGGCTACGATATTTTACATTTAGGGCATAATTATTCTCATAAAACATAGAATTGAGTTAAAAAGTTATGAATTAAACAAGAGCTGCTCATTTGTGTTTGTAAATTAACTTAGCAATGTCACAGCCGTGTTTTAATGTTATTCTTTAGACGAGGACTGTTCTAACGCGTTTTGTATGCAAGGAGCGTGACCCAAGTTTCCGTTTTCGGCCCCCATGTGAAAACGTTTACACAATGTCAAATTGCCTACCTGGCCGGTTGCGAAACTCTGCCTTCCTGCGCGACCGGCCATTGTCGCCGAATGCCCGATGTTAATATCAACGATAACTGTATCTGACTGCGCATTGTTCGTAGTTTTTGTCTTTGGTAATTGTGAAATTTCCCATTTGTTAGTACGCGAGCGCGCAAACGAGGAATTCATATGGTTTTGTGCCAATCGGTGTATTGTTACACAGCATTTATCGGAAACAAAGGTTTTAAATAGGTAATGTGGGCTCTAATTGGTGCGGTTAGTTCATTATGTGTCGGGGAACGAATTTATTTACAAATAACTAGGTACATTAGAAAAGTTTTAACCTCCCAGGCGATCATTTACTAAACTTTACTTCAAGTAACGCTACGAAAACTGTAAATGATATGACCTTTGAAGTATCCATCTTCCGAAGAATAAGGCTATAAATTGTAATGGCTTTCATAAGTCACGCTCAGCTTATAATTTTATCTAAGTGTCCATTGTATTTAATATGTTTCCCTCATAACTTGAGGCCCGTTAGTCGGCCGGATACAGGCGGTCATAGCGATGTTCGTACTATGACATCACTCATGCTTCTCACCAAATAGTAGTCATTAGGTCATTGACACACAATACTTACCTCCCAGGGTTTACTTCTGAGCTAATTTAACTAAATGTATGTTATCTTGAATCTTTTCATCGCTATTATTATTCTGTGTTTAAACTTACAAATCAACTTTAATTTTCATGTAGCGGTGTACACATTTAATATTGGTTGTAGACGTGTTGCATGGAAATGGCTTTGATATAGTTGAGATAAAGTATCAGTATTTCATACGATCTCAATTGTATTCTCAAAAGTAAGTGTCGATGCATATTTTTTTAATGTTATTTTTTAAGCTGAATACGAGTAAGTCCGATTAATAAAATATCAACTTCTAACTAACGGTAAAATTAATTAAAAAAACACTAGTCGAGCCCTCAAAGATATTGGACCTCCATGCGAATAGTTGAGCTTCCCTATTCCCTTATACCCACTTCACCTTCGCCCTTTTACGACAAAATAGCGCTCACTGATAACGAACACTACTCGATTATACATACTGAATTAATTAGTGTTATAGGGTACCTGTTACTGTATTGTAAGTATATTTGCATGTGTCCTAGACCTGTCGCGTGTAGTCGTGAGCGTTGGCGTAGAGATTTCTTGAGGAATAGATCTCATTCTAATTCCCTACAGAGGAGCTTTGCCACTGATTGAATATTCCACGCGCGGTACAGCTCTCTTTCCCTTCCTTGCGTTGACTTAAAATGCAAGTTTATATCCAGATTTAACTTGCAACGAAAGCTCTCTTACTTTATGTAATTAGCTGAAGGTATTCTAATTGAAAAATGAAGTCTTCTGCTTAATGCTTTAAGTTTCCTGCAATTTAAGCAACTTATATGTGTATATATAGATTACAAGTTTAAATCGTTGGTCAAATTCGCCATTTCCCCTAAGCTCCTCTCGCGATCAAATAAAAATCTTCAGACATATTTGGTACTTTAGTCGAATAAATGTTTAATACATGAAAGTTACTAGCCAGCAACCATGCGGCTACGCTTTCATAAAAACGTTTTAGCGTGTCACCATGCAGTATCGTATGACAGTAAAGCTAGTTGCTCGTCTTCTAAAACGGATGTAACGCCCATTTACGTCGCGCGGAGTAAATTCGCGCGGATGACATGGCGCGCGCGTTCCTATGCGTCGCCGCCTCGGTACGTTCGGAATCCTTAATTTAACTGCTCTCAATGCTCGGCGCTGCCGGAGATGCAGCCGGAATGAGCTTCCCGCCTGGGATTGCATTCGCACCCGCTTCGTGACTCCAAATTAATGTCGCGTCTTACGTCGACTGTTGCGATACTTGGATAGGCCCTAGGTCTATAGATGATGTGCCCCATCTAGGTTTAAGTAGCTTTTAACTAACTTTGTATGTAGATTTTAACTATGATAAGTTAGTGTGTCGTTCAATGATTATTATAAAATAATTTTAGATTTCTATAATTAAATTAGAAATATATTCATTTGAAATGTGTGATACATATATTATCTAATAACGATCGAAAGTGGAATAATGTGAAAAAAATAACATTTCAAAATATTGCTAAACCGAATAATCTTTATGAATTTATGTAACAATTAGATTTAATAGGCCGCCTAAAAATTTGGCCCCAGTTAAATTTCTTTTTTTTTGGGATCCTTTTCATTTTTGCGATAAACCACGAGAGCCCGTAGTTACAGGTGCGAGACAGTTATTACACAAGTACGCCATTCAATTCAGTTTACGTCACAAACAGTCTACACGTTTTACAAAAGTACTTTTTTAACGTCCCTCTGAAATATCGGTCACGTGCAGCGCTTTTAAACCCTCCCACACATCTTCAGTTAAACGTGATTTAAATGATTACTGGGGTGTTTTTTTATTACTGAAGCGTTTAATCTTTAACGCCCCTAACCTGAACTAAATAGATAAGCAGGTGTTTTATTAATTGTATCCTACTCTTATAGTTGGAAAGACGTTCAACTCAATTGGGTATAGCTTAGAATTAATCAATACAAGTTTGAAGTATAACAACGCCAGCAACTTGAATTTGTGACAGAATACAAATTGTCTCCTTTTAAAAAATAACTGGTTTCGACAAGTTTTACCTTGATAATGTAACAAAACGATTCGGTCCGTAATTGTATATTGTAGTAGCTGGTTAGACGGCCCCTATTCTGGACTAGGTTTAGAAGCGGAACCGGCTGTGGTGATCAATTCCAGATCTGTTCACTATCCTGTTACAAGTGTAAGGTTTCCTGTCGCCGTGGTACGAACACAATGAAACTCTCACAATCTAGTTCCACTGGATGTAACCTACACTAGAATGTGTCCACGATACTGAACATGGACAACGCATATGCCTTTTATGGCTACATTAACGGCCATTTTTACGACGTCAAAAGCGAAGTTTTAATTTTCTGTCCATTTAAACGAGAGTAACCGAATGCTCTATAAAGGATGTTCTGTACAACCTGTCTCTAAATTCTACTAAATATTTTTTTATATATTTTATTTCGTTGAGCACTCTCAATGTGTTAATATTTTATTCAATTATGTACATGCTCATCCTTAAATTTCCATCGTCTAGACCAAAGGCTACGTACTTTTTATACTTCTATTGAGATTTTTCTATGAAACGCGTCACGTACCTTTATGGTAACAAAGGCCCACCGACTGGCGGTCATTTATAACAATAATAATAGAGCAGCGCGCTAGCCACTACGTGTGATTGATTGAAGTATAGCAGCCACTCGGGCTTCGAGATGAACTAGTTGGCATACCCTATGAACTCCATATTTTTTATCTATAAAGTATTTCACACTACATATTAGTTTCTGTGCATTAAACAAAACGCAACGGTCATATGGGTGCAAATCAAAACCCAAGTTGCGGTGGGCTTTATTTTCATTTATATTTTTTACTGTTAAAATGTAGATGATACAGTTTTTTTTTAAGTTATAAATAAAAGTAAGTCCCTTCTCATCATCAGACTAAGTTACGAGCCCTCTCGATTAAGTCACATTTAAAACAAAATAATAACTATATTGAAATTGCATCATCCCTTCGCGAGCTTTAAGACAGACAGACTCTTAGACCGATAGACACGTGCTTGTTTTTTTTCGAGTGATTTAAGATAAATGTATTAATTACTCAATATTTATTTAGTTGCCGAAAACTAGTAAATTTTCAATACTTAAATTATACAACAGTAGTAACTAATCATGACTAGTCACGAGCCACGAAAACGTGATGATTTTCCTTGTTTATTTACTATTCACGCTCGAACCATAGGAGAAGCCAGTTTTTTCATTAACTTTATAATATAAATAGTATATATATAATACATGGAGCAATGGTGCGCGTTAGCGGGGTAGATTTGTGCTTGATACGTGTGAAGTGCAGCCAGGCAGCGAGGCGGCAGATGCGGCGGAGGTCACCGCACCCGGGACCAACGCAGCTGGATATTAAGCCCGACGTGAGTTTTTGTGCTCCCGGACTTCGACGTCTAGGACGAATCTACTACGCTAAGATAACGTCTCCTCTACAAAAGATCCAATCGCATAGTGTTCAATTGTTCGGTCTTAAAAATCTATCTGGGTGATTAAATTTTATATCGCTGCCTAATGCGTTACGAATTTAAAATTCAAGATATTTTTTTCCCCTTTTATCTTTACTGTGAACGGGCACTTCGTGACTTGCCCGGTCTATGCGGTCGGCGGCGTGGCGTAATTTTCTCGTTTTAAGTGGTCATTAGTTCCACAGGGACAGGAACTTTGTCTGTCGCACGACCATTAACTATACACGCATACCCGCATGCTTGAACCACTCGAAAACTTCTTTATGGCTGACGTACTAAACCGTCGTTTTTATGAAATATTCAAAAAATTCACTGCGTTTCCAACGGCCAAATAGGGTTTCGTTGGAAACAGAGATACTTTATCATTACTTATAAGAGGGTTTTTGCGACGTGAATAACGTGCCCCTAAGCTGGTCGCCGCGCCGGGTGCGGAGCTCTGAGTTTGGGGTGCGTTCACCGCATCCACGCGATCGATGCCCGGCCCCAGGCCAACTCCGCTTAGAGACCCACCTACCAAAGTTGTATTCATTTAATAATAAAAATCCCAGGTCTCTATTGCGCTGCTAACGTGACTATTCTCGAGAACCTACCCACTTACCCTATCATAATAGTCACGGCACTGTATTGAATTTTTTTCGGTACCTTGAATTTGACAAACAATTGCTTTTAACGAATTTACAGTCCCGCTCCAAAGTTGCTGGCGGCTGGGAAACCGTTTCCACTTACGTTTTCCCACAGTCTGTTTTATGCGGCTTCTATTTATCGATCATATTGTGGTTTGGATCTATATTATTTATTTTCTAAGTGAGGTTCGTCACGCTACAGCGACCAGACAGTCTTAGTTTCATTTTCAATAGGAGTTGCGTGAACGTTGCGTGCACCTAATAATTCTCAAAATTGCTTAGTCATTGATAAGAGACGATACCGAATCGTGGAGGTGTGAACGCTTTCTTGTATTTTAATTCAAAGTGATTAGTTAATATTAATAATTTCGGTGAGGTCGACGTGAACCGCTTGCAATTGTGAACGGACGAAGATAAACGACTAACAACTAACGTCGAGAGCTTCTCCAAACGGACGGCCTACAAACTGGTTTGTTACACAGGTACACGGCCAAAAATTATACGTAGACAAAACCCAAACCCGAATTTCGACACCGTAAAATGGTCCTTTGACAAAGGCGCATTCCGATCGCGTATCATCCTGGCACAAAAGACCTGAAGGTAGTCTTGTTACTAACAATAATGCTTAGGCGGTGTCTTAAAAACCTGTCGTTTCTTCGAATTACAATTCGTATTTTGTAAGCTTTCATTTTTCAGCATTTGAATAACATTTTGTCAATAGCTTATTGAATATATTATAGTAAGTAGGTACATATTTATCCATTCACGGTCCCGTTAGACCCTTCCCTATATTACATCAACGTAGGGAGCCGATATCGTTTCTGTCGTGTCCCACGAGTCACGCTTCGCGCTATCCAGTATATTTTCATCTGTTATATTTTTCATTTATAGCCTATGTATTATTCTTTCCTTGAACCATATTGCAAAGTAAACTTACTTAATTTATGTACGCCGCCAGGGATCCCTCGACATGCAGTGTTCTCGAACAAGATACGAGTTAAGTACTTTGCAACTTAGTGTGCAAACTTGTGTGCAGACAAATCCCGTCAAGGCGATAATGTCGTAACTCTTATTCGGAAGAGAGCACTTATGTAAGGTATTTTCTTACTGCCAAAAAGTGCCTGAAATGATGCTTTGAAATGGCCCATAGCATCTTCAAAGGCCAGGTTTGTTTAATAACTTTCGTTCGCGCTCGTAAATTACTTCTCACTTGCCTTTCTGACGATTTAACGACCCTTTACACCAGTAAAGTGCACTAAGACTATGACTAAGGAATTATTCTTTACGGCGCAGTTTTTTTTGTGTTTATTACTTTTTGTAACATAATTGTTAAGTATTGTGAAATAATAATATTAAAAAATGTGTCCTTGTAATGGATTTGGAATTTTGAATGGATGCATTGTCATGCGGCATACCAGTGTATATAATTTTAAAACAGGATTCGAGTGGAAGAATCTATGTAGCGATCCCTATCCGAGGTTTGGTTGATCTCGAGGAGTGATTGGAATGCCCGCCGGAAACCGCATCAGGTAAAGCGATACGATGAACCCAGTCTGTAAAATAAAGCTGAGCGCACACTGCGCTACGGGCGCTCGTCCCGTCCATGCGCCTTGCTGCGAAAAAGGCACATTAGAATAAATTAACTCAAAATGATGACGAACCGGCGCGTCCGGTTGTGTTTTATTCGGGCAATGGTCTCGTGTAATTAATATACGTAGACGTTTGGCTCACTCGGCAGATAAATTTTATGTTTGGAGAGCGGAAGCGAGATTTACTGTGACGTTCCTCTCGACGGCGTCGTTAACGGCAATGACAACTTCAGAATAGACCATGATTTTCTGTGTACATTTGCTAATTAAAACTGATTTCTTCAAACCTTACTTGGCGTCCGCTCAGCTCATCTTGATTAAGATTTTGGGGTTGTTGATCTGAGGAGTGGGGTGTGAGCGTGCGGTCCTCCCTCGCCCCGGCCCCCGCCCGGGCCTTTATAGCTTGCTCATTCATCGGTAACTGTGCCCTTCAAGTTTTCGCGACCTTTGAGTAAGAATGGAAGCAAGGACAGATGTTTACTGAGCGTTAAAATGGACCTTACGAATGAGGGACTAAATAATGACCTGCCATTTTAAATACCAAAACGAGATTTATTATATCCAGCCTCAATGAAAAGAATCAATCTAATTATTATACCAAATATATCGAACATTAAACATTGAATTGACCTTCGTTTTATAAGCGAATTAGATAAAATCGAATAACTTAATACATACTCATATGTGTTAAGTTATTCGATTTTATAAATAAAAGAAAATGTGGTAACAACTTTTGATTATTGCCTATGGAGAATAGTAAGTCTCCTAAATTGATGGTACCTGTACAATTGATTCGATTTGCTTGATTCTCGAATGTATCGTGAGACGATCGTATCGTATAGCCCACAAAAGATTAATAGTCAGAATCGATTATCTGTTAGTAATAAGTAGTATAATCACGCGATAACACTGTTGTACTTACCTGAAGGATTTATGCTTGCTATGTTTGTCTACTCCTTAATTACCTTGGTTATAATTAAACGGATTTATGTAGCGGAACTCGTGTGCACTTGCTTTTAATATTCATACAACGTAAACTTAACTTTTGTATTTTGTAATAATAATTAATACGATGCTAGGCCGGTACTGTAGATACTGTAATGACGCTAAATATTTTACGGATATTTCATATTTCGATAAGTCACATACATATATTTACTGTGGTTATGTTGACTATTCTTCTATTATAAATTCAGTCTAGTCTTCTATTATGTTTTAGTGTTCAGCAAAGTATGCGTTTATTCATGTTTCGTCCTAAACATTGAATTAGAAATCGTTTGGTAACGACTATATTTACGATTATTTCTTCAAAGACACAAAAAAGAAACAATAATTGAAATTATAGTTACTGCTATCTACATTAATATGCGTGGTATTGTGTAACTTTCAGTTTTATGTACCGTGGAGTAATTTCTCAGGCGTCGTGATTTACGCCGGCGGCCTCGCTCTGCTCAATAAACAGCGTGAAAACCTGCAGGGAACCGTATAACTATTCAAGAGTTTTTTGCACTGCTTTCTAATCTATCGTTTTAGCTATTCAAAATCGTCGGAACGAAATAATAGCGGCA
This sequence comes from Trichoplusia ni, assembly GCF_003590095.1. Classification (NCBI taxonomy): domain Eukaryota; kingdom Metazoa; phylum Arthropoda; class Insecta; order Lepidoptera; family Noctuidae; genus Trichoplusia; species Trichoplusia ni. The sequence continues at coordinate 8,325,421 of NC_039480.1, forward strand.
GTTCTACTCTAGGCCACGAGCGATAGAACAATGATGTGTTATCTATCTAACGTGTTTTGCGAACCAAGTCACATAAAAAGTTTAAATTTTTAACATTCAGATGAGGTTTAAATGTAAGTAATTATATATTTTGCATTTACCAAAGTTTCATTATTTAACCAAACAAACAAAAAGTTTAAAAACATTTCTGGATTGTTATATCTACCTAACTATAGTTAAGTAACGGAACACTAGCTCATGGTTACAATGTTGCTCAATATTCGTTGCTCCAAATATCTTACAAGATGCATACCTGCGACCGGTCAGGGCATAACGACAATTAAAATATATTCAGCATGACTCACTGCATCCACCGATCGCTAACAATAAGTTAACAAGCATATTTCGTAACTAAACCGACCTGTTGAAATTGTATTCAAATATTACAAACGTGAATCATCAACACTCAATCTTTAATGAACTTAATAAATTAAGTTTGTATCTTCATTTTCTGACTCCAAAACTAAAATTCGAGTGTTTAGTTCTTGTTCCACAGTTTTTATTTGGATCCTGTAAATACACGTTCGAATCCATAATCAACTTTTTGCAGAAAACTTACGGAGATATCTATTTAGTATCTCAAAAAATGGTAAAGTGTGAACTATAGCTTCTGGGTGCGAATACGATACGTTTTGCGCCTCGCATTACTATCTATGTATGTATCAGATTTATTGTACACTTCGTAACAGTAAACATGTTGAAAGGGGGAGTCAGTACTTGTATTGGAAGTATTTGGTGTTTAGTGACAAACTTTTATTCCTATGAGTTTTGTTAAAAACACAATAAGATGTAAAACACATTTCAATACTTATAATAAAAGGCTAGTAGACTGTACATAATTTAATGTTGTGAATTTGCTGTTGCTCGCGGCTTCGTCCACCCTAATTTCGGTTTAAGCTGCAAAAACATTACCATCCTTTAACGAAGTCGGATAAAAGTAGGCTGTGATTATCCAAGGTCTCAGCTACCTCCATACCAAATTTAATAGTAATCGGTTTAGCCGTTTTTGCCTGAACAAGTAACAATTTTGCACTTACATACAAACACACATACTTTCGTATTTATAATATTCGTGTGAAGGATGTTTTATTGGTTTGATCGAAGGACGCGAGACAGAACTGTACATAGTACAGACTGCACAGTGTATAGCTATAGTTCGCATACAATAAATACGATCACGATTCATCTGCCAAACGCAGGCCGCAGGATGTTACAGCCGTGGATATTGTTACACGCCAAATGCGCTCACTGATTTTATAGATAACAGCTTGAGTAATAGTCCAAATTGAGAATGGTGCGTTTATCAAACTAACATTCGGTAAACTTATGAACTATTTACAACTTCTGCTTTAAACTTCTTCGTTTGTCATTTAAGCTGGAACATCGCGGGTAATTAATTAATGATCAAGTTTTATACAAAACCAAATTATTAAATACGTTTGAATATCACATGGTTTTTGTCACACTCAGCATGAACACTGATTTACTCTTCCTGGGTGCAGGTGCCTGCACCAATCTCTATATCTATTTAAATTAATTGCCGTTTACATTTATTCTAAATGAATATAGGTAGACTAATTGAAATGTATGCTAATCAATAGGCACAGCGATGACTCGGGCTTGTGCGATCGCTTCCGCACACCGTGCTGGCAGTCAGCGATGTAGGTTAACTGCCAGCAAGCTGGCACGCTCCTCAAACTCTACAATGTTATACCCGCGAGTATGGCATCGCGGCTCCTTCACAACTTCGATAATAAAACACCCGCTCATTGTTAGCCTATTGCTAAGTGACGAACGTTTACGACACCGATAAAATTTGCACTTTAATAGAAATCACTACTGCAGTATTTTATTTTGCGGTGAATAATAATTTGCTCGCGTCGCCGTCGCGGTCGTCGGCGAAGTCGTACCGAAGCGCTATTGAAATTTATTCTAAATGCGCTTTGTCGCCTTTTCCACGTTGTTCCGATAGCTCGATAAAAGGAAAAACCGATCACAACTTACTGGCCGTTCGTGAATGTGCGATAATACAACACAAATAAACCAAAGTATTTACGAAAGCAGGAACTGGTAATACACGTGTAATTATCGTGTTTCCAATATTTCATTATGACAAACGGCGAGTAGCGTCAACAGTTCGCGATATGAGAACTGTTACGCAACACAAGTGTGTTAGGTCCTAAGCAGTGTAGCGCGGCTAGTGGTTAGACCACTAGGCAGTCTTTTCATATCGTGAAGTAGGTCGGTGCGGCGCGCGGCGTGCTGCAGTGGTGCCAAGTTGTCGAGCCACGGACGCCAATGGCGGTGCTCAGCTGATCGCGATACCGCTCACAAAGGTCTCTGGGTTAATCGTCCGCCACCATTATACACTTAATTGTACCATTACATGCTTACCTGCTGCCACAGCCGCACTAGTACTCATTGAGCCCCAGTAAGCGGATCATTTCACTTTAATACACGTTATTAACCCAGTCTCGAAAAAATAAAAAGTTTTACCCGTTAACACGATCAACTTTAGAACCACTAAGTGCTAAAGAATTGTTCGCGGAATCTTACCAGATTGCTTACGTATTTGAACTTTGTTTAACTTTAACTAAGTTGTATTGGCGAATAATATAGGGTATCACCCTATTATTCGCAAAGCGTAAGCATAAATAATGTCTACCAAATACATAATGTGATCTAACAATGGTGTAAATTATAACTTTCTCGTATTATTAATAGCTCCCCGGCGTGCTCCAATTAAGTCTGTATCCACCGAGTTAATCGTACCGACCAGCTGCGAGAGATAGAAAATAAGCGCCGTAGGAGCAGGAGGGCTCTTGTGAAAATATCGCCATCGCCAGTCCGCGGGGCGTGGGCGAACGCGAGGCGAGGGATGAGATGATTGATAGCGGCAACCGCAGACCATGGTGCCGCGGCCGCGTCGGTACCGAGTACATCCATACCAAGGACATGAATTAAAACCAAAGCCACACAGACATGTACTCTATGGTATGATAACAACACTTTGTTATTACACTAAAACAACTCCGGTAATCAGAGATCTCAATACACTTTAAATTGCGATTCAGCACTCACTAGCGAGCCTCTAGCATTACCTTGCCCGCCTCCGATGCAAAGATTTGTCATTGTTACTGTTGGTACTGAAATTAATAGTCCAACTACTAGTGCTACAAATTATTACTACATAAAAAAACATCCCCTCAAAATCTAGCTTTTGTAGGAACTTAATATATATATTTTTTAAAATGTATCTTCTTAAGTAATTTTAGTCTCTGGAGATATCCTTCGTCACAGGATAGTGTGATAAAAAGTAATGTTTCTTAAGATAAACAACAAAAACTTATCGTTCGTTTCTTTTTTTATGAAAATATGAATTTTATTTTCAAGTGATTTTATCTGCCAACTATAAAAAACGTTTTCCAATTAAGAGGTTAGTGTTGGTAACAAATGTTTCTTTGAAAAAAAAAACATACGGGTCGAATTGAGAACCTCCTCCTTTTTGAAGTCGGTTAGTTATAGATAAAAATGTATGGTTAATTGCAACTGATAGAAAAACCCAATAGCCAACCAAATACTTTGTATCGAATGAAATAGAAACATGACTTTTGGGCGATAATTTATTCAAAAGCTTAATTAATATTAAATGACTTAGTCATCATTATTATCATGTAGGCTATACGATCTTGCGAAAAGATATTCCCAATCAAAAATGCAAAATAACAGTCGCTTCACTTACGCAAAAGAAGGGCGTAATCTTTTTTAAAAAACAACATTTTGTACTAAAAAATTTGTAAATATTTATTGTTATCTATATTTATGGTAACAATCAAGTTTAAGTTTATTAAAACTTCTCCGGTAGGTAGATTGGGAACATTATTGTGAGCGAATTAAATGTAAGGTGGTAGTAATTCTCAACTTTTCTGATATTACAATAGCAATATTGAGCTATTCATATTTCATCAACGGTTCGGGTATTATAATTGAGATGACGGCTTTTCGATTGAATTTAGGTCTGTTTATAATCTTACTGAATACTATCTAAAAAAATCCGAATAATTGGTATAGAAAATTGTAAAATACATTTATATGACATCTCATTCTTCACCAATTTATCATAACAGCTGTTTGAAGTTCCAAAAAAGTTTAACACCGGGGTACACTTTTTATTCACTATGAAATACTAATTTTTACTCCAAGACTTGAAATTGCGATTGCCATACTATTCAGGAATAGCCCACTTAGTTAACAATGTTTGTTAAATGTTAGTAACGAGTGTACACATTTTATGACTGGTTTTAACAATTGTAGTTTTTCTTGTTATGATTAACGACAACATATATTATTTGCATTGCACATGCGTTTCAACTATTTGTTGTTAAGGAAACAGTATTTGTAGTTCGTGTAGCTGAAACATGTTAAAAGTGGCGTGCAAAATGCAAATAGAAACCCCTCTATATTATGAATGTTCGAATGATTTATACGTTAATTTCAGTAGGTGTTTCTTAACATTTATGATATCTATTTAAAAATGGTTCACAACCTAGTTTCTAACTTCGCATATTTAAAGTTCAAAATATTTTCACGGAATAAGATCTCGTAATACTGAAAATTAAAAAAAAATTAAGTATGGTTTTAAAACAAATTCTGTATCACCTCTAGACAAGTAGGTAAACCATATTTTATCAATAGCCTGTCTGAGTTTTATCGAATAAAAAGATACATAAGAAACATAAATAAATTAAAAGGACATTACCACGAACGCCACTTCTATAGAATTGTATCTATGAATGATCTTATCAGCATATCAAACGTAATTGTTTCCTTCATTCACTTATCATACACATTTATTCTATATTATGAGTTTGAAAAAGTTTTACTTGTAAACTTACTAAGTGTATTTTTAATACTTCCACTTCCTTTTAAAGATTTATCAATCAAACCCGCTATCTTTCGGATATCCTTTATGATTATTTATTAGTAAGAAGAAAACACTACGGTTAAGTTTGAAACTAGTTTGGTATTGCCTATTCAATATCTCCTTGCTCTGTGCTCTGTATATTGTATAGTTTAACAAAAGAGTTCTACCTGCGAACCTACTCCGTACACGTTATGGATTTGAGGGAATATTTTTTATTTGCTCACAATGGCGATGGCGAGGCTACTGGGTCCCTCAGCCCCAGCTCGCTTCCGCTCGGGTGCGATGAACCCCACGCCCGACCGATATTGTTGCCACCTCATAATTACCTTATTAACAAACCGATACAACCGAGTAGTATATGTAAGTCTAGCTCACCTGTGACTTGTTTTACTTCGGAGAAGAGACTAAAACATGCTGCATTTCATAAAGTCTGAATCTATGAGCCCTTGATGACTGTATTTTGAAGTAGGCAGTTAACTCGCCAACGCATTAATATAATTTACTTCTTTCAACGCTCTATTAGGATCTTAACTAATAAAATTCGCGGGCCAAACTATTTGATGCTTTTGTGAAATATAAATTATCGATATCAGCGTTAACCTACCACAAAGTTCTGAGACAATATTTATTGCAGTTATATGCTAAGTAGGTAGACAAGGCTGCCTTACTTGAATTGCAGACTGCAAAAACGTTCGTGTTCGCATTCTATTCTAAACATTATCGATTGACGATGCGTCGGGTTTTTTTGCTGAAACTACAACACTAATATAATGAAGTATTAACGAATTAAAATGTCCACCGTCGTCAAAACTTCTTTCCCGCACCGAGAATAATTAATCTACTTCAAAAGTATTACATAGGTTTTTAAAAACAACGAATTAAGTTCATAATTTCATGCTACCGTACTTCGTATGTAAAGAATGTTTGAAGTGTATGCTACTGTTGATATCTCCATTTAATGTTATCTTTTTGTTCCAGGTAAGATCGCGTTTGGATCACAGCCATATTAAGCCATTCGTTCGTGAGTTTAATTACCATCAATTTAATATATATTACAGAACGAATGTTATTCATGCATACACTATTACATTCATTCATTTATTTTTATTGCAATGCGGTTTGCTATCAAGTAGAAATGTATTGAATTCAAATGTGTAGTCTCTAAGTAAATTGGCTAGGAGAATGTGTTAATTTCTTACTGTTACTGCATTAATAAGAACTCCTGTTATTATAATACGAGTAAAAATGCTCAAAGCTGTGAAACAAAGAAATGTATTATGTAATCGACAATACATTGTAGGAACAAGTAAAATACTGGTTTGGATTCCCTTAAGAGGGCACAGGTGTTGTGGTGAGGGAAGAGAAAATGGGCCTGACAGCTGGCACGCGAGCACCTGCCCATCTGCAAGCGTTCCTATGGATCGTTATTAGACATATCCTGACGGCTGAATAGAAAGACGTTTTATTACGCAGTTGCAAGCTCACGTTCCTTAATCTGATCTTAATACGTCATTATTTAACTTAAATATTTATGTTTATAATACTTTAGCCGGTCGATATCTTCTGTTAATGTAACTCGGTATTTTCATCACAATTTTATAACTCACCAATAAAATTATAAGCGCAAGCGGCCTCTTATTAGTAATAATAAAAAGCATTTTCTTTTTACGTCTATTTAAAAAAAGCGTTACCTGTTTCGTTACTTAAATTTAATTATACTGAGCGCTAAAAGTACAAGACTTTAAAAACTGCACAGAATTTACGCTTTTATTCCCCTAACTAGAACAAAAATCCGAAGTTGTGAGCATAAACATGCCGGTGGTAAACCTTCTGCGCAGAATATCTTTAGTGCGAGCTACGTAGCTCATAAAGCGGGCAAGGCAGTAGCCCGTAAATACGGAGCCTGTCCGTTTTATTTAAAGCCCCTAATTTTAATATCCGTTTTCATTTGTGTTGTACGCCTCATTGAACTTTCTGGGCAAACATGCTCGAAGGTCTTGGGTTAGATTTCTATTTTCATCCGTTTTCTTTGCCGAGAAAATTGAATTAAAAGGCTTGCTTTTATATAATCTAAAATAAAAATAATCTATTACGGCCAGGAATTGTAAATAATAATTACCAGAATCATTTTTTGAGGCAAACAGGCGACACACATGTGAAAGCATTTTCGCGGTTCAAATCGATTAACGTGGTTTCACAAAATCAATATTCTACTTGTGTAGTCGGTGATCACGCTCCAACAAATTCATCTACTACCGCAAACAAAAACACATCATCGAATTAAATGTCCAACGAAAATAACGAACCGCTATCGTGTAAACGGGCCGCAATTTACTTATGAAGAAAAACAACCCGTAGTTAAACATTGTTTTTGCATTATCATGGAATTTAGTGCCGCATTCACCATACATTCTAAAAATTATACGTTATTGTAGATGCAGTAATAGTATACTTTATCTATTTAATGGTTGTAGGCGTATGCGTTATATTCTATTGATAATAATTTAATATAATTGTGCAACATGCAATCTCGATAATAATGTGTTATTTATTTGAGGGAATATCTGATACAGTTCATACGAATGAGATAATATTTAATACATAATACGGTTGTTGGAATTCATCAACAATATTGTTTGTTTACGTGTTATATCAATACTTGTCTTGATAAAGGTTTGAAAGGTGTGATAGTGCGCTAAACAAGTTACATTATAAAAATAGTTTTTAACTGGGTACATATCAAACGTATTACTGTATATTTTACTACTAATGATTAAAGAAATGGGAGGAAATACGCTCATTTTAATAATTATTGTTAAATGATGAATGATAATATTATATTATTTCCCTGTTCCCCTTCAGAATCTGTGGTAGCCTGAAATTCGTCCGCAGCAGGTAACATTTTGACACAGTCACGTCACGATGCTAACTATCTTGTACAGTATGATAATGTGGCTTTCTGTTCGCACAGGGGATCACGGCCACCCACACTACTATCGGGATTTGCGAATTTGCCTACATTACCTCCGATACCTCTTGGCCGAGCTCCATTTGCTTACATACACCTCATATACCAAGCTATGACGTATAACCTACAGTATAAGACACAGTTTTCAACGCCCACAACCAAGTATGGATGAAGTAGACATGAAGCGGTACCATCTGTTCCTTCTGTGAAATGTGTTATTTAAGTACAGGTTTGCGTGCTCAGGAAATATCATATCGTGGAAATATTGGCATTCACATTGTTTTGCAAACGCATTAATATACTAGTTTCGGAATTTTTCATTGCTACAACGACATTTTTAGAAAGAGTTTTCAGTGTGCAGTAGTCACAAGTTTTCGAGACACATTATCGATTTTATTCCCAAGTTTCCTATCATGAAATGCAATCCCCATTTGGTGCCATGTCGCTCGAGGTACGAAAACCGTCTAAGGTGAGTCATTCTAACGCCGAAAATATAGCGCCTTGGTTAACCAGACTCATAATAGACAACTAGCCCTCTTTGAACAAAGACAACAAAAGGAATAAATGAATTGAGACAAGAGACTATGACTCCATTTAACTGTGCGGAACTCCAAGTTATAAAATATATTTAAGTATCAATATAAATATAATTCCAGTTACCTAAGCTGATTTTATCATATTATGTATCTGGTTTTAATTTAGCTTAGTATAGTGTTTTGGTGAAGTACGATGTTTTAAAATTAAGTATTTCAATGGTGCACGAACATTTCCGTTAGCTCAACGCTTTGCAAGAATTCAGAGATTGATCAAATATCTACAAAACTAACTGCTTGCGATCAGCTATCGCAGTGTGACGGTTTTGCCGCGCTTATAACGGAAAATTTTAAATTCGTTCGATTTTCCAAGCGACAGAATTTCGATTTTCCACATTACTTGCTATTTTGATATTCGGAAGAGAGATTCGTAGTTTAATACCGCAAAGTATTCAAAGCTATTAATATTTATGATTTGTTGGGGTCATATTTCAGTATAATAGGTTTTGAATACTATTAAAGTTTAGATATTTCTACGAATTCTATGCATTTAACTGCTTTTTATAAAAACCGTTCTTTGTTCACGGATATTGAGCCAGCAAAAAACCGTTGTGTTTAGGCGCTGTTGCACTTACCATGACCTCCAGAAACGTGCGGATAGCAAGAAGTATTTAGTTTGCTTTTTGTTACTACTTAATGATGTCTAGCAGTTACGTAGACGGTCAAGCGGCAATTCGTTTAGACTAGTTAATAAAAAGCATTCAATAGCGGGGGTGTTGATAACAGAATTCATTAAATTATATAGATAAAGCTATTGAAGCAACATATGAAATAATTTGTGAAGACGTCTTAAGTCAAAAGATAATAGGATATTTTTAGCCTGAAACTAATATTTGCACATTAGAACTTAACACTCTGAACGATTTATTCTCAAGGAATAATTGAACTTTTTGGAAGATTTAAAATTTCTTTACACTTACTTGTGACGTGAAGTGCCAGAAAAGCAAATCAATTTGTCACAATTAGTTTATGTTGATGTTTTGATTAGGATTTATATGAATATAACTATTCGCATTATCAGTCTAGACGTTGTCTGTTAAGTGTTGATACATTACTAAGAAGTTTTAAAATAAGTATTTTAATACTTCTTATATACATATCCACTTCTTATATATTGTAATACATTACAATTTCGCAATTTACTTTCCGCACGTAAATTATTTAGATTTGTTTAATCTAATTCAAACCTAGTTAAACATTATTTATTTATTCTATAAAAGGATCATAACAATAAAGCAACATACCTAAAAAAATACCTACACATCAAAACGATTATTTTTATAAGAATTTCGTGTTTAAATCCCGTTGTTATAATTAAAGCGTGTCCGGTGTGGGTTGGCCCCTTAATCTTTTCTCTTAATTACATCGCTATGTTTTTATACCGCTCTGGTGCCTTGTCCTCGTAAGCCATTCAGGATAAAAGTGGACATTTTACGCGGACGGAAAAATACCATTGTTTTGTTGGCCTTATTATCAAGCCTTTTTTATTCTTAACACGATACAGCGATTAAGTTATTGCAATTAATGTCATTCGATCTAGGTTTAATCCAGATCAATTATGTGCCAAACTACTTTTATTATCTACCCGTCTATGAACACTGCTCTAAATTCAGGGTTCTCGAAGTAATGTTCATCACTTAGTTTAATTGTTTTCCGATCCCGTCTTTCTGATTTTTTTTTTCTACAGTCAACGAAGTTTGCATAGCGAAAAATATTCACAAAATTAAACGCTTATTATTTTTAATAAGTAATTGTAAGTGTTTATACCCTAGCATTGGCAATTCACAAACGTTATTCTTACTTAATCTAAGGTCGTAACCTCTTTGCCTAAGTGACTATTCTTGTTTTGGCAAGGGAAAGTAGATACGATGCCATTTACATAACTATTTGATAAATAAACAGAAACAAATAACATTATACTAACATTTTATGTTCACAACTAGATGTTTTGACATGTTCACATAGGTTGATAGTTGTAATTATACCGTTTGTTACCAAACATTGTCAAGGCAAACACAGCCTTCCTGTATATAATGAAAACGGAACTGATTCTATTTTATTGAAAGTTTGAATGTTTGTTTGTTTGAATTATTTAATGTTTGGTAATCCTACTTAAAAAATGTCCCGTCCAGCATTCATCCCTTGTAATAATCCGTCATTTATTGTGTCGTCCCTAATCCTGCTGAAGCGACGTTTCCCATCAGCTTTATGGATATATTCGTTTAGGACTTTAGGTGGATGTTTTAGCAGTAGGTACTCAACTTTGGGACGCCACGCGTGTAGTGAGATTTGGATTACCGAATTTATTCATCGATTTCCCCCATTAGGTTGGCGTTGCGTCGCGGCCGGTTGGCGGCTGGCGCCGAGGTTGCAAATTTCACGGCGCCCCTGCCTCGCTCCTCGTGGCTTGTTTGCGAAAATGTCACGTCGCTGAGTGTACCCCTCCCCCACGCCCCCGCCCAGCTCTCCCCAGCGAGCTCGACGACCGCGACGTGTTCTTCTGTTGGTAACTTGACTCGGCTTTGTGAGTCGAGACGCGCGGTGGTTGTATACGTGCACCACAAACTTATAGCTAGTTTGACTGTTCGACTCCCCCGCACCAACACTTCTATTGCTGTTCTACACATAAACAAGAGATCATGGTTCCGACGTTACGCGACCGTTAACTTTGACAACGGTAACTTTAAGTCTTACTGCATTTTTAAAAACGGTTTTCAATATCGCAACTACAGCATTTCTAAATAATATCTTTCCTATCAACAGACTAATAATTTAATATGTCTTGGTCTATTTCTGAAAAATAAATATAGTTTGTTTATTTAGGTCCCTGTAACGGTTAATTTCTGATGGGGACAGTGAAAGCACATTGCATTGCTTTGCACATTCATACGAACACTGTGTACAGTGTGTACCTACCCAACGCGTCACCCTAAAAGCCATCGAGCGAGGCAGTCATGTCACTCAAAGCCCCAAAATTCCTCGCACAGTGATATTTCCGAAGAGGGGTTTGCCCCGAAAGACGTCGCATTTGGCTTCTGCTATTTTATTTGAGGATTTTCACCCTGGGGAAATACAGCCGACTGCTCGCATTGGGAGGGTACAGTATCGTTTCTGTCTTTCTTTACAATTCCATGTTTTATAAATCATTTAAATACTTATTTGCGCGGGTTTATCGATTGTCATAAAGTACAGCACGTTTGGAATTAATCTGTTAAGGTCGACGTGCTTGGATTTACACACAATGGCAGCTCGGGCACGTTTGCGTGTGTAAACGATGAAATATTAGTTAAGTACTCATTGGATCGGACGGCGTGGTTATCGAATGACCGTGGTCAGCGCGCGCATGCTCCACATTGCCACCCATTTAAATTTTAAGCTCGTCAGTTGAGCCGAATACTCCACTATTCTTTTGTGCCAAATAGGCCTACGTTCCCTTTGAACCGTCCAATGCCAAAAAGCAGCCGTGCGGACCTCCGACCCTCGTCGTAAACTGCCCTATCTCTGACGGGCAGCGGCTTGCGGATTATCAAACTTAAATCGAGCTTCCTTTCGCATTACTTATGTTGAATCAAGTTCTCGCAGAACAGATAAACCGATGTAGGTTTCCATTACATTATTACTGCGATTTATTTGTCAGTCAGTTAGTAATGTTACACGAATGTAGACAAATCTCGAATCTAACGTGCTGCACGTGCGTTATCTAATGGTCCAAAATGATGGCACTTCGATAACACGTAACAATTATCGACAGCCCTCTGTTTAAGCTATCACGTTTGTTACAGGATTAAAATAATTGTTTCATTTTGTGTGATGTGTACATGGGTAAGGAGGGATAACGGTGTATGTTTGTTAGATTATTACATTCAGGCGTCGAGAACGGTGTCGAGGGGCGTTCATAAGCGCGATACGCTCCGGTTCCTTATCTAGATGTGCAATTCTTTGTTTGCTGTGTACGCAATTTCCCAAACGACGGGCGTGAGTCGGGCGGGGAGATAAACCGTGCAAGGCCTAGAGCCGCGCTTGGAGATGGCAGATATCTGTGCGTAGTTCGCCGCCTTGCCGCCTCACCGCCAGCAATATTTCTTCCAAGCGTGTCGCCTCCCTTCTTTGGTCGCCACTGCCGTTGAAATATGATTTGTATTATGAAATATGACAGTAACATTCCCCGAATAGGCTTTTACCAATTTATTAGCTGTTATTACCACTATTGCGTTTGAAATATATAGTGATGTGCCTAAATATTTATAATATAATACAACATTCATGACACTTTTTTGTTGTTAGGATTTGTAATCAATAAGTTAGACTCAGCTGGGCGGCAGCATGAGAAATGGTCCTACAATTTTTTCTTTGACCACAAAGCTAGATGCAGGTGTGCGAGTGTGGTGACCAGAACGGCAGGTGCGCTCCTGCCTCGTTTGCACTGTTTATTTTCAATTATCGTGCCTTGTTCGATAGTTTATCTACAGGTTTTTAACATGACCGACAGAAAGGGGTAATTTGTTTATCTATAAAACTTTACCCGGATGCTATTTAGAATAATTAATTTAATTGTGTTACAAAGTGATGTTCTAAATTAATTCTGAGGTCATAATATTTTTCGCGTATAAAAAATTACTTTCTTTTTTCTGGGCCTTAACCGTTAGGTGATATTATTTTTGCTCATTTCTCCTCTGTCTGTCATAATATTAAATTATTCCAGAAAGGTGTCTGAACTCCTCTCTTCACGATTTGCTTTCGTCGTAACATGACGTCCTTGATAATAAATTGTATTACCTAATTAGATATCGAATTTCTAACTGTACTTCAATTGTGGCTTCGTCAGATGTACGATATTGAGATTATTCATTTTCTTAACTGCAGTTAATTGTGAGCCCTTACGTAATAGAGTGTAATAGCAGGTCGGTCTGTATGCAAATGTAATGTCCGCGGCTCGGGGGAATCACGGCTCGCGCTCCGCTCCATGTGAATCGGTATCGTAGCTATGACGTCCTGTCCTGACACTCTAATTGTAACGCTCGCTTTTTGTGTCCAGCCTCAGGTACACGGAAATGCCATTAGATACCTTAATGGTTCGTGGTAAATATACTTTTATCGGCGATGCGATATACTGATAAATTAACTCAATATACGACGCACCCGAGCCACGTTCACTTCCCAGTAATTACACACTGCTAAATACCATAACATATTTTAATGAGTACAGTATATTTTAGGCCATCGACATAAATTAATTAGACAGACTCAGTCGAGACTAATGAACCGATAACCTTTAATTATTTTTGTTTGCTGATTCATTTAAAATCTGCAATAGTTCACCCACGCATTAGTAAATAAATAAACGTTGTTCTTCGCGGTGATAGTTGGCAAACGTTTGATCTAGAATACAAATCAGACTTTCCTACGCCAACAGCTGGTCCAACCAAAAACAATTAAAATAAAACAAGATGTTATTCACTTACTTGGCTTGTCGGCTAGTAGGTAGTTGATGACCCCGTTATTAGAGACTAAAATGACGACACGTTTTTTTTTGTGTTGCCAACCAAATGAACTGACCATGACCGGTTTTAAAACATACGGCTTAGATAATATGTAATGTATCCACTCTAGCGAATGTGCGACTAGTTTGGCGAAGACGTGATTGCGAGTACTTACGTCGCCGGATCGTCGGTAGTTAAATGCCCAAGTAGGCAACAATTGATTGATAGCGCAATATGTCACAAGAACTTTGCTCGCTTTCCACGTAATTGTTGCTAGATCACAATGATTAATTCAGTGCGAACTCGATTTATGTCAGAAGTTTGAGAAAATATGAATGCGAGTTGTGTGCGATGTTGCCGTATTCATGTAGTCGCGAGCGTGGGAGCGTTACTATGATTTGTTTACACCGGTCGAGTAGGTGCGATCAGCTGGCGGTGTGACGTGTTCGCGGCGTGCGCCGGCGGCGAGGCGGCCGCGGAGGGCGCGGGCGCCGCGTCACTCTGACGTCGACGTCTTGCCCACTACGTTTGTCAATCACAATAAAACGCTATTGAAATCGTTCAACGCTCTGAACGTTTATTGTCTATCGTTTTGAATATTACTGCTGTTATTACAGTCTATGACGTAGATATATTGTCTTTTAATAAGCAAATTGTACAGAGCGTTCGATGCTACACCAGGAATGTTATATCCTGTTAAAGACAAGACCCCCCCACGAGGGCATCATTCTCCTAGATACTATGTGTTCTATTTTAATACGCCCAGCTTATAAGCGTTTGTTCTAAATTGAAACCTTCGATGACCAATATTATCAGAAATTAGTCAACTAATTTATGATACCTTCGTCAATACCAATTTCGCAACTAAATGCGTTTAATTAAACAAATTACGTGTTTTCAGTGCAGTTCGCTGGCCGCAATCGGTTTGGCACATTAATAACGTAACTGTGTAACATAATTAACTGCCTTGAATTCAATATTGCGACTGAATGACAATTTATCTGTGTAGATATTTATCTCTCTCGACACTTGTTCGAAGAGGCTTATTCAACTAGTAGTATTAACGCAATAGGAAATAGACTTCGTTAATGAGTTCAGTTCCTTTAACACATAATAACAGTTTATTCTTGAAACACATCGGTGTCTCTACTAAATAGTGATCTTAAATGTCATCCAAGCAATACAATTCAATTGAAATTGATATGATATGATATTTATGATACAAGATGATATGATTTATGGAGGAGCTCGTGGCTAAGCTATAACCGCATAAGTGATTCGATCACAGGTTAAGCTATGCTTGACGCGGTTGGTCCGTGGATGGGTGACCATCTTTGTCATAACGAGTTCCTCCGTGTTTCGGAACGTTAAATTGTGGGTCCCAGCTGTTATTCCTACATCTTTGACAGTCATTACAGATAGTCAGAAGCTGAAAAAAGTCTGTCAGCCAGTCTAACCAAGGGGTATCGTGTTGCCCAGATAACTGGGTTGAGGAGGTCAGATAGGCAGTCGCTCCTTGTAAAACACTGGTACTTAGCTGAAACCGGTTGGACTATTAGCCGACCCCAACATAGTTGGGAAAAGGCTAGGCCGATGATGATGATATTTATGATACGTATTTACTTTTCCCGATTGTCATAAAGTTCACCAGTGGTTTGCATAACATTAATGGCTACACATCATTTATTTGCATAAGGTCGACCCTACCGTAATAGGAGATACATATAGACCTGAGTAGTGTAGCAGTTGTCCTTAGTTCGCAAGGCGGTTGTAACCGCACTCGTCATATCAAGTTTCTGGCCGACTCCTGGACCGTGAGGATTCATACAGCCATTGCGCAACCTGTTAGACGAGACGACGAGACTGATATTCAATAGAAACAATGATATTATCTTATGAAAATCGCCAGATTTCCTCTGACTTATATAGTTCAACAGTAAATTGTAAACCAAGGTTTTAATTTTCCAAAAATATATATAATTCTAAATTATCAGCATAGTGAAGTGTCCTAATTCCAGTTGACGCACTTGACTCTAACAAAATTGTTCCAAAAGATAAGCAACTCAAACACTTCACTGTAAGTTCTAAGTTACTAAGAATTTTATTTATCAGCGTCAAACATTTCAGTCGTTACATACGCTTGAATGCGGAAGGCCAGTTTTACTAATCAAATACGTTCCATAGAGATATACCTACTGTTATTAATAAACACAAAGGACTTGTTTCTTTGTCTAGCTTCATTCAAGAACCTTCACGTTCCATTAACAAATCCATCTAGGATAATATTACGCAATACGCATTGTATTTATTTACTAAGGAAATGTGTCAGTTACTTAAGTGTGAACATGTTTACGATAGCATTATTTACCAACGGTAAAGCTAGCTTCGCATTTATTTTCATAGCTAACATTGTCGTGTAATGAATTGCAGGAACTCGTGTTAAAACAGGGATAACTGTTCTTTGAGCAAACAACAATAAACGTGTTTCCACAACACCATTTAAACAAATGAACTGTCGGTAAGCTATACTTCTGTAGCACACTTTATAGTTGACGATTAAAATTCAGAATGGTATAAACTTTCAACGAGATAATGCTTTTAATCCATTGTCAGGCTTTTAATTACCTTCGCCGCTCCCTATTTTGTATCTTCGTTTCCTAGTTCGCAAATTTTATTCGTCAGATGATTCTAAACACGATTTAAATATGTAGTTCTTGTTAACATTTAAACACTTGACGGCTTCTGTTTTATAATGATAAGCTTTTGCTTAACATAATGTATGATGAGATTTATGAGAGTAGAGGCACCTGCGGGGGTGTGCGGCGGGGCGTTCCTGCTTACAAGCTCGTAACTAGGTAGTAGGCTAACAAGCGTTATACCACTGTTAAATGCATTTCTGGTGCTAAATATTTATATTACGGCAAATGTTCACGTGTTCCTTAGGTAACATTAACCTATACGTCTGCATTGCGGTTAACAACAGTTATGGAAGCATCGTTATATTTCTAGTAAACATTAAAATTTAAAGATAGTTCTCCTGAAAGCTGTACGTTAGTTGTCATGACAGCAGTCATTTCAAATGATAACATTAGTTTAGTTAGGAGCACGAAGTAAAATGTATACATGGATTCTGTACCTATGACTTGATTATATTATAATTTGGCAATGGACATTGAGACTATCCATTGTCAAATTAAAAGCTTTGAGCTCTTATTACTAGTTACAAAAATATCCATGAGCCAAACGTAACTGTACCAGGCCTGTGATATGTGGGTTTAGTTCGCAAGTCCATGTTACATAAGTGCAAACCAGTATCGATAGTGTTATTAGGACGTTACTTATGCATGCCTCATGTGCTGTTCTAAAGAACGGGCTCACCAGACTTGTTTGTGTCATCGTTTACAAAATAACCAATACTCTTACACTCCTCTGAAGGCTGCTACAAAAAAGAAAACTGCCATTACTGCTATCCTTTTTTGCCTTCACTTTGAATGTCGTTTTGCATCTTTCTTACTCTTTCATATCCAACTTCAAACAGCGCACGTTGTATTGTTTACTGTAACGTCTTATGTGCTAGCGTGAAGTTTCGGGTCTTAAGATTAGCAGGTACGGAGAATGTTTTTTCTTGAGTTTTCGGCAGGGAGGCGATTAGTCGATTACTTTTGCCACCCTTCTACACGGTGGAAGTGGTTTTTTTTAATATGTTACTAAGTAAAAGCAAGATATTTATTTCAGTTAATATCAGCAAAGGTAAATTTTCACCGATATAATAAATGTCACCAATTTTGTATAGATGCCTAAAAAAAGTGTGCAAAGATCCTTATTATGGATTTTTTGGATTTCTTGTTTATTGGATTTATTGATTATTGGATTTCTTACTGACAGATTATAATTTAAATCCATACAAGACGGAAGATAACAAGCTATCACCATTGTGTGAACATCGCAAATTAAAGGCACATATTGGCAACCCTATTGCTTACACGTGCCAATTTAACAAACAACTTTGTATTAGTAACGAGATACATTCTCGTCCTGAACCTTGGTCTCCACTAACGGACCACGTGTAGACATCTATTTGCGTTTACAGGACTAAAAGTGGCATGGCAACTAGAAAACAACTAAAGTTATATACAACGTAGAGCAGGTATTGTAGGTAATGCAGTTTCCAGTACTACTTACCGGCTTCCAAGGACGCGTATCCGTTCGGAGGCCTGTTATCCCCGTGAGGGATAAAACGAAGTAATAGAGGCAGCCATAGCCTAGCTACGTGCGTATAATGTTGCTACGGATCGAATCGAGAAGCCCCACGTAGAGGTGAAATGGGGGCGGGTGTTCGAGTCCCGCACGACACTTATTTGCTATGATGCCACAACCGTACAAGGAAAAATGAGCCTTCTTAAACTCCATTTATAACAATCTAATTTAAAAAAAAGACATCATTACATGTTCGACGACATTTCCTTATCGTCATTCATAATGAACATGTGTAATTTGATTAGATTTGTTTTACGAGATTAGTAACCACTTTACACTAGCAACAAACTAACTTAAAACTTAGATTTTATTAGAATTATAACAGCCTTTACTACTATTACTATTTCTACTTAATCTTTGTAAGCTTCGTTTTCGTTGTAAAAAGCGCTCTACTACGTTTCGCAGTAAACATGTCGGACGATATCTTGCATTAGCTTGACCGAATTTATTGGTCGGTTCATTGTTTTCAAGCAATTAATTCTTACATAATAGGTCAAGTAGCGCTGTTTTAACGACTTCCGGGCTGTGCCAGATCTAAAGATAAACAGGTATCTGCTTATATAGAGCAGATTCCTCTTAAATAACTATACTACTCCTGTTGAACTAATTACCAAAATAGACACAGGCCCAGCTAAGGGCCTTGGTCTGCGCCATCTTTTTTTTGCGTAATATTTCAACGTTCCCTCGCTTTTCGGTCACACCATCATCTTATTTCAGATAAAATCTTATGTAAATCCTCTCCGGGCCCTACCGCAACTCTTATACTCGCACTTTATGAGTAACTTGTTTATTCTGAAATTTCTCCGCAATATGTCGGCGAATAGAACCAAAGCAGCCTACCATAACACATATGATGTAAGGTCAATTAAGCTAGTCGAAATACACGAGTTTGCGTTAGTTTTGTTGCTCGTTATTTGGGAACACGAGCCGACCGATGTGCCTTTTTTAGTTGAGGTCGCACGCGGACGCGTTACGTGAGAGTCGACGGTCATGTTACGTACGTACAGTTGACAGTGCTCTACGCCTGACATTGGCGAGGGCCCGCTCTACAATAATTCACCGAGACCGTGTAAAAAGTCCCCGATACGCTGACATTGACACACTTCCCCGGGTGGACTTCCTGCCCGCTCCCACTCGATACAACATTTGTTTTGTTGTTTTTCTCCTAGACCAGTTCGCTTTCAAACCGCTTTTCGGTCGTATTTTGTAGAATTTCGCTTTTAAAACTTCTTTTTATATTTTTATAAAACCAGTTTGCGTAGCTTTTTCGGCACATTCGATTGATGCCTTTTTAATTTTATTCGTTTACCGAGTGTGTGTTAAATTGCTTTTTGCACTTCGTACGTGCCAACTGTTTGTTTGCATGCTCTCTGTAAAAAAGGTAGGTGACATTGAACTTTTGACATTAAATATCACAAGTTTTCCGTGAGAAACGAATGTGTATTAATTTGGCAATGGTTATATGACTAATTTTAAAGCTCTTTCCTATTTTAGCTTTATCCTTAAACAAGTTTCGTGTACATTTCGGTTTCAAAATGAAAATCGTTTCGTGTGATAAGCAAGGGCTCGCGTGTGCCCAGTATTTTATGTCGGTACCGCATGACTTTATTTGTTCACTACTGGGGCTATAAATATTGCAACGTGATCGTCAAACCGCCCACGGGAAATTGACTCCTCCCTACTGTCGGTATCATTATTGCTAAACTCTTTATTTTATTACAAGTACTTCTATGTATGTACATACCAGTTGTATGCAGCGAATTGTACTTGATATAACAAGCAAATTATTCTTGACCTGTTTCGTGCTTTTCTTTTTTGTGTTAATATTTATTGTGTGCAGCTAACAATTTATCGGTCTAGTTTGCAAGTAAAGTAACCATTTGCAGGTCAGTTCGAAATATGTTTTATTGCCGAAATTATAAAACTAAAGATATGAAAAAATACCAGCTTATTTAAATTATGCTAAAAAATACAATAATCAGCTCTTCAGAACCTTACATCAAGTTCATTAATGAATAGATACCGTGAATCTCTTGGTTGGTACCGTTATAACCTCAATTCGCACACAATCCTATTTATTGTTTCAACTATGATGCTGTGACCGGTTTTCAACCACAATAAAAACAGTACGATGCAAACAAACTTGTTTAAAAAGAAACTGACCTCGGTCACCAGCTTAATGAATGCACTCTATTGAACATTTTCGAGTATACATAACAAGAAAAAAATAGTTGTACAACAAATCCTGAAAAGGCACATTATAACCAGCTAACTCACCGTACAACTAGCCACACTCATAGTAGATCCTCGTCTATCATGTACAACCAAAGAAAGCAACACGTTTTATTCATACCGAAATAATAAAAATGACGTCACATCATTTGAATATCTCATTGTGCGATACATGTCCTTACTAGTCTTTATTTTTTCATCCATCTTTTTAGACAAAAAAACGCACTATGTTATTGTTGATTCACAAACCATTTCTCCTCTACAATAGAGGATAAAAAAATATTTCGATGAAATAAGAAAAGCTGGTTTGATTTCAATAAGATTTCGTGTGATAAAATGCATTTGAAATAATGTATACTATACGTTATACCGACATGGTTTTTGTGAATTCATGTATCGTACTTTTACCGCAACAGCTTAATTGCCCTTTATGTGAGTATAAATTACTTGGGAAAAAAACTACAATAGAAACTTCTGTTACATAATGAAGGCAGCTAAGTTTAAAGTTCATAAACAATATATTCGTAGAGCATACTTTCTATAAAGATCATTATATTTATGGTTTCATATTGTCAGCTTCTTCAGGTCATCGTTTCTTGGAGTCGACTTAGCTTTTACACCAATTTGTCGAGTCAGGTCCTACTCGAGCACTCGTTAGCTCCAACAGCTATCGGTCTTCGACATATGGCCCTCCCACTGTCACTTCAGCTAACTGATTCAGCAAACTTTATCGTTATAACTATTCTAGTGAATGATGATGTTATTTCCTTAAAATCTCTTCAAAAGCAAAGAAAATCTCATCTTAGTTTTGATAGAAAATCCTAGTGCATCCTACCTATACAGGTAACAGCGAAATAATCATATAGATTTTATAATGGGACTCTATATGTTTATAAGAACATGCCTCAAAGAACAGTTTTTACGTAATATACCCATATCAGCTCACTCCAATAGTTTACAGTTGCTTCCTGAGTTACATAACAAAATGTGACGAGTATTTCGTGTTATGCAAAGTCTAACTGATCTGATTCATTACACTTGCAAATACTGGCAGCTGGATACAGGTCAACCAAATATTGGTAAACGAAGGTCAAGTTCTTAGATGTTAACACTTGTTTAGTAATAATTTAGCAGACAGAAGCTCCTTGAATTTTGTGAAACATTGTGAGACTTGAATATGAGATGATTTTCATTGAAAACTAAATTCATCAAAGTAAATTAAAATGCAAAGTAATTCGATTAGAGTCGTGGGAAAGATCCTTTAAATTTTCAAAAGAATACCTATAGTAGTCCCTTAAGGGGCGTATTCCTAAAATGCGAAGCATTAAGCGAGGGATGTAGAGGGGAGGCGAGTCGAGCGACGAGTTACAGGGCGGAAACGAAAGTTTTGGCGCCATAACGCCTACGCCCGCTTGCACGCCATTTCAAATTCTGTACCTACAGTATTTCGATATTAAGCCATGGGAAAATGTTTAAGAAATATTCACGTAATACGATTCAATATCGCAATGTTATTTCTTACCTAACTCTTGACAATAACATGATTCAATCCTTATTGTGGGAAAGGCGCGTAACTCTACTTATGAAAGATTACAAGGTCATTTATGTCATATTACGAATCTATTTTGAAAATTAACTTGACTTGTAGCAGGTGCTAAATTATATTGTGAACTGCAAATGAATGAACTTTTTGCCGAGAGATTCAATTCATCTTCATCAAAAGTATATTCGAATGAAACGCGTTGCTATAGAAACTGTAGGCGGGCATTGGCTGGCTTATCGCGCCTCGCCGTCCGTGGATGCCTTACTCGCCAGAAAAATGAATGAACGCGTTCACGAGACCATATCAGTACTTACACAGCGTACGTATTTATGAACGTAGTTATTTGAACGAACGTCGGCTACGGGCCACGTATGAGAATTTAGCGCTCGCCGACTGAGCTTGAATTTCGAGATAAAGTGGAAATTATTATTGCCGTCTTTATTTAGGATTTAGAATGGATTAGATTAGAAGTATAAAACAACTACAAAGAAACTCAAGAATACTTCGATTAAGTTTGCTTATTTTATAATGTTATTATTTTATTATAGGTAGTAGATCTTCTACCATTGTATTGTTGTTATAGTTATCATTTCCTTATAAAATGTAGCTTCATTTATCAACTTATTATTGACTACCTACGATGTCTATTAGAAAATATAGTATTGAGTAAAATATGTTATTGCCATTGTACAGCTTTTAAGTAAACAATTGTATAGATAACATTTATGAATTGACTATAAATCTCTTCACATTTATCAAAACTACCAATAAGGTCAGGTGCAGGAAACTGAAAATAAATAGAACAAAAAATTTCCAAAGAAACGTCGAATACTATTTCAGTATTAAACCGAGATACGTAGTTAGTTTACAAATTTAAGAAAACCGAGCCTAAGAAACTCCATTATCAAATCCCTTTTAAGGCGCGTCTTATCTCTCCGACATAACATTATAATTCGTGCGTTATCATGACCATTCTTTTTCACTTCCCACGACCTTTACTGTTCTTTATTATCAGTCTTCAGGCGAGTACTCGTCAGCCTTGGGTGACAAAGCATCAACAAACTGTTCAATGTTCATAAGTATTTATCATCCGTTATGGGTATTGGAACATATAAGTTATGGTAATCAGGTAAACATAACTCGCATACTGGTTACTTAGATTGGACATGTTGGTCACACATTTATTAAATACGTCTTGTTTTGTGCGGCCAACTTACCCTTGTATACGAAAGATTATGTTACCTACGTGAGAAGCACTCTTATAAATATTATGATATAATAAAAAAAACTTGAATTGTTAATACAGACTCTTTTCAAGCATTCCTATGTGAATTGATTATAATTAAGTAAATGTATAGAGGACAATGGAATATTCAAGCCAATATTTCATAATAGAACGAAATGCGCGTGTAACTTGTCTGTTTATTATTCATTCTGTTAGCGAAATTCTTTAATTATTCTACTTATAATAACGTGGGTTTAAACCCACTGAGCTCGTCTAGACAATATTAGGTATAGCGAAGCAAATTAAAATAGAGAATTCGAAGTTTCATAGATATTCGAGCTCGGATAGTTCTAAAAAAAATCCTTGTAATGTTACAAGGTATCGTGTACTAAATATGTTTGTGTAATATGCGCTAAGCGATACGTTCTCATGGTCCCGCGTATTTCGTTATACTTGCGCTCTTATCAGCGTATGGCGTATGGCCGTTCTTTTTGTTTGCTAGCAGGTGCTTCGTGGCTTTGAATATAGAGCCCTACATTACCTATGTTTGAAGAAGTTTATTGGATGGTTGGCGGAACAAAATTTATTTAGCGGTAATTTATTAGACAGAGAAAAATCGTAATGCTAGTTGTTGTTGTTGGACAACATAAACTGATAAAAAATATATTCTGCCGATTTATAGTCTGATGCAATTTACCCGAGGTTCAACTATATACTTTACTCAAACGTGATTTAACGTGACCTTATGCCCAAATAAGCGTTGAAAGGCCAAAAGTTCTGCAGTATCGTCAATTATCATATTAATAATTAAGTAGCTTACGTTTCGATACAAGAGAACGGAACTTAATAAATTGGTGATTCACAGAAATGCATCTGGATGCTTTTCTATAGAGAGTAGTGGGACAAGCCATAAAGTCACAGTTAATGTATCGTTTTATTGTGTTTGCAATATTCTCTGAAAGCTTTCCAAAATACCAACCTGGTTAAGGACTTAATTATCCCGTAAAAGGTGTCTCATTAATTAAAGTAATTGTTGCTTTTACTGATTTGTTAAATGAGCTGTGTTATAAAGATTCGGCGATATAACAGCTGTGTTATTTATCATGCAAGTTTCTTTTTTTACTGTTACGTTTTCTGTATCTTTTAATATATAGCCCATCTCTTCAAAAATATACATGTCCTCTTCGTATATTATGCTTTTAATAGAAACTGCAGCTTTATTTACCTAGTGATAAAAGAATAATCGCACGTTCAATAACGCTCTTAAGTATTCAAATTCCGGTTCTCGTTCTAATTTGGCTAAAACAAAAGGCGGAGCGGCAAACATTACACAATACCTACTCGTATTTATTGATAAGACGCTCGCCCGATTCGTAATTACTGCTATTACAATAGCCACCGCAAACCTCCAGATGTCGCCACCGACATACATTTGACCTAATAATAATTAAAATGTAATTTAATCATAGCCTGTAAGATATTCAACATCAATATAGTACTTTATACTAGGTACTTATTAAAAATACTGTTGGCAGGCGTTTAAGTGATGGCAGATTTTTAAATTGAAACTTAAATAATTTTAATTCAAGTTTCCTCACGATGTTTTCCAGTACCGTTTATCAGTGGTGTCTGCTACCAACTAACAGTGAGCAAGCATGGTCATAAATGCTGCCTTATAAAACCTTATATGGAAAGAGGCATGTTTCTAGTAGTGGGACATTTAATAATGTAGTAATTAATGAAATTCGAATCTCAACATCCTACGAGTATCCAAGGGAACTTACGAAGGCAGGTTTAGATCCCTGTGTAAACGATCCAATACGCCCTTCGCAATACACGCCTTTTGTTTCCCTTAGCAACGTAACAAGGAACCTTGTTTGTTTTCCAACTTGGCTCCGAGCAACATTGCTCAAGTTTTTGTTACTTAGAGAAATAATGTAACGTGCATGAAAGAGTTTCTTATCGGCTTACATAAAAAACATTACGCTACGCGTTTTCTGTACTATGGGTTATATGGGTAAAAAGGTTACTCTTGTCAGTCGCAAAATCAGGTTAACTAATAAGTATTAAATGTTCCACAAAACAAATAAGCACACGTTACCATTTGCGTATTGTCCTGTAATACTTTTTTTTTATGAGCCAGTGGAAAATATCATGGACTACCTTCGTCCTGGGGAAGGAATATGGGACTGAATGCTTTTTCATTTTCAATAGTTGATATTATTATAATAAATATCTAATAATATAGTGCAACCTCGCTCTAGGAGAGTTTTTGTAGATCCCGTTCTTTCTGCATCTTACAGATTAAAATATTAATTAGATATCTTATTCATTTAAAATGTAACAAAGGTGTTAAAGTAATCCAACAATTTAAATTCTGGTTCTTTTATTTTGAAATGAGATTCGTTAAGCAGGTTTAGTTAGCAACATTAATTAGTTGCTTCTTTTGAAATAATAGTGAAATGAAATAATAACTTTCGTAACGTTCTCCATTATTATTTAATTAGAATATTTTATTGAATGCAAAGGAAAGGAGTACAGCAGCTGTTTAAACACAATGAAGGTTATCGAACCTTCTGTTTTATGATATAGCTAGGTTGTATAGCACCTACAATAACATACCTACACTTACTACTCTGCAATCTTAGAAAACCCGCATATTTTAAGGAGAATATAAATCGCTAAAATAAATGTTACTGTATTTTTTTAGATAATCCGAATAATTTAGCGTTGCATCACTTTCGCAAATGGTTGGCAATTCATGCAGCATTGACGCTGAAATATAATATGTCTGGCCAGCAAATATTAAAATTAAAATTGAAACGGTGATTAACAATTCAACTCCTTTTTTTACGCATGGTCTTGTGTAATTTACTTACATTACATACATGGATAAATTTTGTATTTTCACCTTGGATTTTCCTAGTTTTTATAACAAATCAAAAAGAACGTTCAAGTAAATAAAGCAAAAATACACTTTACTCATTGTGAAATCGGTTTGACAGTGAGTTATTTATTGCACTTTTTGCGAAAAACCCAGAAGTGTCAGTTTCATGGATGAACAAACTCTTGCAGTCAAGGTAGTGATTAAAATATTTAAGTATGCTGAACATAAAACACTGATAAAAACTTCAAACGTTCAAAAGACAGGTCACTGCATTATTTGGGAAATCTAGCCGCGTGCATAATTTTTATTTAAATAGTAACAAAATAATAATTAAAAAAAGAAACAGTAAATATATTCATTGCCTAAGTAAGCTCATTAAAATAGTCGTGAAGGTTTACTGCATAATGTATCTTAGTTCATTTGCATTTTGAAGTGCCTGGATTTGAACTAATTGAATCAATGTATTGAAGGAATTTCAATCAGTTTAATGCTATTAATAAATTATTATATTTTTACGACGATTAAACAGTATGTTTGTAAGCAGCATTAATAAACACAATATATTTTCAGATTTACAGGAGTAATAAATAGTGCGTTCTCGTATAATAATATACCCAACTAGCTGTTGCCCGCGACTTCGTGCCCGTGGGTAGAAGATATAAGTTATGATTTATACCTTTTTTTTTGTTTAGGCGGGGGAATCCTCATGGACACCCACTCCCTCGGGGGAGGAAATGGGTAGTGTCAGACTTTTACTGACTAAACCTGAACCGCCGTACTACGTCATCCGCGTTTTTGTGTCGGTGTATGGCAATGCGTTGCAATCCTTCATAAATTTATACCTGCCCTGTTTTTTTCACATTTTCCATTGTATCTTCGCTCCCATTAGTCGCAGCGTGATGGTTTATAGCCTAAAGCCTTCCTCGATGAATGGTCTATTGAACACAAAAATATTCTTCAATTTGGACCAGTAGTTCCTGAGATTAGCGCGTTCAAACAAACAAACTCTTCAGCTTAATATACTAGTATAGATTGAAACGTTAATATACAAAAATATAATGACAACCAATTGAAATTCATTGCTTGATTCTCTTCTGAACATTAAGCTGAAGTATATCGTTTAGTTAATATTTTTTATACAATATTTTTGATTGTCAATGACTGTCCTTCGAATGGAGGTTGGATTTTAGATGCAATGCATACTTCATAAGCTTCACATAAATATACTTGGTTAAAAGTTGATTAAATCGCTCTGGCAACTTGCCAATACATTGCTTATCTAGCGTACCCTTTCCTCGTCGAATGGACGACCTAATTGGCTCAGTGGCTAAGCGTGCAGCACGTTGGTGCCCGAGTTCGGTCCCTGTATGAAGATAAATTTAACTTACGAAGTATAGCGATACGTAGTTTATAATCTTCTTCAGTTTCTCGATGAAAGATTGTTGTTAATATTTTCCAAATGTGACAGAAAATCCATGTAGTTTAACGAGGGTGATTTCAAACCAGCCCTATCATATAGTTGCGATTAGCTCTATAATAGTTAACTCATGAATCCCAAACACTACAGAGCAGACTATTAGTCTCACATTATTGGATTATAGCCCGTTAACTGTCCGTGTTTGCTAATTAACCGAAAGCACAGGGTCCGTGCACAATTATATAGAGCCTGTTTGCTTGGCCCTTAATCTAGTTACACACTCGATAGACCGCTAAACAACCAGTTATGATACAGAAGGTTCATTCTGTAGATGGCTAAATATATGTATATATTAAGTATTATTAAATTAAGTTTTATTTCTTCAACCTGCATTTTTATTCTAATAGAGATAAATAACTTACTGTTCGAAGATTTTAAAACAAAATTACCGGCTGCTGTGTTTCCAACCACCCATCGTTTTAAGAAGAATAATACCACTTTCGCAAATTTCGGTATTCCTTCAACTGTGTTGACTTTCAATTTCCATGTTATCTGATTATTGCATTGAAAGTGGACCTTTTGAATTTTCCGTCACAGGCCTAGGGCGAGGATATGGGATACGATAAGTCTGTTGCGACAACACGTAACTACGTTACGTAAGAGGCTTGTAAATCAAGTAACATGTGTTTCAAATCATACGATATATTAGGAGTTAAATACACAGAATGAGAAACAAATACTGCCAGTATACCTGTACCTAGAGAACAGAAGTTGTTTTCTGCTTTAAATAAATGGTGTATAGAGAATTGTTCTCGTTATCAAACGGCTATGTTTATTAAACGTTGCATGACAAGTGGTCTCGTGAACCACTTGTGGGTTTGTCAAACACGCCAATCACAATAACTCAAAAGCAACTTGCTTGACAAGCGCGTCAAACAATTTGTTTAACAATTTATATAATTTGGCACATTTGTCGCTTTGTAATAAATAATTATAATATACCGTATGATTGTGTATGATGCTCCTTATAAACAAAAACCTTTTGAGTGCCTCTGTGTAATATGTCATTGTATAACAAAAAAAGGAGTACGTGACAACATATAATGTGGGACATGTAGGTATTCAAATTAAAACTGCTTTCAAAAGAGACCAATATCGACCGGGTTACTCTCCCCTCGTGAGTAATGCGAGCAGGGAGTGACCGACCGCGACCGCCACCGCAGGACTCCTATCCAGCTCTTGCTTTTTCTATATGTTCCTTCTATACGTCTTGACTGTCAGTTGAATCGATTTCCAATAAAATATAGCTTTACGAAACAATCCTTATAGCAATAATGATAAAGAATATTCATATTACAGTCCGTACAATGTCCCTTTAACAATTATGACAAGTTATCGAACTGACATCTTTCTGTACTCATCAAAATGCAACAAGTACTACTAATCTGATTGAATGTAAATTACTTATTTATTACGAAAAATGCGACCGTTCGAAACATGTTCATCAAACAGGATATTTAACATTAATCTGTTTTTATCAATATCCTGCTCATTTATGTTCTTATGTGGAAACTTTCACACATTTCACTACGAAATAGCTTTGAGAAATGCTATAGGTAACTATGAATTTAATATATTGATTTATAATGGTGTTTTTATTGAAGATCATGAAAGACATCCATCGATCATTTTCAAACATATTTTGACAAGTTATTTTTCAGATACAACGCACAAATCAACTTTGATTCAATGAGTTATCATGTTTGGTGAATATAAATGAAGGGCTTTTTTTGAGAATGAAGATATTTATGCCCAGATCTTCCAGATCATAATAAAGCTAATTTAAATAACGACCATTAATTATAAAGATTTAAAATTACTTTCATGATCGATACAATGTACGTTGAAATTAAATAAATTAATTCACACTTGCTGCAATGAATTGTCTGATGGTTTATTTTCAGAGTAAAATCGTCTAGACTTCCGAAAACGTTGAAAGCAAAACGTATCTTGTAACAACGCCAGAATTAATTGCGCACGTTACTTAGTTTACCCAATTCGCTATCTAGTTGGTTTTCCTTTGTACAAACTCACTCGTTCCTAACGTTTTACCGTTATATTTTTCCCTTTTTTACCAAATACTTGAAATTCACGGAGGCTAAACAACCCTGAATTATTTGTTTTGTTACTGGAGCAATACGAGCATAGCCCCTGGGAATGTTTGTCAGGCATAAACAATTACTTGTATACCGTTCAAAATGATCTCTAAAATCCATAAAAAGAAACGACACGTTGAGGACCCATACGCTGGGCATATTTCATATTTTAATGGCGTTTCGAGGTGTTTGTTGTGGTGTGAACTGTAAAATTACGATTTGAACGTATAATTTTTATGTGATCATTGTCCGTACTATGAATACAGAATACTCGACAGTATGAGGTCTTGCCTCACCGATTTCGCATGTCAAAGTTCCTATATAAGTGTTGTTGAACTTGCAGAACTGTTACGGTATACATAAAAAGTGACTAAGTTTCAATGAGGATACTTCCTGCCTTTGTTTACAATGCTTGTTCAGCTTACCGAATTGAATGTGAACGATCAATTCGGAGCTGACATCAGTAATATGCCTTATAAGTAGCCTTATCGCAAGAATAAATTGTTTATTAAGCAGTTTTTCAAGTTCGAGTATTGACTCGTAAATCTTCCGGTAATTATGTTTGACGTTAACATTATTGGTATGCGGTTTAAGCATATTTCATTACTAGTAAAGGCTAAGTTTTAAGTTTTTTTGCAAAGTGGTAAAGTATTTTATAGAAGGGGCGATATAAGATGTGAATGTTGAGTGTGAAAGTGTTGAGTTTACTAATAAAATCTCTGAATAAACTCTCTCAAATATATTATGGTTTGAAAGTACCTTATGTGTTATACATAAGGTATTTTCAAAACAGAACAAGAGGTTTTCTCTTATTTATTTTAAGTCGAACAATGGTTCCTAACTTGGTGTTCACATCTATTTGGTGTATTCCACTGGCCATAAATCAGTGACATCCGTAATTTGAAATCTCCAAATGTTTCCCGGGCTAGCTCACCGCCAGCGCCAGGGTTCGGTCGTTGCTCTCATGGCCGCTCGGCATCCCTATTTCCCTCGCGACGGATATTATCGGCCTGCGTTCCGAACGATAATAATCGCAAGGGCAAACCTAACGGAACACTTTAATGCGAGGGTACGTTACTCAGCCAGCCAGCCTCCACAACGCTTTTGAAAAACCTTGTTTTTGTCAAAGCTTTGTGAAATGAAGCTTTGTATGAATCTTTAACAGTGGGGGCGTGCGAAAATATGAACAGCAAAACTCGTAAGAAAAGCGAATCTTTTTGTTGTAATTATCATCATCATCCTAGCCTATGTTAGGGTCGATTTCCAGTATCGCCAGATGCTACTAATAAAAGTGTTTTACAAGGAGTGACTGCTTATCTGACTCTTCTCAACCTGGGCTACACCCATTATTCAGACATATTGTTTTGTTTTGTCGAAATGCGTAGTGACAAATGATTTTAATGATAATTATCACATTTAGTTGAGTGAAAAAAGGAAGGCAATCGATGGGGCTAGCTTGTTGGCTACTGAGATCGAATATGGATACCAAAACGAAAAGAAGTTAAAAGGACACTGTACTTTTAAAACCGGGCGCCTTTAGAGGCACTCGTTTGACATCTTTAGTCAGGAAAGCAGTCGCACCTGATATGGACTATAATTATATTATGCTAATGATGAACTTTGGATTCTGATGCTTATGTCAATACATGTCACGAACCACCGAGTTAACTCATATTGTAGTTTGTAACCCCGCTGTATTGTTATGATAATTAAGTATTGTTGAAAACCGGACTCTCTATAATACCAAGATTATACGATTTCAGAATGTTGATGTTTGTCTTTACATTTCGTAAATTAATTAACATACACGTAGTTATTATGGCTTATTGTTGTGCCAATTTAGTTTAAACTGATGAATTAAACTTCCATAACCTCAGGAGTTGCGGTATTTTATGAACGAAAGTCTTTATTACGGTCCTATTGCGGCTTTGATATTAAATTGAATCAATGTCCTATTTTGCAGGTCACCATAAGTTAATCTTAATAATGTAATTTTTGTTGCAGGGCTGTGACCGACCCTCGAGATGGCCGGCGCGTGGCACTCAAGAAACTGCCCAATGTGTTCCAGTCGTTGGTCTCCTCAAAACGCGTCTTCCGCGAGCTCAAGATGCTCTGCTTCTTCAAACACGAAAACGTAAGCATTTTCAATTGCCCTAATGAGAATAAACATGGTCGAATAAAGTGGATATAAGCATGCAGTGCTAACCCTTGCGTATGAAAAAGTGCATGAATGTGGAAATATCGATCGATCGTACCCTATGGAAAATAGAATGGTGTTACTGGTGTGAAACGACTCATCTATCGCAGGCAAATCAAATAATATATGTCAGGACTTTCTACATGCATTTTTCACTTTTCAACAAATAAATATAACACTGGCCTTTTTAAAAGCCACTGATTATTTATAACACCAAGTATCTAACTTAAACAACAGTGGTATAATGTGCTGCAACTTAAACTTCAAACATTTACGTAAACGATAAAACTTTTAGCTATTTTACAAATTCGTCTAATAGAAGCTTTGGTGTCTGGCTTGAGGATTGAAACAAAGTATTTGATGCCAAGAGTTTCACCGTTTTATGATACCGGTATGATACTCTAGTAGGCACCTACATAAAGTTGTACTTTGTGGTATGTACATATAGATGTAAACGAATGTGACTGCCTGGGCTGCCTAGATTCAATGCAAGATTATTTACTGAAAGGCTCCGCTAATGCAATGGGCTACTACCCACCATACTTATAGGTTAAATAACATCTTAGTAACTACGCGTGAGAAAAAGCCAACGTTTTCATTTTTATATTTTACCTTAAACGACTTTCTTTCCATAATAAACAATCGTCAGATTGCTCAATTTCTTTGACTTTGAAATTTCCACTTCTTTGCAAATTGAAGACGTTTGTTTTGAAAAACAACCTTCATTTAGGGCACGGTCTGTTCCCACGTAGGTTTGTTAACGGCTTCTAAATTGGAACACCTTATCGACGTGATTGTTTTTTACTTTTCTAATTAGAGACCTTTACACATCGGCCTTACTTTTTCAATGTTAATTGGAGCTTTCAAATTCACACCTGCACTTAATTATTGTTTTGGTCATTACTACCGGTGAATTTTCAGTTTATTAGCTATAATGCCATTCGTTATCGATGAATTTACCATCCTCAGACCTCTTTATTATGATAATAGGGTCCGGATTGAACATTATCAGTAAATAATTATGCGATGTGCGGTCTCTTTATAATTTATTCATTTTTACTGTGGTTTATCGATCAATGTGTATTGTTTGCGGTTCGTGAGTGTTTGTCTCCGCTAATAAACATGTATTTGCATTGAAACGATTTACCGATGTGTTGATTGTGTGATTACTAATAACGTGTCAGTTCGGTGCTTCTCGTTTATACTGGACAACTCAACGCCAAACTAATCGGATTTTTTTGTTCACAGGTCTTATCGGCGTTGGACATCTTACAGCCGCCTAGCCTCGACTTCTTCCAGGAAATGTATCCTTTTCAATGTAGCATTGGTAAACATAAGCTGTGCCGTAAACGATCGTATGCCCGAGTCGTTTTAACGGTGAACGTGGGTAGCGCATTGACCTTACACGTGAGTCCTCCAAGATTGCATTTCTACTTAGAATCGTCGGAACTGTTAAAGCGCCCAACAAACGGTCCAGTGTTTTATATTTTATCTCCGCTCCAGCGTTATTGAGTTTCACTCGTTGAATTGTCAGCGCTTCAGCTGCTTGATACTTTATCTTTGTTGGATTTCTATCTGCAGCCAAGATTTATAGTGGCGAATTGAAAGTTTTGGATTCGTATCATTGGTTTTGAATTTTCTTACGTGTGATACCTACCTACAATAGTGTTAAATGCAATAATACATCATTTGTTCTTCAACTAGATCGATAACAATATCTGAAGCGACAGGTCAGACAAAGCGAGTCGAATTATGAACGTCTTTTGTTTTAATAACTTTTGCTTTTTTGACCAAGATTTTTTTTACTTCTAAAACTAATTTTGCTGAAAAGCTGTGATATTTTGATACATTTTTTACGGGCGTGGACTAGATTACTTCAATTTCACGCTGTCAAATCGAATGACAAGAGAGGTTGATCTTCTTAGTGCTAGACGTCAATTTTCAGCGTGTCTCGCGTTACTTCCAATTTCGTCATAGCCCAGTACAGGCTCAATTTATCTTTCTCAACTACCGTATAAATATCCCACGGAGTAACTGTCGGTTTTATGTTTCAAATTTTATATCGCGTACACTATTGTGATTTTATGGCCCGATGGAATCATAAAGATTCCAGTTGTTGCTCAGTTTTTTATTTCATTACATATGAAGCTTAATAGTCATTAAAATAAATTAAATTTTAATTATTTACCAACAAAAACATCTAAAAAATGCAGGATGCAAATACTAATATATTAACACTTACTCGACTCGTTGGCTTAGTTCTTACTAAATAATCTAGTCCGCTGTTCTAACAATGTTATTGGATCTTAAAAGACATTTCAAATAAATTTAATAGGCAGATGTTTATTGAGTTAACACTGACACACGTGTTTACGAAGTGCAATTAGTTCAATAATGGCGTTTATTATTTCTCATGTTGTATGTGTGTGTGCCGCGTCAGCTGGCGGGAACACAATATCTCGCCGGCCCGGCTACCCTATACCGATTTATTCCCCTTCAAGTTTTATTGAAATTCGAATGGCACTCGTCCGCCGTCCGCGCCGTCTCGTGAAATCCAATAGTAAAAGGAAAACACTCGGTACAAGTTGTAATACAAGAAACTTGCCTTATAAATCGTGAAGTTTAATTGAATGCAATGTTCTGTGTGGATTACTGATCACATCAAGCGCGTGAGAACGAATGACGTCGACAAAAACCGCCGTGATGGCTAGGGTTTTGAAAATGATTACAATTAATATAGTCATTTTCTCAAAGCAAAGCCAGTCTGGAAACACAAATCATCTCCAAAAAAATATTTTTCAGTCTGTATTTAACAAAATCTAAGTATTTTAAGTATTAAACGAGGGTTTTTTTAGGGTGACGGGATATAAATATAAAAACATTGAACCGAGTTTACGTTAGCAGGTGAAGATACGTCGATGTTGAGGAGAATACTGACGGGTTTAAAATCCCGTATGTTCACTCTTATTCATGTATGTCTTTTCAAATAGAAATAATTATTAATATTTGGGTTTAGATTGTAGCACCCGTCGATAAAAGAACGATTCCTATAGGCATACTAATAAATGTAATTAGCTGATCAGTATTCCTCTCATGTTCGTCTAGGTTAATCATAGCGTTAATTGACAAAATAGCTACATGTTTATTGGGGAAAATCCTTTTATTTTCTGATTATTCTCTGTGATATAATTTCTTTGAGTGTCTCCCTAAATTATTGTAGCACAGTTAAATACTATGACGAACAGGTTTCTTTCTAACGAGCTGTTCGAAAAATAATATTATTAGCTGTCTATTATTTTTCTAAGAACGCCGTTATATCTCTTCACCAAAATCAAATATAAATCTAAAGGCAAACGTTATGTATTTGATTTCCGTGATAATTCATAGTATAGTGCTTAGTGATGATCGTAGAGCAATAACCAGTAACCAGCGGAGAACTCGATGAGTTGTTTATATTCGCGGCGCGATATTCGGGGGCTCCCAATGCATCACCGAAATAGAACTAAGTGCTTCCGTGGAATTATGAGCGGCGCCCCTTTGTGCTTTGTTTCCCGTCACTTGGTGCATCATCGAGCAGATATGTCATCCATGCTGTGTTTTGATTCCGAGTTAAATTTGGCCGACTCAGTACTCTCTATTTCAGTAGCCTTGAGATGAATGTGGACTATCTTTATTGTATTTGTTAGTCGTATTTCTCATTACTGACTAAATTATGTCTTCATCAGGTACCTTACAACAGAGAAACAAAAACAAAAAAACGTATGCGTTACATTCGTATCGTAAGTTCTTTTGTTCTATGTCCATATCTTTGAAGTTAATAGTAATATAAGAATACCTAAGAATGAGCAATATGAAGCATGCAATAGCAAAATAATTACGAGGCCGTATGGTTTTTATTGCAGTACTTAACGCAACCAATTGCTGAGTCAACCCTTCGCATGCGGTCTTCTCAGAAGCCGTACATTAAGCTACCTGTAATGACATCATCTATACACGCACTTGACAGTATATTAAAAGTGTCGAGAGGTACATTAAAACATCCACTTCACAATTATACATGACAGCTGAAATGATGGCCCCAAGTAATGAATTCCACTGTCATTCCGTACGAACTCAACAGCCCGAAAACAAAGAATGGAAAAAAGGAAAATTGGCACCGGAGCGGCGGAGATTCAAACTAAAGTATTTCTTGCTTCGCACGGATGTTCCCTATTGTAACAGTTTTTATTGAACATATATTCTAGTCAGAACTTCCTCGCTTTAGAATTGACGCATTTTCCTAGTCCTTAATAATTTTAACTTCAAAGTTTCTTGACACACTCGCGGTTGAATTTATAGCACCTGAGGAATCGTAAGGAAGTTTTATATATAAATTATGATTGCTTATGTTTAATAGAATGCAAAGACACAATTCTTGGCGCTTCTCATTGTCGGACACGTCAGAATTCGTAACAAAACATAATTTCACACAACACCCTTTGTGCCTGAAAACAACGTGGCATACTCCTCGCGTTTCCACCGCCACGCCATTGTTTTTGTTCTCTGGCCATTTCTTTTGTTACATGAGCAGTTTCTTTTGTTCAAATGCTTGTTTCTTTTGTTCGGCGGCGGCGTGGTGTCTTTGTTTCAGCGGGTGTGCAGCGTCGCCTGCGCATCGTGCGCGCGTCGCAGCGCGGCTGTGCAGCGCCCTTGCGCGTGCGCTTCCTAATTAGCGGTTTTGCGTGGGCCGCCTGGCCCGATTTAACCTCGCCGCGTCACGCCCGGCCGTGCTCTCGCGCTGATATCGCCCTGCTAACTGCCACTTTATTGTATTGTAAAGTATAAATTGAGATTGCTGTCCAGATATAAAGCTATCTAGGCACGCTATCACCTATTCACTTCCACAGGGATGCGGTTAAATGTAATTTCGGAGGCTGATATTTGCATAATGATGTTTTAGTAATGGAAACTATACTAACAACAGTAACAACCATTATTTTCACATAATGAGCAAGATGATTATATAAAATATGCAATATGTATCCCACACAATGTATCATGAAAAAAAAAACATGAGTAAACAATGAAAAAAATATCTGTGATTATGTTTTATTTGAAAAGTTCGAGTGGTCATAATGGGATTGTAGGTATTATAAATTACTGGACGAACACACATCAAACATTCATCTCGGACATGATTTATTCGTTTGCACGAAATATATGGTTTTGTGAAAATGAATACTAAAAGTATACGTATGCGACGTTTATATAGGAACTCGTCTATTATGCTTTGTCGGGAACACCAGTCGACGCATTCTTCAAGTGGGCGACAGAGAATTGATTTAAAGTCAATAGGTCATGTCTCGTCAGACGACGTACATTTGTAAGGTATCGACGTACCTATATGGAGTACGTTGAATGCTTACGTTAAAGGCTTCAACTTTGACAAACATCGTTGTCGTTCTTTCAACCCCATCACTATTTCAACTTCGATTTTAAGACTGCGCAATATGGAATCTAAAAGATTGATGAAGTTTTTTATTTCTATGACTGATTCGTTTTCATGTGGCTGTGTCATAATAGACTGTTTTAATTAAAAATATTATTTCTTAAAATAATGAGGTCAAGTCTGCGTCATACCAACCGTCCTTGCTTTAAGGGCAACCACTCACCCGGGGTTACTTGTAAACAAATCGTTTTTCTGGCATTTGAAGGGAAACAATGCTTATTGTGTTTATATTATGAGTTTTGTACATTATTCCACGTTTTAGAGTACTAAACAGACTTCATAAACTATCTCGCAAATGCAGACGTTTCTACGCAGCTAAGCCTCTTTGTGTCGGCACCTGGGGGTCGTTACTGAAGAGAAATTGTCGCGAGTTTTAACGTGTGCTGTTTTATTGATGTAGGAACACGAGTCGGTGCTGATTCACGTCCGAGCGCTCCCACAATATCTTTATGATGAAACATTGACATTTGTGACGTCAACCCGTTTCCAAGGGTTTGGTGTCAGCGTACCGATCGTCCTTGCTTTGTTCCAAATTGCGTGTGAATGTTAAGATTAGATTGCCCGTCGATATTTTTTATCGCATAGTGGAAATATTAAGTCTGAATCCTGGCAAATTTCTACACAGCATGACCCAAGAAGGTCTAACAGAAAAATTCAATTACAAAGGTCGACGGGTTCCCGAACCGGATCGATCGAACATGGAACTCGAGAACGGCGTCCATTCTAGCTCTCCTGATTACTTATATAAATATTCGGTAAGTGGTTATAGGCGTATTTTTAACAAATTATTGTCTAGTCAGAGTAGAAAAGATATTCAATGCATGCGTTGTCTTGGTATTTAAAACAAAAATACCGAGCGTGCGTTAGAAAGTTCACATGGCAGATATCTGACTAGAATGAAAATAATGAGAATACGGATACATATGCATGTTCAATTGACCAATTTGTAAATGTTCGATCAGAAATAATTGCATTCCAGCTATATTGGATAAATCAAGTAATTGTCTGCCGCTTCACAGGCTTCCCCTATAGACTGGCTAGAACAAATGATCCTGAATGATAATGCCATTATGTGAACGCTTGGCACGGGGGTGAGTGCCCGTTCTACCTACGTTTGTTGGACGTACAGGTGATCGTGATCTATAGGAAATCATTTCATTACTTTTAGTGTTCCTATTGTTTTCAACGAATTCATTTCCTAGAGCTTTGATAGATTTCTTTAAAAATACGAGTTCGAATCATTTGAAAAGCTAGGTTGTGGGAGACGAAACCCAAAAAGTAGAATCTTAGTAAATTTTTTTTGGCGTGTCGACACGCGCCAGATTCCTATGTGATCTAATAGCTGCAGCATTCGTCTTGCTATCTTTTCTAGCGCCTAAATATGCTTTATTGTTGGCTAGGGATTTTCTAGTTTGTAAGAGCTTATTAAAGTCATTAATAAATATATTTCTTATAATTTTTAGAAATGCTGTA
This sequence comes from Trichoplusia ni, assembly GCF_003590095.1. NCBI lineage: Eukaryota > Metazoa > Arthropoda > Insecta > Lepidoptera > Noctuidae > Trichoplusia > Trichoplusia ni. The sequence continues at coordinate 8,364,300 of NC_039480.1, forward strand.
TGTATCAATAGTAAAACTTACGAAACAAACAAATCTTCTTTAATGATTATTCTAATAAAATATTATTACGCATCTATTAGCCTTAAATATTTTAAGAAGCTTCAATACTTCCGTAATATATTCGTGTATGTACGGAGTGTCTTCAGCCACACGTAGAGATTACTTCAAATCCTACCTGAGCTTTCCACCATTTTTTTATTTTGTTCATAAGGTGTCGGTTCGAATTCCGACATTTATTTGGATTTATTCTTGACAGTAGCACGTATCTATTCAAATTTGTATACTGTGTACCTATAGTTCTTACACGTGTAATCAATTTACTACTAAAAGCGTGAGAGTAGATTAATTAATAAAATGGCTATTACTGCTAAAATTATTACCTAGCGTAGGTTTGAATAGGAGATTGGCACACTCGTGATACAACTTTGTTTTCATGAAAACCATAAAAGTAAAATTACAATATTTATATGTATTGCAATTTCCATGATTAACTTTTCCATACATTTTCATTTTCGTTGCGTTCAATATTCCCCGTTTTGTTCAATATTGCAGCCATTTAAAATAATTGTACGAGTTTATTTCCTTCACGTCTATGTTAATGTTTCCTAAACAAACATTATGTCGACGATAACTTCTTATTAAATGCTACCGAGTTCCGTAGAGGATTTTGTTTTCGTTGGCTTTTCCTGCCTTTTGTTTCTGGTTTTAATATTAAAGTAGTATTTGCAATGGCCGATGGATTTACTCGAGTTAATTGAATCTGAGCGGTTTTTTTTTTTCAAAACAATCTTGGTTTTGTTTTAGTTAATTGAAATTAGTAATGAAATTGAAATTGACTATTTAGACATGAAATTGAAATTGACTATTTAGACTCGTAGTTTCGATGCGAAGCGGTGGGCACCACTTATTACTTTAGCAACCATGAGTGTTAAACGTAATATATTTAAAGTTGTTTTGGTACGGTTTGTATCATTCTAAAAAATTGAGGTTTTTATGTTTTTACTTGTAGCTTTACACACAAACGGCTTGAAAAAATATTATTAATTTAGAAATTAATTGTCACCATGCAAATAACACTGTCTACTTTTTGCAGCGTTACTCAAAATACAAGCGGGTGTCGCCTCAGGCAAAAGCTAGTTTATTTATAAACATTCAGATAACCCTCGAATAATACTAACGGTTTATTGCACTTCGCAGCCATGTGTATTATTTATACGAGTATTTAAGAATTTATCACCAGATCAGAGTTTATGGCGGGCGCATTCGGGTTCGTGCACCATTAACGCTCGGCTAGCCCTGTTTAATTGCTCCCCAATCGATAGAGAGCCATCATCTATTTACCTATAATGCGCAGATTAGTCAACCTTTTATAACCTATTCATAACGCATAAAACTAACGTGCCTGCCACCCTTCACATTTCAATATTGGTTTATTTATTATGAGTAGTATAGTAATAAATATTCTATGGGAATTAATATTAAGGCCAGCCTATAACTGTCCTAATGCAGGGCGAAGACCTTTTCTCAATCCGAAAGGAGACAAGTATTGATCACACGCTTGCTCCATTTAAGTTACTTATTTAGATTTAATGTTGATTTTATGATTTTGATAGCGATTAATAGCTAATGAAAATGAATAATATGGTAGTTAAAGCCAAAAGGTCTTGAAGAGCCGAATATGAGTATGAGAGGAATTATGGATTAAATAACCGTTGTTAAAAATCGCGCTAAATATTAAAAAAGTATAGTTTTGTAATAACCACTGATTCTACATAACGGGCCTAAATATCTAGTTTCTGATCTTAAATACTGAGACATACAGTACTTTCATTTCAAAGATTTTTCCTTTTAAATAGATGTTCTCTAATACTTATTTTATTTCTGGCAAGCTCTTATATTGTTTAGCAGTTCTATTTCTTACTGAGAAACTTAATAGATATTTGTGATGTCCTTGTCAGTTGAACTAGTAATACTGTTTGCTCTCAAAGTGGATGGGCTTCGAAGCCGAGACTTGATATCGAGTAGACAGGTACGGTAATATAATTTGTGTTTGGGTAAACTTGTGTTCTGAAACCCTCATCGATTTACTTAGAATGGCGGTAGCTTACAGTTGAGTAGTGAACTTGAGAGGTTCTCATTTACTGCCAGAAATGTTTTGTTAGAATAAAGAGGTCATTTGTTTCTTTGCAGTCGTATTGGTTGTTCAAAAACTTATTTATCTGTTTGCTTTTCTCTTTTGAATTAAGAAAACTTAGTTCAAGCTTTGTACGCTAAAGACTTAATGTTTGTCATTTCATAAAGTAAAGTGCAAAAATATGTTCAAGTGTCATTATTTGTTGTAGAAATAAAACGACTTCTGTTGTTCTAGCCATTAAAATATTTACAATCTACAATAAAAATGAATACCATAAACTTCGGATTGCTTACTTTCCACATCCCGCGACGGGTTCATTGTGTCGGTGATTCCCTCTCCTCGTCTCTGTCTGCGCTTTTGTGGGTAAAACTAATAAAAAACGAAAGCTAAATTACCTACAATAAAGTCCAGAAAGACATTACTTGGAGCATGGCCGGGGAATGGACCTCGTCGGTAGCTAACCTCCTTAGTACTTCTCTAGTCTTGTGTTAGGTGTAATTGTATCCACACCTTGAGAATAATGTATGAAATGACGTTTTCAAATCTTGGATCACTGGACTAATGGACAGAAAGTTTTATTTTTACAACCAAGATCAGAGCCACACACAGGGTGCGGTTGAATTACCTTTCCGTTTCAGAATTTACATTTCTATTCTATCGAGACCGCACTGATATTCTTCAGCTGCCATACCTGTTCATAATTATCTTAGAATAAACGATTATTATCGAAGCTAGTCATGTTATTGATACAAACTCTGCATCTGTTTTGTATCGCGTATTCCTATCGAGTAGTTTGTAGCTAGGATAATACATGTGTTATTTATACTAAGCCGTACTACCCTGCTCAAACTTCGCCTGCGTTTGCACAACAAACACTGCATGCTAAAACAATCAAATTGATAATTATGTACACATGTACCTAGCATGCTTGTAATCATCAAACTATTTTAAACGTAAATAATAATACATATTAAAATATCAACTGTATATGGTTCCTTCTTACCTGTCCGTCACCTTCGTAGCTCGATCAATGGCCATGAAATCGTGATCCAATGAGAGGAAATCAAAACGGGCATTATTAATGTATCTTGGATAGTGTGGCGTTCTTAGATATCTCATTATAAAATTAGGCAATCGAGCATTGAGCTCATTAATAATAGCCTTACTAGCAAAGAGTAATGCTATTGTCATAATTAGGTATTCTGAATTGCTGACGACCAGTTATTACCTAATCAATAGAAAAGTGCTGGCTAACTCATACATTGCCATCGAGATAAATGTATTCTGGTATTCCAAATCCTTTGTTTGACTTTAGCAATCAGTGTTTATTTTGGTACAGGCTACAGCTGATATCTATAGCGTTAAAACCGGATCGATAATCGTTAATTCTGGCGTAAATGATGATTAATTATAAAATCGAGTAGCTCATCGCGTTTTTTGTTTAGTTCAATTATTCTCGGCTTACTCTTAATTGTTATCGAAATTACCTTCTACAGCCTTTTTGTTTTGCAAATAAATGGCGGAAATTCTAAACTCGGGAGAAAACTCTTAGAGAAAATATCACGTCATTCGTAGATTTTTTTTATTTTCGCTCAGCTCGCTCACCACTTGAGGCGCATATCAGAGTACGGATAGCATTCTTGCACCGCACGCTGTAGTATTGCTCATGTCGATTTAAATGACATTCGTATATTTTATGTGGTATTTTTTTCTGTGAAATTCCGTCTTTTACCACTCCATCTGGGGAATGTGAGTACTTTGTTTTTTTCCAAATGATGTGCATCTTTCTCTAAAGTTTTTAAGGACGGAAATTACATGGTTTTCATTGCGTCTATTATCAAGTGGAGATGCTAAAAAAACGTTTATTACTTTACTCCTTAACTAATTATTCTGATGTATGTATTGCATCTTAAATTGTTTAGATTTTAATTAAGGCGGTTTAGTACCAGCTGAAAAAAAAAGTCAGTAGAAGTTACCACATTTATGTCGGCTCATAAATCAAGGGGTGACTACATAGTATGAGATAACTGAGAACTATTCGTGTTGAGGACTATAAATAAAAATCAACCCAAAGAGGTACAAGTGAATTATGCGAATTAAATCATCTGCATCGATATAACTAAAGTAGTAAAAAAACTACGTAGATGGATAATCTTCATATGAATGTACTTATTCCATTAAATGCCAACGTTTTATAATGTTGCACTTACAATCAGCGTTTTTAACTCCTTCTAACCAAATATGGTTTTAAGTGGCAGTTCATCAGTAATTGTAAATTGCCGTTTACGTCATTAGGGCTCCTGAGCGTGATGTTATAGATGTATTCTTTATAAGTATTCTTCATGCTCACTGACTGCCATATAGATGGATGTCAGTTTTTATACAGTTCAACGTTCGATAATATAAACAGTACTAGTAGTGCTTACTTAGTACCTACATATTTCTTGTTGAGCTTATTGGCGTACAAAAACGTTAAGATATAGCGCCAAATTTTCACCATTACACGATCCTTTTATATTATAGTTTGCTGTATGCAAAACTTCGCCTAAATGAAAGGTTTTCTTTCAGTACAAAATTCTTAATATGCCTCCTTCAAACGAACGATCGTATATGACTTGAGTAATTGTATTGGAAAAATAATCTTATTTGGTCATCAATTTGCATTTCGATATTTGTTTCAGAAACATTCAGAGCAAAAGAGGCCAAAGTTACTCATACAGGTGAACGCCGCGTATCCCTTTTACCTTATAAAATATTCAGTAAACCGTAAGAATTTGAAGAGCATACCAATTTAGTAAAAAACTGATCAAATATGCTTTTTGTGTGTTTGAATTCCAGAAGTACCAATATAAAACGAAAGTTAGTTCCCCGAAATCGGTTTGTGTGGTACCCGAGTCGTGTACTGGCCAGGCCGTCAAGGGTACGGTAACCCGTAACACGTTTTATGTTTATGGTACATCGTGCTAGCGTTATTTATGTAGCTTTGCTGCTCTTTATTTATCCTTTGAAAGACGTACTCAAAAGCATTATAAGGTCAAAGAAAACCAGCCACAACATCTCTGGAGCCTAGGTTCGCTGAACAGAAATCGTAAAAAATTGACGTCGATATAAAAACGACACTTAAACTTGTAGGATGCGCAGTAAAATCTGTTGCCGAGTGATGGAGGCTACGTCGGTGTGTAGCTATTACAAAAGTGTTCCGAGCAATTTCGTTTTTATTTTATAGACGTTTTGAATTTTGAGGTTCTTTCATTGCATTTAAAAACGTTAACCAGAAAGTATTAAAAACAATTTCACGGCTGTCGATTGAAAAAGAAAACTCGTTTGCAGTTAACGTTGCGATATGCCAACTGTTACCGCCTGTCTTGTTGCAAAATATTCGACAGTTTTTACAACAGCATAATCACATATATTACAATGTAACGGGAATACACAAAGAACAATACGGAGTGCCAACAAAAGCATGCTAAAATTGACGTTACGCGTATAACACAACGTGGAGGAACCTTCGTGAAACATTAAACCTTGGTTTTATTGACTCCGACGTCGTTTAAGGTAGAAGAATCTCGCAGTAAATAACCGCTTTTATGATATTTCCACGACTTCATTAAGTCTTTCAATGATATAATTCTGAGAGTTATTGCCTCGCTGCCATGATACAAGCTCGTATTGTGTACGCAAAATAGAAAGTAAGTACGTTAATTACACTGTATCACGAAGGCGTCATATAAAAACGCGTAACGTTACTAAAATTTTCGAATCCAAGAGATTTTGTGTGGCACAGCTTACTTGCAGCTTGTTGAGATAGGGCGGAGGCGACCCTTCACGTTAATGTATTCTGGCAATTTCGCTAACGCCCTCCCGGGAACTCGAGCCCTGGCTAGACCCTAGATTAAATTTGTACTCTTCTGTTTATCATTACTTTTTGTTACTTATCCTGTCAGCTCTGTAGTATAATCGCTTAAACCTAGCTTAATCATCTTCTTAAATCTTCTTAAAATAGGTTTTTGTCCCTCTAACTTATTTCAATGAGTTATTTTAGAATCGAATGTGTGTCAAAACGCATACATTCCGATGGGTTGAGTAACCTAAAAAAAATTAGCGCAAGATGTTTAACAAAACTATAACAGAAACACTCGCCCAAAAAACTCGTCACGTTTAAAATATAATAAAAAAATTAAACAGATTATATTTCTGAATTTTTATCTAATCCCGTTAACAAACTTTTAGCAAAGAGCTTTCAGTAATGTGTCAAGTTACACATTAAAACTGCTACTTTTGAGTCGGCATCCATTCCCGTGGGACTGAGAGCGGTTCCATGTTTTCCCTCGTAGTAACAACTTTGTAGGCACTGTTTTGTATGACGCCAGCATTCCCCCGAGCCCGACCTCTTCCGTACTCACATATGTGGCGCATTACGTACACGTCCGCTGTTACGTCTAAATAAAATCCCGAAACAGTTAATCAGTCATCGATTAATGAATACTACACCAGCACTAACCAACTGACGTTTTCCCTCAGATGATTAATCGAGCAATGGAATTAGTTCCCGTCGTGTTAACTTGTTCAATATTACTTTGCGAGCGGCAGCTCTCGGACGAATGAAATAGGACGATTAACAGATTAAAGGTTAATGCGGTATTTAATCAAAAGTGTCTAGATAATGTGTGAACACCAATATGCTTAAGCGGGCAAGTGTCGAGAAAAATGTTTGTAATGCACAGTAGACGCAGCGCGCTTTAAATTATGTCTATCGTTAGTGATTTTGTTCGTTTTGGAATAATTTGAGGCAGACACCGCTAAGGGTTCGCGCAGCCGACGGTACTTAGCATGAGGTGACCGAGAGGCTTCTTGGCTCGCGGGTTCGAGAGATCAGCGCTGGCGTGGCTCCTTGTAGCCGGTCTCGATGACGTCTTGGAACCTTGCCCGATAGGCTTTAGATAAACGTTACCGTATTGCGGCTCTCTTATTCGAACTCTTATTTCCTCGAAGCGTTAAATCATTTCTGAAATGGGAGGCAGTAGTTAAGTGTATTCGTAATCTGTACTTTCATGGAAAACAGACAACTCATTCGCAATGCAAATTTATTCATGCTGTCGTAATGAAGAGTATCATGTCGCTTTCAATCTCCCACCTGCCACCTGTGTTCGTTAACCAACGCAAGTTTTTATATTTTTCCTCGTGAATTTCGGAATCGCAGGCTTCTGAAGTTAAATTTGAAATGTTGGACGGTATATTTCAGCGTGCGGGATGAAGCAGACTTCGTTACTCAGAATTATTGCGGCGGGCGCAGTTCTAATGTACACGTAGATAGGTACACAGGACACATCGTGTGTTTGCTGCATGCTTGTCAGCGACAGCTAACGCCACCAATTTACTGCTTCAGCTGCGTAAACTATGTGTCATCAAAGTGTCTGCAACGCTAGAGAACGATTCATTTAGGTACATCAAATATTTAAAACAGTAACTGTAAATTTTGTAATGCAAATATTACCATTTTACATAGGTACTCATAAAGCCGGGTAAATAAACTCTGCTTGCTTTTATTGTTGGTAAAGTTGCGGGTAAAACACAGTCATTTGTGAGGGAGCTACGCACTCAGAAGGATTCATAAAAAAAAAATCACCTAAATATTTAATCGCTAAACATAGCACACATTTTGTGCTAATTACTACGACTATTTGAACACAAAAACATAAGCTACAGGGAGGTTTTGTTTCCTACGCAAAAGCTTACACTGAAAAGTTTAAAGATCATCCATGTAGTCAGCTTCTACATTACGTTAAGGTGGTGTTTATAAATGGAAATGAGATTGGTAATGTTGGCCTTTTTCTTTGCCAGTTAATTTCCATTGTGTAGATTAGCATCCTGCGGAAAATCCCGTTGTGAGACGAATAAAGAAACTGTGGCGGAAATTCGTTGGGCCCGCGATCGGCGCCGCCTCCCGCCGGTTAATGGGCTAGCTTCATTGACTATTCTGTTAGAAACTTTGCTTAATAAGCTAATGCAGTCTATACATAAATGGGTAGTATCATGCTGTTTACTAATCAAGGTGTTATTGCCACATTAACATGATCTACCGGGTCTCATAACTTACATAGATATAACTTGTCTATGCTTAAAAGTATTTACAAGAATTAGTGTATGTTGGTACTCAATATTTTTAGCTAAGTCTTCGCTTTTCGGATATTCATTATATTTTATTTTATTTTTATCTTGTTCGTGCAGTAGTTTGTAATTCAAGGGCAATGAGATTTAATATCCGACCGCACATGAAGCGAGCACTTTATAGGAGTTCGTAATAAAGTATCTGGTAATCTGACGCTGTTCTTCCGCCTCCGGGAGACGCAACTGACTACAGTGGCCAAATGTCATATAGAAATGTTTTGAGACTTGTATCATAAGTCTCGATAAGTAAGATATTTGCGGTATCTTTTTATCTGAAACAGTAACACAGATCAGAAATACTTAGTATAATCTGCTATAATTCACATTTAATACTTATCTCTCAAACCTAGTCTAAAAAAAAAACGCATAACATCACTAGACGCGCCGAAGCAGTCGCCGTACGTCCGATCGTCCAGGACTCCGGGCGTCTGACCGTAAGCCGCTATTCATCAACGTCCGACCTTTGCCCGCTTTTACGTTTACTTGGCGTGTTTGCGCCGAACGTAACCGACTCGTTTTAATATACAGTTAAAATTGGGCCGCACAGCAATATCATTATATTTTTCCTTTTGATTAACAATCGCTGGGGACGCAATGTAAATAATGTGAATTTCTTCTATTTATTTCGTGTGTAAGATTAATTCTGTGTTTGGGTTTCGTGACCTCTTTCTCCTGCAATGAATTTGTCAGGAAACTTAATTGAAATCCATACCTTTTTGTCATACATTCACAAACAAACATTTTATAGAGATTGTTGTAATTAAAGTCCGACTGCCGGGTGGCCGGGACTCTAACTCTCTGTAAACACAAACTTGTTAGTATTAGTTTTGCCAAATATTATCGAAAAGCATTGCCATTTACCGCAGGTGCCTAGTAACAAGCGAAACAAATAAATCTATTGTCTCCTGGTTTCCTAAAGGATCAACTTATATCAGTTGCGGACGATACATGGTGCAAATGTCCCTGGATCCACGGCCGACGTTGATGGATAGTGACCGGGGGATAGCGATATATGACGCGGCTCCAAGCCTCGGATTACCAACATAATAACCTAAATATCTATGTGACCCGCAACACCAATCATACTCAACGAGAGGGTACGAACTTAGCGTTAGTTTATGGTGTTCTTATATTATTTGTCATTTCGAGGGAGGATTTGTTGAAGGAACGCCGTTGCCAATTTTCCTGTTATCGTCGTTTTCATTGTTGTATGCAACATACATAACATATAGTATATTTCATGTTTGTTAAGTGCTCAATAAACTTTATATTTGGATTTGAAAAGTTATATCCTACTTATAAGTTTGAGTATTAGAATTGTGGTCGGTTTATCTTTTGTTATCTACATGATGTGCCATTGTGAATCATTGGTGTTGTTCGGTTCGAATACACTAAATATAACATAGAGTTGTTATGTCTGCTCACTATACTGCAAAATATATCCAAGTAATATCCTTGAGGGTATTGGAAAATGCGCTGGCCCGGAGTCTTTGAATTCAGACTCCATTTTCGGTTGTATTTCTTTGTTACAATGTTCAGGCTTCCTCACGAAAACCATCTTTATTCATTTGCTTGCGTTATCTATTATTTCAATACCGTGTTATAAAATGTACAGGTTGTGTTGACAACTTAATTATCGTGATAACTTGATATACCTTATAAAGGAATGACCGTCTTAACTAATGTAACAGTGGACATAAGCTGGAGTTGTAAGAATTCGAGTTCTCAAGAATTTAATCGTCTGTATTTGGAGAGAGCTCATTACTCATACATGCTTGACAAAGAAGCCTTTCACATCATTTCATACGGAGTAAAATATATTCTGATCATTGTACGTTTGTCCAGCAAACAGCACTGGAAACGATTTATCAACGTCGCTCTTCCACGTACTGTCTTGAAAATGGTCATTTTCAAGACAGTACGTGGCACCGACGTCGCTGGATGTCTTTCGACGCCTCTTAAATATCAGTGATTTACTTCGTGTATCTCTTTCAAACATACCGGCCATTTACTAATTTAATTCTAAATCCTCTAGATAAATTTATTTCAGTCCACACTCCGTTCAACCTAAATTACCCAAAAGTATTCTACGAATGTTATGCAGATATCCAGGCCATTTAATTTTCGTATTGCCTAAGGTCCGTATCCAGTGAGTAACACAAAAATAGGTTCGTTTTGATGAGACTAGTATGTTAATATCTAAGAAAATAATTCTAGTCACGAACTTAGCGTTTTCCATATTTCAAGTACGTTCTATGCAAATATGACGGGCGACTAGTGTCAACCGGTTTTGTTCAATAAACTGGTGTCGATGATCCATCAATGTCATGTCACCTTCCTATGTGTAAAAAGGATGAACATAAAACATAGAGGCGAGCTTGAAATTGCGACATAGGAGCTAAGCTGTTGCGTCTGGTCCATATAATATGCATGTGAAGAGAATATTCATAAATTAGACACGGTAATTAAGAGCAGTGAGACACCGAAGTACAGTGATGGCGCGTGCATTGTTCACGGCGCAGACTTACCGGTTTGCGCGGCGAAACAATGGCTCAAACACACAGCGGCCGGGTAATGTGCGTTAATACCGGCCATTCCACAGTTTCGTAAACAGGAGGAAACCCTAAGCATTGTTGTAGGGAATATTAACATTCGTATTACTTCGATGGCGTAGTGTTACACTTCATTTCTACAAATCACTTTTACGACTCGTACTCCTCTCACCGGCTTCACTGTTTTTGTATAAATTATTCAATTGATTTTGTACAGAACAAAGCAGTTTTTTTTTGTAGAATAACGAAAAACGTGTTCCGAAGGTAAACTTGTTTTCGGAAAATATTGAAATTTATATTTCATGGAGTCTGTCACGCCCACGACTTACATCTTCTACTCCTGCTGAAGATTTACCTTAAAAATTATCTGTTTTTATGTACTTGGAATGCTTATTTTCCTTTTTTTTTTGTTTTTCAGAAACCAAATATTTATGTGAAATTGAAGTTTAATGATTTAGTAGAATGTAATGAAATTCATAAAAAAATATAGAAACGGCAAAATCATATCTAAAAGTTATCGTAAACAAACCGTTATCAAAAAGGTCGCGTGTAATATACTCGTAATATCTATCGTATTAATAAATTAATGTTATGACGCCGATGGTAGTGACATAAATTGAGAGCAAGTAATTTAATAAAACAAAATAATTCATATACAATGGTGCAACAAATTTAAAGCATATATAATATTTTATAAAATATATAAATTCTTTAAAATTTGCACTCCGCTCTCCCATGTATTGTGATTATAACTAGCATTTTATGAGGCTATTATGACTATCGGTCATGAACAAAGATGTCCGATAACAAAGTGCTCAACTAATCGATACATAGATAGCTATACCTAATTGTTTTACACGAGGCCCGAATATGTGCCGTTGAGGGTTTTTTGTCTACAAAAGTATGTGGTTGTCGGGTTTGGGTGCACAGCTGCATAACATCCGGGCTCTCTGTGTACAATTTATATGTATGTAACCACGCATGATGAACACAAGTGTATACTATGATTTCCTACATGTGTGCGTAGCCTAAATACCTTCTCCATTTGTTCCTTCGTAATAATGCAGTTGTAAACACAACAGTATTAACGAGGTTTACCATTTTCATGGACAAAGAGGCCTTTATTTATTTTGATCCGGTAACAGAATCAACTTCAAACTTTTGCGGTTACCTAATAGTTTGACACAGACGATCAAAAAATTTATCGTTAAAAGTTTTTGTTAACTGTTCTACATTGTGGTTATTTTTATATTTCGAAGTTCGTAAAGTTTGCGATAGTCCGAAGATTAAACTTTGTTACAAGTTTAATGATAATAATATGGTTTCGATTTATTCAATCAGATGTCAACCCTTGGCTATAAATCGTCGCTATGAAAAACTAAACTAATGCTTATTGTCGTAAAAGTGTATCCCTTGTTCGCCATCGTACGTGTGTGTCGCGTTTGATGGGGCGAGCGGGGCGCGGGTCGCGGGCGCGGGGGCGGAATCTCAGCCCCTCAGTAAATAATTACCGCCCCGGCACTGGGGTGTAGCCCCAAAACCGGCCGAGCCCGGCCAGCTCCCAGCGTTGTTGCCAATTCTTATTGTGTGCTCACTATCTCACGATATAAATTGATGTGGCAGACTAATACGTAATTCAGTTATTTACAAACTTCTATACTAACTAAACGATAAATCCTAAACATTTTTTTGTGTTTTAGATTATAATTTATGTATTATTCTATAATGATTCTCGTGTCACATGAATACTTGCTGCAACTTGATGTTGTCTATAGCCTTGGTATAATCCTATGGCCGCTTTTTAAGTCACCCCTAAAAAGCGAGGGGTGGCTTTTGCCAAGAACCCTATGCTTGATGAATACATAAATTCATACGAACGTATTAACTTAGAATCATAAACATAACAAGATAAAATAAGCATGCATTATTTACAATTAATTTTATTCGAAAGCTTAAATACTCGTAACTTGTAAGCTTCTGCAGGCCCATTGAATTTCCTAAATACTTTAATAAAAATATTTTTTTAACGAAACTTTGGGAAATGACTTATCAAAATTTACTTTGAAAAATCTAAGCTCAACGCATGTGAAATCGGATTATCATTTACTAAAATTTTTATGTCAGAGAGTGATACTCTACTATTCTTTTCAATTAACGACTGGATTAATTTGTTACACGAGAGTCATGACTTCTGCGACTCGTAGTTAAAAGTAACGCACACTGATCTCGTTATCGATGTTTTGATAACATTTTGATAGCAGCTATCATTATGAGGCGTTAATACCACGCACTATATAATCCGTATCAATTATACTCATTAGTATTTTCGTGTCGTTCTAAACGTTATACATATATTTATATTATATAGATATCTCATTTATGTAATGTTAGTTCAATATAAATGTTGATTTCGATCATACCTACTTGGAAATTGTTAGAACCTTATAACCTGGTATTTAAATCTTGAGTTAGTAGACTGTGCATCTATGTATAATATCTGCACACTACAAAATCTATTTATCCATATACTTGCAAGTAGATTCATAAAGATAATAATAAATTACATTTTTATTTATAATAGACCCGTGGGAAAACCTAGTAGAAAACAATTAACACAATAATTTTAACAAGAAGATAAATCTCTCATACATTTTTATTGAAACCGGTTTTGTTCGCTACAATCCAACCTTCTGAATGTACTTTTTAACTCTACTCTATTGCTTATTGGTCGATTTTTTCTCTATAACATTATTTTTATCGAGTATTTCTATGAACTTTGGAAATTTCATCGTGTTTGCTAACATTCGAAAATTTCACATCCTGAAGAAAGTAACATCATCAAAGTAATGCCACTACAGATAGCTTAGTAAGACGAAGGTAGGTTAGATATACTCTCAAATAGATACAGATTAGGTGACCGCAGACCGCTACGTGACCGGCCGACCCGCATTCAAATATTTTTGGTGAACTTCTTTGATCGTGCCCATTATACACGAACATGTGTCCTTTTGTTTTCGACCACTCAAATCTAATTACGAATGGAAAATGGTCTACGTGGGTTGGTTGCCACAAGCGTTTAAGCTGAATCTGATACAGAAAATATTTTTTGCCTTATACACTTTTGAATGTGGAGGAAAAATTTATCTTCTTAAACAACTAGCGAAATGCGTCATCTAACAGGAAATCTGCAATGCAAAGTTCTCAAATAAATAAAAGTGGTTTGGTAGAAAAAGTTTCAACCCTATTTTTGAGTTCTTGTATTCATCTAGATACAACCAAAACCCAACGCTAAATATTTGTACGAAGCGATTACACGGAATTTCGAAATCCAATTACTGGGGATTTCAATATCCTAAGATTACACTTGTCAAACGCTCGTGTTTTGCCTGGAACGATTACTTTTTGTGGATATACACGTTCCCTAACTGATGTGGATATGTCGCTGTGCACGTACTTCATTTATAGGTACACAGACCATACGGGCGTACTGTATCAAATTAACAAAAAGTCTTGATGTTTCATTCAATGGAAGCTCGATACAGGGACCATTCAAAATGTGTTAAACTGTATTATATTATACCTACTAAAGGTGAGTAAAGTCCGATTTCGCGATGTCATGCAACATACTCGCAATCCGTGATGTATTATCCCATGGGTATAACACAATCTTCCATTAAAATCACATATTAAAGTAAAATATGAACGTATAAATCACAATACGGGCTCGTAGACGATCGTAGATAATGTAATATTACGTAGTCCCAATTTTTCCTTTGTTTGCAAAGGGACCAAGTTCATCGTACCAGCGGAGTATGCCAAATTTTGAATTCCGTGCTCAACTTGTATAGAACTTGATGATAAGGGAGCGAGTTAAATAGTTTCTTAGACCTTCTTCAAAGCTCGGGACATGTGCTGTTTAATCATATGGCAATGGGGAGTATACTTGCATGACTTTGCGATTTGAGTATACGATACGCATTTATGATATAATTCAATGGAAAGGTCTTTCAGTATATGTATGTATCTAAAAATAGAATTAAATTACCAGGAATTTTAAATGCTTCGCTTGTTTCTGGAATAAAGGTATCGGTGTGGGTTTGCCTGCGTCATCGAACGATTGTCATGTCACCATGTTGGCTACAAGTGAGATGAAAAAGATGACCATGATGGCCATGAAATTCTCAACGATCATCATCCAGATATCCAGTTGTTGGTCTTCAGTCCCAAAAATTAGTACCTGAAGGTTTCATAGTTTAACTATTTTAATTAAAAAGTCAAAAAGTGACACCCATTAGCAACGGATAACTGCCCGCGACTCACACCTACCTACTGCTAAAACTATAAGAAAAAATAGTACCAAGTTATCCTAACAAAAAACTTGATTTTACTTCACTTAAAACGAGTTTCAAACAAGTTGCAAAGGGCACGGTTACCGAATAAATTAATTTATCAACTAACATAATTTAGCTTCATTATAACACTAACTATGTTAACGAATTACGTGGGAATTGTATTGTGATGATGTACAGCGACAATTCATTGCAAATGTGTTATTTCTTTCTTCTAGAATGTTATACGCCTTACGGAAATGTCTAAATATAGTATTTATTAAGAATGTATATCTGTGTACGTTACCCTATCGACCGTTAAGCGAATAGGCCTAAGGGAGATATGCTGGAATGGCTACAATTTCCAAGCTCGGTCATTGCGTGATACACCTACCTACATACATACATATATGATTCTCCCAAAACATTGTTTACTTAAAACATGTTCAATTCACACGGGCGTCACGTGAGCTGAAGGCTTGCGTGCGGTTCCCGACGAACCTTGGAGAACGTTTTAATTATGCGCAATGCTTTATTAGAAATCTAATAATAATGTGACGATTCACTTTAGTTGTTAAGTTGAGGTACGATTTGAGAAAGAAGCATAAGTTTTCATGTATCTTTTAGGTTATTGTGCACTTTGTCATTTTAATTTAATATATTTATGAACGGACGTTAATTTTAAAGACTTTCTACACTTTGTTATTCATGACTGAAAATCCTATATTTTAATAAGGCCAAATGCCTCTAAGGCCTCTTGGGTACCTCATCGGGGGAGGAAGTGGGTAGTGTCAGACTCTTACTAACTAAACCTGAAACGCCGTGTAACATCTTCCGCGTTTGGACGTTGCGTGGTAATGCATCGTTATTGATCTCCCACCACTCGCGAGTACGGGTAGTCAGACTTAACAGCAAAAAAATCGTGCGTTCCAGCTAAAACCTTACAACAACAAAAAAATCTTGCATAATTACATGTCTAACAATTTTGTTGCCAAATACGTAATTCATGTGACACATGACCTCTTAACCCATTATAACCGTCATATTCTTCCGATCGTTAGAGCCTATAGATCGCGATGGACAATAACACTTAACGAAGTGACAAGTGATTACCAGTCGACAATGACAGGTTTACGATAACTAAATTGTGTAAAGGTATCGTCTATAGATAGATAGTACACTAAATGCCTATTATGGTTTATGTTACCAAATTGTGAAACCTATTTATAATGGAAATTCAATGTGAATCACTGACTTTCTATATATTTTATAATACTTCTTTTGCTTGTGTAAAATAAACAAGTTAAAAAAGCAGAAAAGTCATATACAAAAAATACTCATATTCCATCTCTACCTCCCTTCTCTATTTCAGCTCTATCAAATTTACTTTGGGTTAATAGGTCACATGAAAAAAGAAAATAAATACATATGATCGAGGTCTTCTACAACACGTTGCGTTCGAAGTATACTTTAAAAAAGTATATATACATAGTTGTTGATTAAACATCATGATGTATTCTTAGGCGGTGTGGACCTTAGTAATGTCATCTAATGTCACCTGCGGACGTTGTGCTGGAAATGGGACGCGAACCGAAACAGATCGGCGCCATTCATCACTACTTGTAGACATGTAATTGATAGTTGATACAAAGTCAAAAGATTAGATAAACATGATTTTAATAACAAATGAAGTATCAAGATTAAAATGCTCTCAAAAATAAAGAGCGATTTATACAATTAAATTCACAAGGATCTTGTTGAATGTGCTCGTAAAAATAATAATATAATTTCACTGATTGAATAGCTGAGCCTTTTCTCTGTCTATCCTGGAATCCGACTTAAATTACAATAAATTCTTAGAAGCGGTATGTGGAATTCCTTGAAGGCACCATCTCAAGCTCATCTACGTGCCTTTAATATGGTGCCCTTGTTTATTTTTCCATTTTGTAAAGCTATAGCCGTACGGTATCGTGTTACATACATGTTCTTTTAATGTATGATGGTGTATATTGTGTAGTAGGCAAAACGACTGTTTTAATAATTGGTATCCCGTGTTACTTTACACGCGTTAGACATGTGTCAATCAACTTCGCTACTGTAAGTACTGTAGTTTAATGTTTAATTCAAATCATGATTTATAAGATAAAAAAAACCACTGATTGACGTCCACAATAAATGCGAAACAGTATAAATGACTTTTCCTATTACGAAGCGAGTAAAGACGCACACAATCACTAGTGTTGTATAATCCTCAGTAGTTTCAACATAACTAGCGCTAATGCGTCAGCTCTAAGGTCGAATGTAGGCTTTTATGGGCGTTATTTAAGGCGCTTCGTGCTTCACGACCACAATATTCATCGCTAGGGATTATTAAATAACTGCTACTTATATTTTATAGTTAGTGCGCTATATACTCAGATCTCCTAACCTTTCACAGTAATACGCTATTAGTTAATGGATTTATTTAAACTCACAAAATACGACGCGTAATTTAACATACGCTTAAATATTCAGAACCGTTTAAACTTTATCTTCAATACACAGTGGGCCCGTTCTGAAATTACATTTCGTTGAAATTCAACTCGTAACGTCCAAGTTGTAATGTAGTTTAGCCGCAACAAGTGAGTACGGCTGTCCTGTAATTTTGATAATGGCCACGAGGGCGTGCTGCAGATATGTGAGATAACGGAGAGCTCGCTGAAGCTGGGTAGAACCCAAAACGATTGCTACGATGAACCTGTAGCCGAGTTGCCAGAAAAGTACTACCCGGCCGTGCCTACCTTTTGACATGTGACTGTTATTGTAGACATTAAAAGACTATTCAGTTTCGAATTGCGTTACCAAATGTAAACTATGGACCCACCATGTCTATAAGCTAAGTTAATAATATATTAAAAACGCGTATGACGCGTATAAAGCAGTAAAAATCAGAACATGTCAGAACAGTTTAACTTAAAAACATTGTTGTCCTTCTTACTTGTACCTATATTTCAATAGACAACATGATAACATACAAGTTCAATAGAACTCGCACAGCAATTTCCTTAACCAGTCCATAACAGTTACGTCATCACGGAACTGCTGCAGAGTGACCTTCACAAGATCATCGTGTCCCCTCAACATCTGTCCGCAGACCACATCAAAGTCTTCCTTTACCAGATACTAAGAGGTGAGTCCTTATTGTTTTTAATATTTACAGACATAAATAAAAGCTTTACCTAACTTGTATTGGCTACTGTAAAGTCTAAGAATAAAAGTAATACGTACTTAGTAACTTTGTTTAAAAAAAATGCATTATCATATTTATATTTTTTTACTGATCCTCGCAACATTTTTACCACGAATTGAGGCAGATGAAGATTGACGAAATTCAAAAATAATCGCTTCTATTTAGACTCCGATAGGCATGTGATGAACGGAACAGAATTAATAATATATTGTCCAATTTAATCTACTTTTAACTTTGTCTCCAAAAGTATACCGCGCCCTACATATCTTTAATGTCGATAGAAAATACCGGTTAGCTACAATTTATTTTGTTGATGTTAATGTTCATGGTCTATTGTAGAGTTTCTGTAAGCAAAGTTAAGGCTGTGTACACAGCTAATGAGATGTCTGTAAATCTGAAAACTTAGATTTAACGTCAGGTTTTCATCAAATCAGTCAAAATAGAGTTACGATTTTCGACACGTTTTTAATAAATATATTTCAATTAGTAAACATCAGATTCTCGATTGTGACGGCACGCTACAACAAGTTGAAAATAAAGTTATTTCTCGTTTGTACCTAGATACTTTACAAGTTATTAATCAATAAACGATTCATAACCGTCTACATTTAATTTACAAGCCTTAACAACTGTCACTTACCTTAACACGTATCTCATAGCTCGATTGTAGAGTAATTATGTATTCATTGGATGATTAACTATGATTAGGAGGTAGTGCAAGCAGGATTATACCCCTACTTACCTATTGCATAGTAAAGTAATGATTAACTTAGCAGCTGCGTTGAGGCTATCTGTCACGCATTCAGAGATCAAGAGCATCGTTGATAGATTATATATTCTCTTCTGTTATAATTCAACATTTCTTGTTATAATTTGAAAGTGTAATTTGAATTCTGTAGAAATTAATTTTCGGGGATGTCATCATAGATTATCAAAATGACACATTGACGGATAATTACATGTATACTTTGTTAATCGGAGTAACCAGTCGAAATGAGAACCCAATCGGGTCAATCCTTCTCTATCAGCTATATTCAACCTGCGGCCCGCGGACCTCAATAATACAAGAGTTACTTTTTATATTTACTGCTCTCAAAACTGTGTTGTTTTAGAACTTCAAAACTAGACAAGATGACGATTCATTTTCTCGTTATTAATTCATGTTTAAACCATGGAAATTTCACAGAAAATGAATTTGCAATTGCATTTTCATAGTGGTTTTATAATAATACGAAGAATTGTATGGTAGAATTTATTCCTAGTACATTACCTACTAATTTAAATTATGAGCTTCTTCTTACCGGTATTAAGGTCGCTAAACGGTACTATTTTATTACAACGCAATGCGGGAACAAAAACGAGCTACTTACTATGCTATTTTTAAATTCAACGGCAAAACTTAAACATCTTGCCAACCCTAAATCGTTGCATTACTGCAACAGCCGGAACGGAGCAATAACATTTGGCTCGTTCAATTCATGCCAGGGGTGGTCACAAACCGTACATTTCGGCCCATTGTATCACGGCTCATTAATATGCGTACCCCACCCGGTACAATACTTAAATATTATATTTTCGCCCTTGTCAGCAGACCCCGTTTCTGCACTTTTACGTCTTTCGGTCAATATCTGTTCGGGAATGATCCGCAAAACACTATGAAGTGTATACAAATGGTAACTTATTACTAATAAATAAATTTAGTACAGGAATAGCGGCAACGAATCACGTATTCTGTAAACCAGAACCAGAAAATAATGTAGTATAAAATAATATGATATAGCTTCCATATAGCTTCCATATAACTCCAAATCTTTTAAGCTTATTCTTCAGCATTTTATTCACGTGTACAAGTTATACGTGTACTATAGATAGTAATATTATGTAACACCTTTTCTACACATGGAGTGTAATAAAAATAATGAGTATTGAGTACATATAGTTAAAGCAAAAAAAAATATTTTAGGGAAGACAGTCAAGGTTTTCACTACAGATGTAATTTTCTATCTCAAACGTGTCTACCTCCTGATCTTGATGATATGCTGGATCTTTAGTGGTTAGGGTCTTTAAAGGGATTGCTTAGCCCCTTTCATGTAGGACCTAGTATAGACTATAATAAGTCATGTGTACAACCCTATATCGGCATTAATGTTAAATAGGTATCATTACTCATACGCTTAATTACATATTATGGCTGCGAGTGTAGTGGAGGCATTGCATCCATTATTAATTAGTATCGATCACGATTAGATCTCTATTCCACACTGTATACAAACTAAACACATAAAATCCCTCTCTCGTATATGTAGCTTAAAGCGTCGCAGTTTTTTATAGCCGCTCTCCAATTTAAAATACAAATAGCATTTCTCGCTGAATTTTTGCTCTTATACTCATGAAGCACGGATTAGCGGAGTTGTGGCAAAATGTCAAAATGCAAAAAGAAGTCCTGGTTTACCGGCTTTTCGACATGACATTAATAGTTGACGAGTTGCGCTTTCAGTTGCGAAGTTAAGAGTTCCTGCAAAGCGTCTCTCATGCTAATACGCTTTTGTTTTTATCGCAACTATTCCCCTGATACGCGTGTCTATCGCTTCCGAGAAGAATGCTGCTATGAGATAAGTTGGTTTTATGATCGAATGCTTAATGGAATGGAAGTTGTTTAATGGATATATTTAACATAGCCAACTTTTTCCATTAACACATCGTTAACTCCGGCTACCTATTTACAACAGTTTCATAAATACGCAGGAAAAATAGAGCATGAAAATAGACTTTATTATTATAGTTGTTAGATTACTGTTGTCGAACGACGATATTTCATAAATGTTTAGAGTACGTAAACAATTCTAAAAGCTGTAGAACTTCTCGATTTGGTCAGCGGCTTACCAAACAGAGGATGCTGATTGCAACCGAGTTCGGAGTGTGCGCGTCGATAAATACAAGTTTAAAGCAAACCTCTCTCGGGCCCTTCGAGAGCAGCTCGAGCCCGGTTCGAGACAGCGTCGCAGCGTCTCGCAGTCCGCACACGCCCACTTCCACCTGCCGTAAATCAATTAAAACTCTCAAGTGCTACCGACTTCCAGCTGCGACGCGCCGCAAAAACTACTACATTACCTTTCCACCGCCAAAAGACACTTTATGACGAATAATTCCCTCCCCCATTAAGCTCACTTCAAACTTTTAAAACCATTCACTATGTATGCTAATGTAATCCACTTTCGCAAATGAAAAGAATCGCCTCACAGCCGTCGCGTCGTCTCCCGATTTCGTATTATTAATTTGTGCAATTATTCGTGCAGTGCCAAGAGATTTCCCGGGAGTAGAACGCGCAAAGGGAATCTAGAAAAATGCGGTCGTTAAGCCCCCACCGCCTCGGCTGGCGCGTTTAATTAAAAACTTTATAGTTGCACCGCCTTGATGGCTCCGCTCTAACTGAAATCACATAGACAACCGCACTCCTGGACTAAATGACACTCTTTTGATTGCAATACACCTAAAAGAAACGAAGTCAACGTATTTAAATGCTCTGCGAGATATTTTCCGCAGGAATGGTAACTAATCGGTGGCATAGGTAGTGTGCGTGTCGGTGAATGCATCTGGCGCGATTAAGGGTGACACGCGACTCGGATAGTTTTAATATTCTGCGCGCTCTTTTAGATTAAACTTACCCGCCGCTTTTGTCTCAATCTGCTGCGAACGAACAGGGGAAGCGTTTTAATGAAACCTACATCTAACCTGCGAGAAATGAGGGAATGTGTAAATATAGAGTTGATAAGGTTCTACATTATTCAAATATGGCATTTCAAGTAAAATTACATGAAACAAAAGCTTTTACATTCATTCCGTAAATGTGATTCAAACAGATGTGGTCCGCGTTCCAATACTAGCGAGGAGATGTAGGCTCCTGTAGAATGCAGTTTGACTTATACGTAACAAATGCATAGCAAGAAGCCAGCGTGCATATTTCGCGCGTCTCGGACATGACTGGGGCTCCGCATCCATTGTGTAAGGGCGGACACCGGCTAGCTATGCTAATCTCCCGAACCCGTCCACTCGTCCTGTCCCATATTAATTATGTATGGATTGATGTGCCACGGCGTACTCGGCTAGATCTGCCTGAATGTAACATTCTCAGGATTCTCATCTAACAACTTAAACAAGAGTTCAAAATATTATTGAACTGCTCGACTTGTCATTTGAACTGTGTGAGGTTTATAATATGGCAACAATTGTATAGGTACTCATTTATACCTCCAATATATAATATACACACGTTTCGGTTATCTTTATTTTGAGTTAAGTACGAGCTGTTGGTTACATTATTAGTCAGGTACCTAAATCGAAAGTTGAGTCCGTTAATTACACTGTCAAATTATAAAAGAGTTTTACGGATATAAGGTTCAAGATTCAGTGTATGTTTTATGCATAAAAGAAAATTAGTGATAAGATCAGGAGGCTGGTGGGTTGCGCAGGCCGGGAGCGGTTACTGCATGGACTCGGTTCGGCGGCGGCGGTAACGAGCGAAATTATGGAAATGCGCAGCGAGTTACGTCTACACTCTAATATTATTTACGCGCGAGCTTTTTCGTTCAGGAAATCACTACGCACACCCACGTAGTGTGAGCTACCGATGATTTGCAGTTATAAATTATCGCCTTCCGTTGGCTTGCCAATACCAACGTCCTTTCTAAAGAATTCGTTTTAAAATCAATGTCTGTTGATGGTTTAGATTTAGTATCACGAAAAGTTTTATTTGAATGAAGAATTTTTATTTCTTGAAATCAGCACGGCTAGCCCAGAAGATAAAGTCCAAAAAGAAAACAGTTGTAATAACTGGACAAAGATCAATAAAAAAAAACACCTAAATTTTAATTAGAAACGTCTTCTACGTTTCAGTTATTAATCTCATAAAATGTGTGCCTATTTATACTTAAACCACATGGCGTCGGTTCGGCGACAGGATGCGGATGACATGTATAATCTCTCAAGTACATGTTTCCGGGAATCCTCCTGTGTCACTGCTGTGATCCATATAATTCGTCAGTAGACAGCCTAATGGTTACACTGACATAATTGTTCTGCTGACCATCCTTGACAATGTAGACTTAATCCCTTCCTAGTACGTACCAAAATACACCACATAAACCATTCCCGCTACCACAAGGTATTTCTTTATCTACGCTGAATGCATCGTCGTGATTTATTTCAATAACTGTTCTTAGTAGTTTGCTACGAGGAAGATTACTTTATCTTGGTTGACTGAAACATAACTTAAGCAGTTTACTATCGGAATGTAAAATTTATTTGAGGTGAGAATAAACGTCAATTGTTACAAGATTTTTGTTTTCAATTTTGATTTATCGATACCTTTTATGATAAAATTGCGAAGCGGTGATAAAGTGAGATTGGTAATTTCAATTTGGTTTTATAATTGATGGCGTTCGCTTCGCTTTGATGAGCCATTTGTCTTTGACGGTCGGCAGTAACGGTGCGCACTAGTTGAGTTGTGATGGGGCGTTAATTGTGAAAGCCTCATCTGCCACCGGAGCGCCGGCTTTAGTGGCGCCGCTGCTGGCAGCGTGAGATTGGGACTCACGCGCATACAAACTCGGCTCGGCTTGTTTGAATAACTTTGCTGCGCGAGAACAAACACCGCGGTGCGAAGCGATGTACTGTTACTGTTGTACTTGTAGCTATGAGGCTCATTATGTTGATTGTCTAGTTGAATATTTGAGTTCGAGGAATTGTCTCATCAAGAGGAATATGCTGTACCTAAACCTAAAAACTTCATTATGATTTGGACTACTGAGGGTTTAACTAATTTTATGGCTTTACCTTAATTAAAACATTAAAGTGCTCAGGCTAGCAGAAACTTTGATTGAATACTATTGTAGGGTTACAATTAAAGTGCAATGGCGATGGTCAGTGGTGGTCGGTGCATTGTCCCCGGTTGCCGTGGACGCTAGGAGTAAGGACTACGTCGCGGTTGGCTGCGCGGGCGCGTGCGGACGACGACCCGCTAGTAATGGACTCGACGCTCAATAAACAACATTTACGCGCTACTTTTCTCGCCCCTTACATTATGGCTGCTTTGTTCGTAAGTTTTTACGTCTCCTGAGCCGGTATTAAGAAAATATTGTGCCAGACGCACGATATTTGTAAGCAAATCATCGATTGTTGTTGTCTCTACAGCAAAATACATGCATTGGACACAACGACTGTTGCGAAAAATACTCGTTACGTATATACGCTCTTACTAATATTCCGTTAGGCTTCATGTAAGGCAAAATGAGAGAAATATAAATTGTTGCTTGTATTTTTAATACTCCTTTTAAGAGTTAACAAAATAATATTCGGCCTTATAACTCTTAGTGTTTTACCAAGTTAGATGGCTCATTTAACCTAAGATGGTTGCTTGGTTTTATAATAAAACTCGCCCGAGTTGCGTGTAGGTGAAAACTGCGGTACACCCTTTGGGAAATTAAACTCGTTCTGACGTGCCGAAGTGTCGTTAATTTGTTTTGGCGGCATGGACAGAGTCAGGGCGTCGAGAGCTAGCCGTTAACGCTGAAGTGTCTGACATTCGTAGTCCTTTAGAAACTGTCTTGATGGAAAACCCCGAAGTTATTTGATTAGTTATTTAATACACAATAGTGATGAAGTTTACTGAAGTTGCAATATTTCAGCTCTGACTTAGATATTGTTTTGACAGAGACGTACTTATCTGATTGAAGTTCGGACTCATTTCCAATAGCTGTTATGTTTTGTTTCAATCAGCTTCATTTTTAAACTTAATGTTGAAGAAATATCTAGACAACAAAAAAGTTGCCTGAGGGTCATCGTATATACTATTTCCCTTTATAATAAACTAGCTGTTGCCCGCAACTTCGTCCGCGTTGTTAGAAGATATAAGTTATGATTTATACCTATGCTTTTTCCACATTTTCCATTGTATCTTCGCTCCTATTAGTCGTACCGTGATGCTATATAGCCTAAAACCTTCCTCGATGTATGGTCTATTCAATACGAAAAGAATTTTTCAATTTGAACCAGTAGTTCCTGAGATTAGCGCGTTCAAACAAACAAACAATCAAACAAACTCTTCAGTTTTATATATTAGTATAGAGTATAGATTATGAGCTAGACAATCTAAGATATTCAGTTAAGTCTTGGCCCAAATTTCCAGTCTGCACTTCAAGAAAAATATGACCAAGACCTTTAACCAAGATTTTTGCAAAATATAAATTTTTGACGAGTCTGAGATAGCGAAACTGCCTGAATAAAACCTAATAAGCAAATTTTAAACCCTTTTTACATAATTAAGTGTGTCAATTGCGTTTGCGAAATACACTAAGGCCATTTTTACCAAAGCTTGGCTTATACCTGTTTGCTGAAGTAATAAACATTTAAAGTCCACATTAGCACATAAGGTCCACATTTACTTTGTTTTAAGCTTTCACGAAGCGTCACGTTCGTTATATGGCTAAGTAAAGCGGAGCGGCCATGTCGCGTCTAATGAGATGTCGGTGTGTGCACCTACGTAGCTTGTATGAGTTGTATGATACTAACAAGCGGGAACCTGCCAGGAGCCGCTTCTAATACCGAAATTCATGAGAAATTACGCACACTTTAGAGTTTAATAACAAAGAACAGTTTTCCATGTCTATGCAAAAAACAACGTCAGCATTAAGTTCTGTTTAAAACCATGCATTTATTTTTGAACGATAAGGCTGTCGTTGAGAAATAACTGACGAGCATAAAGATGGCACCAGAGATTTTTTTGCTAAATGCATTTCACAGAAGCCTATTCATGAAAATACCTAAACCTAGAAGCAAATGAATGAACTAATATAATACTCGACAATGTTCCTTGAAACTCCTACGACAAGTTTCTATCTATCTATTTACAGACGGGATCACTTTAATATTTATTTAATTCGACACGCCAAAGGCCGGTGAATATCAACCAACCGGTTTACGGCTAATCTTTTCTTTTTTTTGTTTATCGGGCTCTGCCAACATTAATAGATGGTTAAATTCCGGACATATCGTATTCACTGCTCTAATTTTATATTTATTTTGCTATGTCAATCAAAACGTCGCCAGACAGTAAAGTCTAGTGCAGTAGTAATCATTTATCGTCTAGTTTTGTTTGAAAGATGATAGGGAGTATTCGACAATTCTTGTCACGTGTATCGTGCATGTTACTGTAGCATTTAGTACGTCTGTACACAATCTATAATATATGTACTTATATAGCTGCCGATACTAGTTATTGTCACGACAAAAATCACCACACGTTTTAACTGTGTCGTGTCAAAAATATACTCGTAATGATTGTAACTTCATAAAAATCTCGTAAGTCTCATGCTAGATATATAATAGAAAGACTAGTTACTGATACCTCAGAATCAGCTCTAAGAATAAGTAATTCATCAATCAAAGTAGACTGAACCGGATCACCTAGAGCCCAAATAAAGCTTTTATTAAAACCAACTCAAATCTGCCCAAATGTGGTTATCAGCAGCTAAGATCCCAGCATCACCTTGAGAGCTGATCGCGTCGATACAATGAACAATAAATTCATTGATTATATTAACAGCCGTATCCATTTTCAATGATGTTTATAAGCAGCCAGGTATGCCTATATGATATTGAATATGCTGCATTTGCTGTTTTTATTTGTATTAATTTTTATTAAAATGGAAAAAGTTTGTTCCACACGGATTAATTGGTGATTTTTCATTGATAAGGATGATGATAAAGGATGCTCCCAATTCATCATCATCAAATTCTTAATCGACATTCGCATAGAAACGAAATGTCTTAAAATATAAATGTAACCTTCTGTTTCCTATTAAGTTTTATCGCAAGTAATTAAGTTGATTTAACGGGCAGTCTCTTTGAACGAAAATAAGACTAAACAAACGCACCAGTTTTTAGCCTTTCGTATTTATAGGTTCACCATGTAGGTCTTTGTCCTAATTAAAGCGGTTGGTGACCTATATGCCAATAATTAATAAACTGGCCTCGATACTGCGATATTTACGCAAGCACATAAATTAATTACTCTACGAATTATTATTACTGTTCATAGTATCGCAACACATTTTTGATTGCAAAACTTAGAGTAATTTAATTCGATTGGGAAAATCGTACCTTTATACTTCATAATATAATTTCTCGTCCATTTAAACACTAACCTGTTAAACACTTTAAAATTATTTTAAAAAAAATCATTGGTCGTACATTTAATATTTTTTCTAGATCAGCTGACTTCTTTCCAGGAATATAATTTTAAAATGTTTTATTTTAATCCTTTTTTTAGGTCTGAAGTATTTACACTCAGCTCGAATCCTTCATCGGGACATCAAACCTGGCAATTTACTGGTGAACAGCAACTGTGTGCTCAAGATCTGCGACTTTGGGCTTGCCAGGGTCGAGGAGCCGGACGCCAGCAAGAACATGACACAAGAGGTCGTCACGCAATATTACAGGTAAAGCCAATAAATAATATTACAACAAGAAATATACCTGCGAATTTATTTTTTACCCAAAGGTGAACCTTACCGATGGGTGGAATCATAGTAAAACGATACAAAAAACAACAAGATTACTCGACTTCATATATTATTTTCATAAAATAAAATATATATCACAATTTGAAAGCAGTGTTCCTCCTAAATTAGTAAATTTTCTGTAATATTAAACTCGCAGTATTAGCACTACGATGTTCATTTGCAGTGTAACTTGATATTGAAGCCAAACTCGTGACTTTGAGCCAGCGGTATACGTTTGTCTTCATTCAAACTTGCCCGAGAGAGGTCAAACATAATGAACGTTTTACATATCACCTACTAACCACCTGTTAACATTATTAATTTTACAGAAGGTGCGCCCTCTATTAGTTGTAAAAGAATTTAAGTAGCTGGCAAATTTGATTGTGCCTAACCTAAAAATAAATAAAAACAGTATCTATAAAGGGAGTATAATAAAACTAAGCAAGGCTTTTAAAATAGTCTTAAAAACTAACAATCAGTAAATAGTTTTAAAAAGTCACACTTCATTCTTATAATTGTAGCTTTTGTTATTTTATGTTTTCTGTTGGCAATGAATTGTTTGGTAATGAGGACACCTTATTCAGGGTTACTTGCTTCACCGTGTATTAAAAATAAAAATCTTTTTGTCATGTTTATGCTGACAATAATTAACACAGATTTTCATCTTTCTGTATGTAAATGTTTCGACATTTCGCACGATTTTTGAAACTCGTTGTGACCCTGAATACTTATAAATGCTGCTATAATGTTGATTTGTGAGATAAAATGTTTGAAAATCTATTAATAGTATAAATTATGATTTTATTTTGTCAAGGTCATGCTTTTGCATTTATGCGATGCGATTTATTCGTCACTATGCAAGCAAAAGCAAAATCGTCTCCAGATCTAATAGGTTGTTACGTTCTATGGCTATTGATAGCAATGCTGTAAATCTATGGTTCCAACGATTACTTAAAAGCCATTTCAAACGCAAGTTTTTGAAGTGTGCGACGAAGCGTTTCGCAGGTGTTGAATGAATAAAATGAATGAATGACCTGTGCTCCGGTGACCGCAGTTTTTAAAACTAGGACGTTCGCTCACCGCGCTATGTGCCGAAAAACATAACTAAAAGGTCGCGGTTTTCGCTAACATTTTACCAAAATAGTTTACATGCATATTAAGTAAATGTTGGCTGCAGAAGTCACGGCTGTTACCCACGTCGCATGCGGTCTCAGAGTACGAGTACTACGTTAACCAATATTTGGCCCTTTGTTTGTTTTCTTGGTCGCGCAGAGTTTTCCCTGTGTTATGTTTCGTGTTTCGTGTGATAAGCTCCGCTCTCAAATGAAACGCAAAACATAACACGTTGGCGTATCGCATGCAAATGAATAAACCAAACGTTCAGAAAAATATGTAAATTAACATTATATTCCACATCTTTTATTCGCACACCGCTTGTTTTATTAACGTCACTCGAATTCAAGAGCCGATTAAAATTGGAAATATTGTTTTGCTTGGCTTTATTGAAAATGCATAAAATGATATAAAACGAAATGGCTTTGTTTACTTGTCAGGGGTTCGTGGCGTCGTAACCAGTTTATTATTCATGCACTGGGTAAACGAACCTTTCTTGAAAAACTTTTCTCTTTATTATCGCCAGTTCAAATAACAAAGTTGCAGCCGACACACGTCCACTCCCCGGGGATCTCAGTATAAAGTAAACTTAAGAGCTCGGTGAAGCAAGATTGCCAATATTCGTTCGCCACCACCAGGATTAGTTTATACAGAATCCAGAAATGATCTAGGTGACCCATATAATGTATATTTAGAGATCTTATGGTACCAAGTATACTGCAGATGAATTTAGGCAGACTTAAGTTGGCGTATCAATCCTTTCCAATTTGAAATTGTTAGTGTTTTAATTTCTGTATTCCGTTTACGATTAAGATATAAAATAAAGGAAGTCCAACGTTAGTTTATGGTTATTCGAACATTAACTTATTAATAATTTTATTTATCGTAGAAGAAATAAAGTATCTCAAAGAAAGAAGAGAATTGCAGCCTGTAAAAGAATAAAATAGTTATTGCCAGCACTAATCGCTGGTTTTCTGAAAATAAGATTAAGCTTTACGCGATAGTACTTACCTAAAGAACATGTTTTTGCCTATGACGTCCTCAATCCTTTGTTCCGGTGTTATGTGATTTTTTATCATGTGTCAAATACTCATATCGCGACCTCAATGTTTTCCACATACCCGGTATTTTACTTACAAAAATAATGACATTGAAATAAGTAATTTTGTTGCGTTAAGCTTTCTTGCTTGTCTTGTTTAAAATGAAATTGAAAACCAATATAAAGTACGACAAATCTAGGGAGCTGACTTATAGTAGAATTGTTCTGTTTCCAGAGCACCTGAGATTCTTATGGGAGCGAACCACTACACGGCCGCGGTCGACGTGTGGTCTGTGGGCTGCATTTTTGGAGAACTCCTGGGCAGACGGATTCT
Source organism: Trichoplusia ni (assembly GCF_003590095.1). NCBI lineage: Eukaryota > Metazoa > Arthropoda > Insecta > Lepidoptera > Noctuidae > Trichoplusia > Trichoplusia ni. The sequence continues at coordinate 8,394,754 of NC_039480.1, forward strand.
CTTCCAGGCTCAGAATCCAGTACAGCAGGTATTTAATGCCGCCATATATCATCAAATAATTTATTTTTGTTCTGATAGTAAAACTTAGTTTCATAAAAACTCATAAGTAAAATAATTAGTTGATCTATAAGACAGGCATACGACATCCATCTCAGTCGGTATAGGATGTATTTTATTGTAATTTTGTTGTCTAACAAGTAATCTCTACGTACCTACTCAAAAGATTCTAAACAATATATTACTCATCAAAGGAATTTGTTGTCTATTGAGTCATCTTCCGGCAATTAAACTTTTAAAGAAGTAATGCCTCAAGTAGTTCCCTTGACTCTTCAAAAATACGAGTAACTTAGTTTCCTACTAAAGTTCATACAGGAGCGAAATGTAGAACCAATTTCGAAACTTTGAAGAGTAACTATTCGGTGTACTTGTTAGTTGATAACAGGTCAAGTTTGTGTTTTACAACTTATTCGGCAATTAATTAGCTTTACAGCTTGCCAGTTCATGCATTTCGATTAATTGTATTGTATCGAAGTTATGCTTGTTGTAATTTTCATAATATCGAAGTAGTTTTCAAGCGGTAATAAATTGTGCATTCGCAATTGTGTTTAAATAACAAGTTTAAAATAATTAAGTTCGTATAAAATTGGTTAAGAGTGATTGAAATACCACTTGATGTACTTTAATAAAACATTATTCTTTATAATTTATGCGTCGTTCTTGAATGTTGACGTATACGAAAATAAATGTAACATTTTAATCGTTAAGTTAATACAGCTTTAAGAGTCAAGCGGCATTGTTTCATTTAAAGCAGTAATGTTCGCTCCAATCTAGAAGCTGACTTCCAACGGACTTCATAAAAAGGCTTGGGAGTATTAATGCAAGTATGATTGATGTAAGTTTAATTATATGATGGTGGTGTTCCAGCTTGAGCTGATCACGGAGCTGCTGGGCACGCCGTCGCTGGAGGACATGCGCCACGCGTGCGCCGGCGCGCGCGCCCACATGCTGCGCCGCGCGCCGCGCCCGCCCGCGCTCGCCGCGCTCTACACGCTGTCCGTGCAGGCCACGCACGAGGCCGTGCATCTACTCGCACAGGTAACACACGCTACGCTCATACCCCTGCCTTGTACACTGCAAAACAGTAACATTTCGCCGAGCACTTACGCTATTGGAAGTTACAGGCCCGCTTAACATTTCCTCAACCCAAGCATTGCCTGTTGCCGTAGCATCTCTCCATTTGAATTTTCAAAAGATTATCTCTGAATTTAGGTCAACATTTCTTCTCATTGCTATTAGTTACTGTACTCGATCACCAAACATAAAAAAACACTAAAAAGCATTCATAAAACTTACTGACAGAATAAATTATGTATTAAGTTTAAAATATGTCTGATGGTACTGCAGCAAAACCTCCACAGAAAAAGCAAACTTAAACTTACTAATTCAACATGTTACTGTAACAGCACAATTATGTTTCCAGATGCTAGTGTTCGACCCTGCGAAGCGTATCAGCGTGGTGGACGCCCTGGCGCACCCGTACCTGGAGGAGGGCCGGCTGCGCTACCACTCGTGCATGTGCAAGTGCTGCTACAGCGCGCCCGCCGCCGCGCGCCACTACTCGCCCGACCTGGAGCCCGCCGCGCCGCACGCCTTCCACGACGCCTGGGAGAGGAAGCTCACCTCCGTGCACCAGGTCAAAGGTACTGCTCACACCGGTGCGGCGCCAACCACTCCTGCAAGCGACATCGCACATCCTCTTGGATTTGTTACCTTTACAGCTATCTCGTCTCGCGGCAGTTCTTACGGAACTTTAGCTAATTTTACATCTATATGCTTTATCAACTTATATTTATTTTATGCTTGACCTCATGCCGGTTATATTGCTCTTACATCATGGGCTTACCTGTTTCAGAGGAAATTCACAAGTTCATAGCAGAACAACTACAGACGTCAAGGGTTCCATTGTGCATCAACCCTCAATCTGCGGCGTTCAAGAGCTTCGCAAGGTAAGGCGCCGCCACCAACAACCAACCGCAACCAACCGCAACCAACCGACACTAGGTGATTTCTTTGCGATACGTAACCTAACACGCCTTAGCGACCACCCGCACCCATATTGGGCCACGCCAAATAAAATCAAAACACGTGCAGACAACACTGGCCTAAACCTAATTACTACTTCTAAATCTTGACAATTTCGCTCCGAAGCGTCGTTTTAGCGCTGCATTATTGTCGTGCACAAAACCTCTAAAATGTTGCTTCTTTCTTACAGTTAATTTATTTATTTGCGCGTATGTAGTTAATGAATTTGATTAGAAGTATTGTTCTAATGATTTTTATATGAAAGTTTCCAGTGTTGTCTCCACGGCTGGCGATCTTTACGATAATAAATCAGAGAAAGCAAACAGTCATCACAACTGAGTGTGGCACGGTGCGATCTGTTAGTGTGTGCACGTCCGCAGCGGTGTACATAGCGCGTGTTGTCGGCGTTAGGTTCCTACGGTGGTCGCAGGAACCAGCCTATGTCGCTTCCCTGTCCCCTCCCTCCCGCCGACTGTAGTTTTGTAACGTAGGTAACAGTTGTGCCTTTTGTGTACAGTAACACTCACACGACGGGTCGATTTTGCTAGAGCCCGACTTGTGCATGGGTCGTTTACCATTTTATGATTTCCTTACATGATTTTGTTCCCGCGCTTCCGAGCGTTCTGTCTGTGTACATACGCCGCTGTTTTCGCAAAATCAACCCTCTTGAAATGGTGGTGTGTCTCGCTTCACTAGCACCGCTGTTCATTCCCGTACGGTAGTTTTAATTCTGCTTTTTTGTGTGTTTTGCGACAGCTCTAGGGCGGGTTCGAAATCAAAAGTTTGTTCCCCTTTCAAGACGGCGGCAAAATATCTACTGCTATCGCCCGTGATATTTCTGTGCGCTGCATAGCCGTTGAATCCAGTAAGCGTACGCACGCATACATGTGTTGTCCATCCCGTCCTTACTGTAAACGTTGTTGCATCCTACCAACGTTTAGTAGTATGGTGATGACGCCGTTCGACGCAACACACCCTTTACCTAGCACACTGTTTATCAAGTTCATTTTAATAATAAAGGCGTTGTTGCCTTCGACCGTCGTCTCGTTTCAAAAGGGTTGATCGTTAGATAGTGCTCGCTCTTTCCTTACGGTTCGGTTAAAGTGCATGCGTTTTTACAGCTTCGCACTTGAGTTCGTTATGCTATACCTTTTTTTCTAACGTATAGGACATCTATGGACCTAGATGAATAAAGCTAAAGATACCATAGCAAGAAGTTTTCAAACGCAGCGTAAACAATTATCGATAAAAAAACAACAGCATAGCTAAATAACGAACCTAAGTATGAAGGAATTTTCATTCAAAATCGATAAACAAAACAAACACTCGATTTTGAGAAAACTTCTGCTTTGAAGTTGAATTTGAACTTTGAATTAGTTGGGTCCGCCAACCCTAACAGAAAACAAACGTTTAATGAATATGTACTTTATGTGTACTACATAAGGTTCATATTTGTTAAGCGAGCTTGTTTTTCTTTAGGGTTGTATCGTAGTGCATGCGTAGTAAGAGAGGTGCACAGTGCCATGCACATGGTTGTGGTGATTTTTGATAATTTTTTTATTCAGTAGTTACTGTAGCGTTTGATTTGTGATGCAGTTTTGCTATAAGATTTCTCTTTTATTATCATAGATATTGTTCAACTGACAAAAAAAGATTGCATGTGAGTTTGTCTGTTGGATTCATGAAAAGGTTAGCGAAGCCAGTTTTAAGTACTAATCGTCCATTTAATGCATACTATTTTGTTAAACCAAAAAAAAAAGTTTTATATTAAAGTAAAACAGTCTATCCAGTTATTTTTACCCAAGTTTTCGAAGCAAAAAATACAAATGACTCAGTATATTCGCTACCTAAGTACAATGAGTCCAGCAGGCAGTCTCGTGGCGTGGGTGTGGGTTGTTCACCGCGAGTCCCGGGCCGCCGTAACCGTGTAGTGGTGTCCGCAGCTCCACAGTGGCGCACCCGTCCGAGCTGCCGCCGTCGCCGCACCAGTGGGAGTGACGCGCGGCTGCCCGCCGGCCTGTAGCGCGCGAGCCCGCACTAGCCACACCTCCTCCTGTACTTACTGCCACGGATCTTGAGCGCGAGGCGGAAGCCTGGGGATCGCTTTGCGCATCGTAAAATAAAACTCCAATCAATTGTCCATATTCGTCGTCTTGAGGTGCATGCAAGTGCAGCAAAGAACAAATTTCAACCAATCACACACTTAAGTCCGCCCCGCGCCCCACTTCGTGTCGCAAAAAGGACCCAGAAAATCACTTATGGGCAGGTGAAGGTCAACGCTCAAGATCCGCGCCGGTAACTATAACCGACTCGCTATTAAAGCCAGTACAACGTCAGCGCTAACGCCGACGCTATCAAGGATGCGTGCTGGTGTCGCCCGTGCGAACTCGTCCGCGATATCCATCGATGATCGCGAGCATTCTACCCTATGTAACTTGGCAAGTAAATGTAAACATTCCCTATTAGGGGAAAGGAAAATTATTCGTCTGAAAGTACTACTAGATGGGCTGAATAATGTATCAGACAAAGACGACGACGAATCTAAGAAATTTCGCTGTTTCGAATAATGTCAAGTTACGTTGGCGGTTATACCGTTAGATATAAATTCAAACTGTAATCGCAAATCCGCCACAGACTAGTTAAAATATATTTCTCTGTGATTCTGCCATCTCCACAGGTGCAAAAGCAAGTCTCTCATGTAACCATTTTTAGTCAGTATTGGCTAGCAGGCGAAACGTGAAGCAAGGGTCGGTTAATAATGTGAGGAATCGACTTATTTTATTAGAGACCAGTCGATAAAGTTGTGGATTGGAAAGAACTATGCTATACCTAATAAATTTCGATCTTATGGTTTCAAAATGGCTTGACGAATCAGTTAAACAGCAGCATGTTACAATTTAATTTCAAGCCAACGTTAAGACAATAAAGTTGCTTATAAAACAATTGTTGTTGATTGATCCAAAGTAACTGCTTTAGATAATATAACAAAAATCTCTTTTAAAAATAACAATTACATTCATATGTCATCAATTTTATCAGTCACGATTGGTTTTGAAATTAAATTTTAACATAATACATTACATCTTAATTTTAATGCAAACTAATTTCTTTATATCGCTCTCACACGTAAAGTCTAAATTCACTTTTATGTATAACGAGGTAAAGTTTCAATTCCAATGTCTGTCCACACGTCACATACTATTATGACGGGGGTCTTTCTCAATTGTGTTGTTTTGCTTTTATTGAATTTACTGTGAATGTAATAAAATTGGACTGTATAAATACCGCACCATACCTCATCGCTGTAGCTAGAAAGCATTAATTACTCTTATTGAAATGTATAAGTACGTTAGAGAATTAATGTTTAACAATTGTATTAGGCAAAATTTGAGGAAAGTAGTATTTCATAGTCGCGTGACTTTAAAATACTCTAGAATTTGTAAAATATGAGAAACGACAAACTTCTAACTAGATATAGTATTCTGTACTTAAAGGTTTAGTTTTAAATATTTCCTATCCAATCGAAATCTGAGCATTTTAAGTATTTAACAAACTTGCATTTCACACAAATAAAGCAAGACAAAGGATTAGTGACATCACTACCAAAAAATCATTTTGATATTTACTTGTAACGTAGCGTGTAGCGAATGTGTTAGAATATAGTTGGCTGGTGTAATGTGAATATTATCGATAAGGGCAAGGAATGGGAAGGAAATGTTGTTAGCAACACTTTTATACAACGAAACGTGTCGCCCTCGCGACAGAAGATAGCTAGGGAAGGATTCATCATGGAAGCAAAGGAATACGCTAGAGAGTGAAGGGAGGGTGCGATAGTCATGTGAGGACTGTCGCAGACCTCAGCCCGCTATATGTAAAGAGACGCTTCACGTAGTTTTAGGTTACGTTCATTTATCTCTGCGATTCCATGTATCTTTAAGTGTGACGTAGTGTCAATGTGTGCCTGATTGTGTTACGGACGTTGCAAGCAATAAATGTTGCAATATTATATAACGCGTATTGAATATTATTTTGTAACTACGGATTTATTGATTTTTATGTGTTCCCTTATAATCTCTACAGTGGACTGTCTACACGCGACTTTTATTGACTTCGACGGTTTTATGTTGCGTGCCAATGGCGATCGCATCGCGTGTAGCCAGCCCGCCGTGTTAATACTAAGCTTAATCCTAAACACCATTGTATGTAACATCGACTGAACATTTTTACGTAGTTAGGTTAGAATAGTAATAGGAATATAAAACTACTAATTTGCTGGATGCAATGATTATAAATAGTAAATAAAAATGTAAAAGTAATATTCACGTATCATTGTGGTATCGGTAGTGAGATATTTTATAGCAAAGTGTTTGTAAATGTAATAAATACATATGTATTTCACGCATTTAATAGTTATATTAGAGGTTTGACATAAAATTGTACTGGGATGTGTTAGTGTGCGTGAGTATGTGTTTTATCTATAATTGGCATTAATAATCTTAAACAACATACATTGCTCAGTGGTAATGGTATTGAAGGAAGCGTAACTCGACAACAGTCAATGGTCATTCATCTGATGGTGTTAGGGCACATCAAAGAGCTAAGTTGCGCCAAACATTCATAATTTCTTGATCAATTCTTGTTCATTAACTATTGATGGCTAGCTAATCTTAGGTAGTGTGACTCTTCTACACCGTATTGACCTATTTATTGTTGAGGGGTAACGGAACTTGTCAATCCCATTCCACTGCGAATCATTCAAAATTGATGTTTCATTTAAGTTAAAAAAATATCACGCTGCTAACATTAAATAGCATAGAGGGACTTTGTGTGAATGTTAAGAGACGTCGTAGCCTTAAAACTAGTTCAAAACTATATAAAAGATAAAAAATAAAAAAAGTTGTAAATAATGCATAGTTTTAATGTTAGTCTAGTTCGATACGGGATGTACGCCGATGTAGTGAGCCACAACTAGTAGGTTGGCCGCGTCTCACACCGCTGCATAACTTCACATGCACTTTCAGTTTTCTATAATAGATTTGTCAAACCGCCTTTGTATCAGTTCTTACTTTGTCTAATAAACATTGTACATAGTTGCGGAGGCCATGCAGCGGTGTGAAAGAGGCTTCGATGGTACAAAGAAGGCAAGCTCGGTAACGATGTATTAGCTGTCACGGAAAATTGAGAAATCGTAGATATATGTACATAGTCCTAGCATAGGCTCCAACTCAAACTTATAATGATAATTAGCATTTTATAATGTAGATAATTATTTTAATTAATAGTATCGATCGTTAATGGTAATTGCTTGTAATTAGGCAAGTAATTAGAGATTTAGATACTTACTCTAAAGAGTGTTTATAAAATTATACTCTAAATACAAACTGTTAAGGTCTGTATTATAAAACGCGAGTCAACAAGCTAACCTTTGTGTTGACTATTGATTCATATTTTGTAATACGGGCCTATGTTGTTACGGAACGGGAAAGATGCTAACAAATGTAAAGAGAATAGATTTTATATGTCCCCGTGATGGCTAAGACCGGAGCCGAGCCCCGACAGACCCACCTTGCCTTATCTCAGATAACTGACACTGTGATCCGTTTCGCGTAGTTTTTGAGCCCGTGCACCCCTCACACCCTGTATATACGAGTACTCGTTAGGTATTAAACGTCATTGGTTCATTAGAAATTTGCTTAATTATTATAACTGCTGTATACTACGTATCCTCCTGGGAAAAGACGTTTGGATGTATGTAAATAAGGATATAATAAGTAGAAGATTAATGTTAAGTTAGGGCGTCTAGACGCAGTGTCGGGTGAGATGAGCGTACAGTCGATAGCAAAATTATATTATCGTATTTTTTTCCCGTTCGGAGAATTACTTATTTACAGTTATCAAACTTGTTATCAAAAAATACGCATAAAATTTTAGAATTTTGTTTATTATTGGGTTCCTTAATACAAAACGAACAATTTGTAAAACGGGTTACGATATAAAACTATTGAAATACAAAAATGATTCTAAACAGACATGCTTTACACGCATACTTATTTCAATTATGAAAGTCGTGAAAGAGTATGTGTGTGTGTGTGTGAGTCGCTCCACAGTCGGCCGCTCGCCCGCGCCCCGGAGGATGCCGCGCCCAAACGAACACGCTTCTTATTTTATGTAATTGTACGTATTGCGTTTCCAGACTTTCAGAGATCTCGTATTATTTTAAGATTTAAGTACACGACTGTTCATTTTACACACAAGTGATCTTTAGTTGGTAGGACATCACGTTTACTTTGTATCCTGCGGCCAGTCAGCCAAGGCTTTTCTTTTAGTTATAAGTTGTCGTACACTCGAATGCTCTCGCGACAGCGGAGCTGTTTACTACGTTTTATTTTTCATGTAAATATTAGTGGTAATGCGGTAACACTTAGGTTTTGTGTTAACATTAGACGCCTCAGCTCTTAGTTTGTGTTCAGTAATCCCACATTAATTTTCTTATTATAATTTCCACAATATATTAAAAAAGTAAAAAAAAAATGCAAAATACGAGAAAATGAATTGTATGTACTCTTCGTTTATAGTTATGACATTTTGATTTAATTATAATTACCAGTCGTATTGTAAATAGTTTCTATGTGCACTGATAGTCGTGTTTAAGTTAATGTACTTTTTAGGTATTAATATGAAATGGCTGTATCAATTCTCTTAATGTAAAGCCCAAGACACAACGTTCACTATAAGACTTAGTAGAATTTGTTTTGCGATATTGTTTTGTCAACATTTTGTAATGTATAGAGTATGGTTTCAGTTACTGTGTCTCGTGACGGACGTCGTAATTTTGTGATTCCGTTTGTCCATAGTACACAGGTCATGAAACGTAATGTAATTGTAAATATAAATAATACGTGTTTCTGTCGTGTACTGAGTTAGTTGCATTTTACCATTGTTGCGAACTGCCAAAACTATTGTAATAATTTTGTAGCGTTATGTGTCACTCTACCACACTGGCAACAGCTTGTGATGGCAACACTGCCGTCAACATATTAGAAATTAAAGATAGGCATTTTGAAAATGTAGTTTTTTCCTTTTAATATTCAATTATTTGTTTAAAACAAAAAGGAAAACCTACCAAAACTGTTAAGAATTTCTGTTTTTACTGTATTTGTACAAATTAATGATGAGTAATGATTTTCTTTGAATAACAATGTTGAAGCCTTTGGTTTTGTGGTAAGTGACGCATGCGTAGATCGCGCGAGCCGGCGTAGCAACTGAGGACCGGACTCGCGATACTGTGTAACAATAAACTACTGCATAATTAAATACCTGTTTTTTTATTTGTATCCCATTATATTTACCTCAAAGTTTTTATAAGAACTGTCAAATGCAACAAAATGAGTACGCACAAAATACTATTTTGATGATTTTTTATCAGTTTTTTAGAATTATTTGATAACATTTAACGTTCTAAGAAACTTTATGTCAACAAATAATAGCAGCAGTTTTCCTTATCGTTTGGGAATGCCGTAGGAATAACCAATTAACAAATTATCTTATAAATGAGTAACCTATTATCGTACAGTGCTTTAGGTACTACCGACAGCGCAAAATACGTTTAACATAGCAGATTTATCAAGTGCCTACATTTTATAGTGATGTATATGAAGTGGTGTTTAGTTTGTTTTAACCACTCTAAAAACTCATTTTGAATTGTAAGCAACCGTATAAAAATAGCTTTAGAGTCATTACTGTGGAACTGTGTACTGGTGACCTCTAAATACCGGGGTATTTTTCTAACCTACTGCAGGCACCGGTCTCGGAAATTTGTCTTATCCTTTGGCATTATTGCTAAGCTAGCTTAGCTAGATAGAAACGTCCACGAGAGAGAATAAATGGGTAACCTGTTTTATGTTACATAATTGCACATCAGAAATCCCCACTACAGTTATTTTTACCTGGTTCACATACAGGGAAGGCTTTGAGCGTTTGATGGCGATGATGGCGATTTCTTATTATAAATTTTGTCCACCATTGGTCAGGTGTTTTAGATTAATGCACATGTCACTAAAAGTCTTCTACCTGCGATGGGATCGAACTTGCACCTCTTGTATGCAAACCGCAAGGCCACCACGACAATATTAGTATTCATTTACAAAAATACACTAAATCGCATCAGTTACGTAACTTGAAAGACTGAACGGCCGAAACAGAAGAGCTTGTTAAACTGAATTCAATAATTTAGTACTTTAAAAACTTAAATAGCAAGCCTACAATATTTTGTCTTTATTTCCGTGTAGGTCATGTGTAGGGTGAACAAACAAACCTATAAAATATGTTACATATAATGTACAGATTATATTATTATCTCTGACATATGGACGTTTAATAGTATGTAACGTATCTCCGGATCCACTGTTTGCGTCCGAGAGTACTTGCGAGCGGTTCTCTGAGAAATGTGGAAATACATAGTGTTTGCATTTTGTTCTTTACTAGGTATGTACCTTAGTTGCAATTAAGTTTATTGTCTGGGTTTTTTCTAGTGATTGTGAGAGTTGAATAAAATTTTGTCATTTAATTTCGTATATTAACATTGTACAGAACAGATATAATATTATTATTATTAAGTTTCCCATGGGGGAAAGGTAGTTTTATGTTGGACTAAAACTAACTACTTGTCAAAATCCTAACGTCTGTCTGTATGAATTATTGATCTGAACTTTTGACTGAAGAATCTGAACTAAAATAAGAATCGTGGTGACAGCATTCACCGGCCGGTAAAACTCGTCCCAATTTCAAATCGCGTTTAAAACATAAAAGTGAAACGATTCAAATTAGTGAAGACATATCGAAAGAATAATGTTCATTGAATATCAGTCTTCAAACAACTGCAGGGTGTAGAATTCATCATTTTAAGTCAATTATGTGTGTCCTTCACATACTTGATCCAGTACTTATCCGTAACTTAGGCAAGTACCTACATATTACATAATTTAAAAGACGATATAATAAACACTTTCATTTAACCAAGACTCCAGTTCCTTAATAAACTTTCTCGTTTCGAATTTATTCAAGAAATAAACTTTGAACAATGTTACAAATGAGATACAAAGAACGGATAATTAACGACCCACAATCACTTAGAGAAAGTAATTAAATAGTTATCTTCGCATTAACTTAATTAAATAAACAAGAAACGATAACGCCTGTACAAAAGACTGCTTGTTATGACTAGGTACCTACTTACTTTTTGATACAAATTATAACGAACTGAGAAAAAAATATTCAAGATTTAAATATTATCCAGTTCTACCGTATCGCTTCAAATTTTACACAAAATTAAATTAGATTCTGAGCCAAAATCATTTTTTTTCCCTCATGTAGGTAGGCTTTTTTCAGGCCTTTTTAAAACATTAATTCTGAGATGATAATGACCAGGTTGATAATATATTTCATCTTTATTAAAACTATAGTGTTAAATATTTACAGTACAATCATTTGCTATGTACAAAAAATCATAAACAATAATTAAAACAAGGCATCAAAAAATTCATCGGCATCGCTGCCGGCTGGGAGTGTGCCCAAAAGGCTGGCAGCATTGCCGCGTTGAATGGCAATGCTAATCCTCTGAGCTAGGTAAAAGCCAGCCTTTGGGTCACGAGAAGTGTAAACGAGATGCTCTGCTAGCTCCTTAAAAAGCGTTTTGGCAAGCGGCCCCCACGGCCATAAAGTTTCAACCCCAAACGGCTCAAAGAAGTAACTACCAACTAGATTACTATATTTGCGCCGTTTGAGGTTTTTAGCAGCCGCGGCAGCAGACCAGGTTGAGGTTTTAAAAAGTCGGTATAAGTAACTCCTTTGAAATAAATAAAACCAAAATTTCTTATAGGTATCTACATTAGTCTAGTAAGTAGGTATGCAAAAACAACGTAACGTAACAAAAATCAACTTTGGGCAATTGCAGTTTTTGCCGCGGCCCCCCCACCATCGGAGACTCACCGTTATCGCACAGATTACGAATACAATAAACGCACAAATGCCTTCTACAAGTTACATATAGAGGTTAATCGTTACGGCCGGAGTCAAGACGTGTGCAGGATCGAGGGCGCGCAGCTCATGGTCCCCAGCACGGACGAGGATATAGCACAGCTGCATGGCATGTTCAAGTACTATCCCGACCTTGGGGATTACGTGTGGGTGGGCAACGATGGTCAGCAGCATGAGTCCGCCGAAGTTTCACCCATAATTGACTGTAAGTAAATCTGAAATAATTGTAGGTCCGTACAAACTGTTTAATTTTCTGTTTAAACACTGCATCTGTAGACAGCTGTTGGTATAGGTAAAAACGATCTATTCCAAAGAAATGTCCTACCCATACTGATAAGCAGATAAACATCTGCTTATCAGTATGGGTAGGCCATTTTGGGTAGGTATCAATTTTTGATATTATGTGATGCTGTTACTCCTTTAATTTAAGTGTAGTATAGGTATACTCGAGGTCAAGTTAAACGACTTCTTGGTATAACAATAGCGACATTGATAGGTTTTGGTATTCACGTCACACTGCCCCGGAAAAAACATTAAGTCGTTGATCCCGATTTCCGATAATATGTCGACTGTTTTGGGTAGAAAATAAATTGCTACATGTAAAATGCAGAATCTCGATCGAAAAGTTTCAGATATGAGAAAAGTCCGACGTTTGTACGTATTTCAGAATAAATATCTGGTTTCCTTAAAAACCAATGACCTCTAAACCCTTTTTTCCTACTTATTCATTACAGTAACCCGGTTAGAGTCAATGATGGACAACTCGGACCTATTGGACGCGACGGGCTGTGACGTGGTCACACGTAAGGGAGAAATAGACACCCTCCCTTGTTACCACAGGTTGCCTTTCATATGTAAGGTGGAAGCCAAAGACGCTCCGTACGATCGACACTGCGATGTATACGGCAAAGGTAAGCTTAGAAAAGTATGAATAAGGCCATTAGTATAAGTAGAAGTAGTCAAAATTAAAAATAAAATTTGCTTATGTAAAAAGGTAGGGTACCTAAATTTAACTTGCTTTAAAGCTTTTAGTTAAAATCTGTTAAAAGTCTGTTAAAATAAAAACGCCAAACTCACTGTTCGATCTCCATGTAGAACAAGCATTTGTGTGATCCACGATATCTGTCCTGAATTTGGGTTTCTTTGTGCATGTGGCTTGAATGCTTGTGAAACCTCCCGCGAACAATCGGGTTATTAATGTAATTAACGGTAATTCGGGTATCGTTTAATAAAACCAAAATCCAATTTCCCTCAGATTACAGGTACTATCAATCAGTGGGCAGTTGCTACGCAATTCCCAAGATCCCTTACTCGTGGCCGCAGGCGTACGACGATTGCCAGGCACAGGGTGCACACCTGGTCGTGCTGAACTCGCAGGCGGAGCACGACGCGGTGTACAACCTGACCAACACGGAGCCCCACGTGCCGGGGGCCAGGGCCTACTACTTCTTCTTCGCAGGATACAGGGCTGATGTCCCAGTGGGAAACGCTACTGTAGTCTTCAAGACTATTTTTAGTAAGTGGACTCCCTTAGACTTTACTGAGTTTTTTTTTTAGATGTGTTGCTGATCTTCTTTAAAAGTTGGTTTTCCAGCGTTACGTTTCTACAACTACAATGATTTTATTATTTGAGAAACGGCACTAGAACTTTGGATAAACAAATGAAAGTTCTATGGATTAGGTAAACAGTCGCTTTCAGTAAAAAGCTCATCCAAAAGAAGAGATTCAAGATTCGCTCGGAGATGGCTTTTATCAGATTTTTGTATGTTTTTGCGTTAGGTAGCAAGGAAATGATTTCGTTTCCTCTACAGCTGTACTGTTTCAGTTCTTGTTGAAGTAGTTGAGTGTGTAGTGAGTGATAATAATTGATATTTTGTTTCTTCCAGATCAAACATTAGAGGAAGCAGGCTACAATGGATGGTCGGAGAACGAGCCCAACAACGCTCAGGGCAGAGAATATTGCGGCTCGATATTCAAAAACGATGGCAAACTCAATGATCTAGAATGTGCGCATGAGTTCGGATACATATGCGAAAAGGAGGTGCATTGACATGAGTTCTTGAAAATGTCGTATATAACCTAATGGCTATCACTGTCATGTTTACATAACGATAATGAACAAAAATTGGTACGAAGTGGGCTAACTCCTGAAACTGTCTTGATCGTAGTTTCGTTTCTGATTTTCTTTCAAATTGTGAACGATCCTGAAATGGTACTCATCATCGGCCTAGCTTTTTCCCAACTATGTCGGGGTCGGCAGCCAGTCTGCCCAGTTGCAGTACTATTGGCCCATGAACCAGTGCCGATCTAGTTTTATCTGCGTTGTTAGTTGTTGATTGCGCTTAGTCCCACATCATACCACTGCATTGAATTAGCGCTAGTGTCGTGATCCAGAACAACAACATGATCTCAATTTGGTTGATTTGTGACCGTGACGGTCAAAAGGTGTATACGACAAAATAATACCTATTAGTCGAGTGAGTAATAGATAGTCAAGTGAGTAAGTCAGCTTTATTTCCAATAACTTTTTAAATTTGAAAATGTTAGTGATGCAGACAATTGCTATGCGAAGAAAGATTCAACGTCTTTGCGAAAAAATTAAAATTGTAAAATTACTTATCTCCACACATTGTGTAGTACTTAAGGCTATAAGTAATAGGTTCTCGTGACATAAATAAAACTATTAGTTCGTAATTCTTATTTATAATTTATAAACTTTTAATAATATAATTATTAAACATATTTTAATGACTTTACTGTTTTACTTCTTAAAACACCTAAGTTTCTTTTCGTCCATAGACTTTCTCTCCTTACTTTTATTTGAGTCAATAAGTACTCTTAATTCCTATAATGAAGTATTATTACCAGCCTATTTCTAAATTGATTGTTATGTAAAGACAGCGTGCTTCTGAATTTGTAGCGCCGTTTCTTCTCTCGCAGCAAAAGCACTTAGGAGTTGGTGAAGGGCAGGCGAATCTGGGTATTTTCCAAAATGATGTGTAGGTATTGTAATTTGTTTGTTTCGTATTTAGTTTTTTATCAGTGTACATCTTCTTGCAGTTCTTCTACAATCATCTGAGTGCGGTCGTCGTGTCGCGGGCGTCGTTCCATCATTGTTGAACGTCTCTGTTGATACAATCAAAATAATAACTAAAATGAGAATTATGTAGAAGCAAGCGCACAGCGCAGTACACAGGCATGTAGCGGTGTATCATTTAATACGGTGTGCAATATTCTTAGATCCTTGAAAATGATTTTTGACTATCTGAACCTGAACCCTGAAGTATTCGTATCGAAGGATCATGATTTGTTTGGATATATATCAGTAAGGTCGAAATTTCTTGCTTGGGGCTTCAATATATTGTACTACCCACGTTCCTTTTATTTATAAGTTTATTTTTTCCCTTTATTCTAAAACTGAAAGTTTGAACTCACCATAGATTGCCGATAAACACTCTTTTTCAAGTTCAGTAACTTTTCCTTATTCTTGCGCCGCAGAAAACCAACCTGAAAACGATATAAAATACCTTAAAAAAATCATACCCACGGGGATGTCAAATGTAAAACAGGACAAAAATTACACCGTTCAGTCATAGTTCTTAATCTTATTTTTTAAAGTAGATTTTTTTTTACCTAAGTAGATAAGAAAAGCACTAATTCGTGCACTGGCACGGGTGTAAAAAACGCTAGAATGAAATTTTTTTTGTAAAATTCAGGACAGAGCCAGCCAACACGCTGTGTAACATAGGGTTTAGGCTACTACAACATATTCGCGAGGTGAAAGTCAGGTTTGAAAGATAATTACCTCATAAAGTATAAAGGCTATGATGAATAGGATGCATAACCCGACGATGCTAGCAAGAATGATCACCCACAGCGGTACCTCGCCTAACTTCAATTGTATCGTCGTCATGATACTGAAAAAAAAATCCTTAAAATCCCTAAATAATAATACACAACAGGCTCAAAAACTTTGCCTAGAATCTATATCCATGACATAATTCTTGTGTTAGTAAGCGTAAAAAAAGCAAAATAGTAATTACTTACCTTCCTTTTACTTCTATAATCCCATCATAGGGCAGTAAAATGGAAAGACTGGAATTTATAGTAATATTCTTGTCATCAATGATGCCATCTGAAAAAATAATGATTAGTTGGGGAATTGGGACTGTAATTCGACACTGATCACCACGCTTGCTTACTGCAGATTGGCATTTATATATTCAATTACTGTATTAGAATAGTCAAGCAAATACATTCGTAGTTTAAGTTTGGTTCTTATATGGCTTCTTCATACCGCACAACTGCCAAATCAAAGGTCTTGAGTGCGTTTTATAAATAAATATCACCGCTTCCGTGTTTTGGAAGACATTTGCATAGGTACTCACATACCTACATTTATTTCTACACATATACTACCTTTCCTTCTCTAAATTTAACAGAAAACAGGTAAAAAATCGGGAAGGCATTGGTAAACAGCATCATTATGTAATTATTGTTCAAGGTTCAAGCCTGAATCCTCGCACAAATACAAAAAATTGATGAGAAAAATATTTATGCCAAAAAAAATGATAATAAAAAGCTGTCGCTTTGTAGTTTCATACTTACCAAGGGTCCCACGAACGATGTTCATGGGAGCTATAATCTTAATAACCTGGTCCTTTGCCCTCAGACTACCTATCTTACACTTTATGTTATAGAACTTTTCCGTAGTAGATTGTGAAGTGCAGTTACTTTGCGTTAATATGTCATTTATGTAAAGCTGAAATGATAACAAAAATGAAATACATACGAGTCCAATCAACTATTTTTTGACGTCGGTGGTAAAATAAGAATAAAAAATAGAATGGATTAGGATTTGCAATTTGCCATGGTTTATAGTATTGTACCTGCACAAACGTTGCTCCTTCAGAATCTAGTCCATTCTCAGGTTGTCAGTAAAAGATCGCTTAGAGAAAAAGCGATAAGACAGTATTTATGTGATGTACAATAAATAATGTTCTATCTATCTTCTATTCTATATTTTTTATATTTAGGAAGGACTAGTGGATGATGGAGTCTTATGTCTAGCAGTCGAACGCAAAAGGCCTAGTTAATAATTTGATTAATTTAGAGAGTTGTGATAAATTATGAATTCATAATTATCGTTTCATATTGGATGCATCATTGAGGTGTGGTCACTGGTCAGGTTCCTTCCAAAGCCGTTACAGATTTAAACAAACGTGGATACTCACTGTGACCGGGATATCGTTGTATTTGATGAATGGTTCCTTTGGCAAAGCCACCAGCGTTGTCAGATCCTTCCAGTTCGTCATGCCGTTGTTTGTAATCTGTATTTTCAAATTAAACATCGTCATCATTTTATATCATAAACGTAATTTTTAGCTCACCTAGTTTACATTAATTTCGAGGAACAATTTTATTAAAATGATAGGTGGTGATTTGCATTGCTAAAGTTGAAAGAAACATAGCCATGTTATATAAGTACAGTCAACAGCAAAAATATATTATCAAAATTGGAAATTCGATATTAAGGAACGGAATTCTCATCAGAACTACTTTTATCGGTTGTACTTCGGTTCAAATACTTTTTAATCATTTCGACTGGTCTGACACAAACTTTTAGTTTGGAATTTCATATTTGAGTATCTATTTTTGCTTTTGGCACTGTACCTACTTGTTACATACACGGTAAATAATACAAGTTACACAAATACTACAATATCGTTACAAAAGTTTTGGTAATACCGTATATATGTGCTCCATTTGTTTGCCGTGAGAGAGAACTTCCTCCTTCGTTATATTTACAATATTTCCGATATTTGTTAATCTGGAAAAATAAATAAAACATTTATACACTATAATAAAAAAAAACTGTATCAGAGTACCTAAGTACATTATTGTATTCAGTATTGAGAACTCCTTTCGATATTCCCTTCCAGAGAGTAGTCGGCCTCGATTCTGCAACCGTTCTAGGACAAACGTTCCTCTAATGGATGTGCCGCCCAAAACGGTTCGCATTTGTAAGTTTCGATGGCAGGACTTTTAACTATTGAGTATTCGCTGACAGATAGTTTTTCTATTTCTTTTGAGTGAAAAAATCCATCAGAATTTCACCTTTAGAGAAAGAGACTGTTGAAGAATCTTAGCTCACGTAGGCGCCGCGAATTCAAGCGCACCATATTTCAACAAATTTGTTTTAGCCATTTAGGTGCATACGTACCCAGCTATACTGAACCCGCTGTAGTCTGCCTGTAGTTTAAATGAACTCGTGAAGGTTTTATAGTTAAAATCTCTGCAACGAGTGTAGAGGTATGAGTCGATCTGTATGTCCCGATCCTGGTTGGTACGGCCTTCCATGTCCAGTACAATATCGCCAGTGGACTAGAATGATTATAAGTATGATAGGGTATTTAATTATAAATCTGTTTAGTCCATTAGCTAGACCGTAAAACACATGTGTTTATTATTTAAGCGTTTATTTATTTCTAAAGAGGCTTTCAATTTCAAATGTGCTGGTGCCGTAATGGTGTGGTATAAATTGTATAAGATATAGTACCTTACTTAAGAAGAATCTTGCGGTTAACACTCTATAATCCGTAATAAAATAAATAATACGCTACGTACCCATTCAGCATTATTAGCTATCGGTTTCGCCGGCGTACACAACAGAGTGCCGTTGGTCTCGGTCACACAAGCGGGGGAATGCTGGAAGACAACTGTCCCGGTGATGCGCAGTCGCAGGCACGCGTCGTACGCGACCTCCCCAGTGTTGGTCACATTTACTGAGAAGGTCTCTCTCTTACTTGAACCTATCTTGTAGTCTTCCCTATGGAAGGAAAGTGGTATTCAAAATAACGAAGATTCGTAACAGATTCGCAAATTTTTTGTGCAACTTTGGTAAACTTCTGTATCATTAACGCTAAATAGCAAAGTTAATTTTTAGTGTTATCGTATGTGTGAAGAGCGAAGAGTTAACATCTTTCTTTAATGATTCTGAACTAGAATTATGAGAGGATTTTAGTTCAATTACATGAACTCACATGATAGAGGAACTGTTGGTCAGGTGTAGGTTTGGCACGCATTCCTTGTTGCCGGCGCACTCGGCGGCCCACACCGAGTACTGCAGCGTCAGCTCGCTCCTGTCACTGAGCATCACTCGGGAGCTGTCGAAGTCCTTGCGCTCTACTGGGCTGTCCAACAAAGTGGATGCCGCGACGATATCAATCTCCGAGTCGTATTTGCCAGTCTAAATATAATAAGATAAAAATAAATAGAATAGAAAATTTGACATGTATGAGAAGGACATTACTTTTTGCATGACAGTTTCATCTGTCAGTTCTATACATTTGTGTAATAAACAATCATCGTTTTAAATCCCGGGTTCATAGTAATGTTGTCGGTTACATATTGAAACGGTTTGCTACTTCACCTTGCATCTACTTAATGAAGTTAAGAAGATATCAGACTTTTGTGGAGAATATTGTCCAAGATTTTATCTGTTCACTTCAAAGAAAGTAAACTGTTCTTAGCTATATTAAAGTATCGGAAGTATTGGGAATATCGGTACATCACTGACAATGATGGGTCATCGATCATATCACAAAAATTCCAAATAGGCCGGTTTAATTATTTTTTTTAACTATTTTAGGTAAAATAGACACAAAAGTATAATACCCGAGGCAGAGTAAATGGGATTCTGTTGCAGTACTCCGTTTTCTTATCTTCTAGTGAAGTTCCAAATGTATACGTGCCCGACGAAGTCGTGAGTTTGGCGAACGGGTGAATCATTTCCACAGTAGTCGATAAATCTGAAAAAGTTAAATAAACGGTTCGGAACTTTTGTACTATGAGCTTATACCTGTTATTTTAAATCTTTAAAATTTAATTTATCGTCTCGACGACAATGACATCTAACTGATTTTATGTATTCTTTTTCTGTAATCTATTCCATGGTGTAATATTACATCTAGTAATTTTGTGAACTTACTTGCTATTATTTTATCAGGTTTAGTGGGGTAGTCGACTAACAAACAAACGTCGAATGTGAAGTCAGTTTTGCTTAAACGATTCTGAAAATAGAAAGAGAAGATATAGTGGAAGACAAAGTTATTCAAACTTGGCTTGAATGAGGTACATCGACTCACCTGTAGGTTAGGGAATTTCGTGATCAGTTTGACTGTGACTGTTGCTATACATCTTAGCAGAACTACGGCGTCGCTGTGTGGGGCTCCAATGGCCAATTCTGAAATATTTACATTGACTTGAAGCTGAGAGCTACTTCGATTTTTAAACCTACTTATCATTGTTGAGTCAAAATTATCTTTAAAGTGGAGAGAACTTTCATTACCTATGATTATTAAAGTATTAAGAAAGCTACGTAAGAATCTATGTAACTTAAATGTGGTTTATGGCTATCTATAGTAAAGTCCTCCATGGAACTTTTAATAAACACCATAATGTTCAAAATCAAGCCTTAGCCAAGATTAGAGCAACATTATATGAAACAATGATGTATGGTATGAGCTGTACTCGTCCAATGATCTTGTTAATTAGCTGTTGCCATGGCAACTGCTCCAATTTTTTGCTTATACCATCAGCTGCAGCTTACCTACTTATAACCTAAAATCTATGATAAACATAGTCAGATATACACACTTACCGTCACACCCATTATCGTCATAATCATACAGTCTCGTTAAACTAAATCCAAATGACGTGTATCGTTTATCGGGCTGTGGCTCAATCCTCTGCAGCCATGTCAGGGTCTGCTCCGTCTTCTGACTGACCAAGTCCATTCCGCTGTAGATATAGACTGCCCCGCGTCCGTTTTCGAATGGCGCACCTATTGCTATTTCTAGAAACATAACCGATATGTTAAACTCACTTTTTATCATCCGTAGTATAAGTTATCTATTACGGAGATATTTTGCAAATTGAAAGTAAGAACCTTAAATAAGCAATAATATATGTAAGTCGATTCACGCAAAAAAAAATATTTGCTATGCCTACTATCGTCTCTCATAGCATCTGTTAAGAAGCGCGATTGATTACCATGAAAGATATTTTATATTAATGCAATACAATGTTATCTCAATTAATTGGAGGAATTAAACGGTAGCAGTAACAAATACGGTTTTGTTTTTCATTATCTATTAACGTTTAATTACAAAAAAGACATTCACCATCTTTATTATCTCCATTCAAGTCTCGCATGTTACAGATAGCACTCCCAAACATCGCTCCTTCCGACTGTCCAACAATTTTCCTTTTGAATACCGGTGGGTTCTGAAAAATATTAAGTTCCAATGTCTTATAGACTCAAGGCCGTTACAAGAACGATACTTGGCTAAGTAATATACTTCAATGGTCCCTTCATTAAATTTTTGACCAAAAGCCGACATTTTTCTGTGAATTTGCTGTTCTTGTACTTCGGTAAGAGTTGTACGGTTACTTACTCCTGTATTAAGCGCTAGGTACACGTATACAGCTCCGACATCGTAGTCCGACTCTGTGGCATAGGTGGGCGCTCCCACCAGCAGGTCAGTCCTCGTCCCGTTCAGAGTTCTATTCCCGTTGAGCACGGCAGCACACAGCACTGCTCCGAACATAGACCCGACGACATTTGGATCTACCTCCTTTTTTAATGTATGACTCCATTGCAATCCATTGTAGAAGTATATCTGTGGGAATAAACAAACGATTTTGTTAAGAGATAGAGTTCGAGTGGTTGAGGTCACCACGCTAAACTGTACGCGACTAATGCGTGTTGTGTGTCTGGGTGTCCTTGTGCATGTGACTTGAATGTTTGTTGAATCTCCCGTGACACAAGAATTCAATTTGTTACTGCGGGAGTTGTTTTTTATTAACCTCATAGTACTTAATTAATGAATACTTCCCTACCAAGTGTTTTCTATACTGATTATACTATTACCATACCTTTCCATTACCCATGTCGCCATATGTAGAGCCAACAGCGTAAAACAGATCGTTGTTAATAAATGTGCCAGCGGCAACACTATAACCTGAAAATGGTGAATTTATAATCAATTGTTATATTTAAATATGAGATTTATGAGAGATGGACAGAATTACAGACAGCGAGGACTTAGTAATACAGGCTCTCGTTTTACCGGAACGCCAAGGTTGTTACGGTCATGAATTTGACTGCCAATTAGTGGATACCTTATCATTGTCTCATCGTACTAGCCTTTTTCTTACTACCAGCAAAAATATTTGTCACACAACCGATTTACTCTACTTGCCCGGAACCCCCTTGATAACGACTACGACTCTCTATTACTCGGCTATTTTGAAATGTTTGCAGAAGATGAGGATAACTTAGATTGGTGGATACTGGTGAAACAGCTGGCAAGCAGAATGTAAACGCTAAAGAAGGATCTTATATTTATTTTTTATAAAAACCCTTACCGAAGTTAAATTTAGCGGTTTTGTGATCAATTCTCTGCAACAAACGTGGCAATGCGGTGTTAACGTTATACAGCATTGCTTCTCCTAAAAAGAAAACAATATTATTGAAAATAATCCACTTATTTCGTTATCATTTATGTTCACTGAAATTTATGAAAGCAACACAACACACATACATACTTTTCTTGGATTTATTCAAACAATTTTCTGTTAAATACAATTATTTGCAACTTCATCGGTTCACACTTACCCATATTCACCGAAAAACTTTGCAAACAGTTTTGCGGGGATTATAAACCTTCTAATAAATTAGAAATACTTATTACGGGCTATTTTTTTAACGACCATCTATTTTTTTTTGTTCAGATAATTAAGAATCAGTAATAAGATCGATCTAAGCCAAAAAAAAAACAAAGATCTTTTTACACATTTTTTTTTTATCCTGAGTTCAAGTGCTTATGGTACGAACGTTTTTCCTGGGTTGAAATCGAGTCACTAACTATATGACGAGCCAAGTTCTTACCATTATGCATCCCCGGGCCACCGACGATCACAGCGTCATTGCTACCCACGTCTATGCTCCAGCCAAACGTATCAAACGTCTGTTCTGTAAAAAATACAATTGTTTAGGAAACTTTTTTCTCATAATATCTATTTATAAAAATTGTGCAGAGCTTCAAAACTTATATGAAGTCCGTAGACTGTAATACAATTAGTTCAATAAAGATTTATAGATATTATTTGTATCCCTTTGCTGTCTCGGAATAACTTCATGGGAAGAGACCCGGTACTATTTCTTTAAAGGCTTAAACGGGGACACTTGTCCAACATGCGGAGGCCTCGTTGAGAACTTTAATCTGAAATGTGATGGGGCATCTACCAGGGGCAAAATTTATCATAACTATATTATATTTTTTTTGTATCTTAACTCAATACATGTCATACTTTCCAACATATTCCTATACCTGAACTGTTATGGCGGACTTGATTCTTTTCATAAGCATCTACAGTCTTCATGAGGGTAGTTACTCCATTCTTGTAGGAATAACACCTCCCACCTGATCCGTATATCCTGTAAACTGCAAGGGAAATTATAAGTTAAATAAATTTTACTAAAATTTGGGATTTTATTATTAAGTAAAAACCGTTAAGTGAGGCATGCAACTATTAGGTAAGTTAGTTTATGTAGGTTACAAGATTAAGTCGATTCGACTTAGTACTTTTTTTTGTTGTAGGCCTAAAATTGAGGTTTTAAACGTAGGTTTTTTCTTGTTATAAGTCGTCATGTTGTCTTTGTCATGCAGTGGCGTAATTTGCTTCATGAAAAATATGTTCTGTAGATTAAGATGAGAGTCCCCACTTACTTCTGTTAAGTTCCACAAATCTTGGGGCACACATCTGGAAGTAAAACAAAAACTATTAGGAATCTTGGATCTATGCTTGCTTGGATCACTGCAATAAGAAGTGTCGATAATCTGATTTGAATGCTGAATTATTTGCAAACTTGAAACTTGCAAATATACTATGTTTTAAATTATGGATGATAGATCTTTTTCACTAGATTTATTTGACACCATTATTGCTAGTTATGTAACACTTAAAAAACAGATCTTTATTACTATTACAGATCTTAGAAATCCAAACAAGAAATTCATATGTCAAAAACCGTTCAGCTATTTTAACTGTAGTGGTGAAATGAAGAAAAATGAAAAGCAAAAAGAAATAGAGAAAGAAACAAGTTATCCTTTCACTTACAACCACAAACTTGGGTCCTGCTTTCACTGTAGCTCCAAATAAGTATTTATGTTTGTAGTCTGTACTATCTGTAATAAAAAAGGTTGGATATCTCAATTGATATTTTCAAGTAAGTTGAAAAAAGGATAAAAAAAATTTAACGACTTTAATTTAAATTTAACTTCAGAAGTGGTTTAAAACAAAATATTTACTTTTAATTCCACATCAAAAACTAGGGGTTCTCAATTTGTCTGTTTCTTTTTTTGTTTGTTACCTCAGAACTGTGTGGATAACCCGATTTCGTTGATTAGTATTTTATTTAACGTTATCAAGCTGCAATTTGATGCCATAACAAGTTTGGCTCAGTATTTATTTATTTAAATTCTGTTGTATATTTTTGAACAATATAATCTCACTTAATGTCGGTACGATAGATATCCGAAATTAAAAGAATTTAAAAATATTTTTAAAACTTACATCTGTCAACAGTCCTTGGAATTTTTGTACAATTTCGGTCATCATTAAGTGTACATTTGTATACTTCACCAATATCGTTTTCAGCTGGTGAACTTATAATTAAACTGAAACAATATTATATGATATTATGATGAGGCGATCTTGTGATTCATATGCACGAGGTGCAAGTCCATCCTGCCACAAGAAAAGAAGTTGTTTGTTTTTTATTGACAAACGGTCAAGGAAAACAAATATTTGAATCTAAAATCGCCAACCAGTAAGTTGTCGCAGTAAGTTAGCGGGGTGATCAATGTGCAAGTCTTCAGTACACGGAAAGAGGCCTATGCCCAGCAGTAGGACGTAGGCTTGTCTTATTTATAGTATGACAGATACTATGAATAAGACAAGTCTATATACGTCCTACTGCTTAATTGACTGTATTATTCCTATTCTAAAATTTACGTATAGCTTTTCCTTGTAAACTTGTCACTGATTGGATGTAAAAATACAGTTTCCCCTTTTTAGCCAATAAAAGGCGTCGATTCGTAAAATACTGTATTTAAATCAAATAAAACCTACTTTTTATGCTCAGAGTCATAAGTAATACTGTATCCAAAGAATGTGTCGTTCGGTCGAGTCTTCAGGTCTGGGGCGGTGAAAGACACCGCAGAATATTCGTGGTAGATGGCCAGGCCAGCTGGCAGGGCTGTGAGCAGACATGCCCAAATATACCCTGAAAGAAAAAAAAAATAGATTAGTCATGGTGGGCTTGAGAATATCATGGCAACTATTTTTTTACATCTTAAAACTACATTCTAAAAATCTTATGTAGATACAAACAAAAATAAAAATAACATACTATGTACAAAGCCTTCTCTTACCCTAGACTGCAAAAACCGTGCCTAGAAAACTAGCAGACAGCCAAGTTGAACAGCAATACCAAGTATTTGTGATAAACACAGACCTGATCACGGGTGGAGTCGATCAAACGCTAAGCAAGTTCTTTATAGAGAACTCGTACACATGGCATCTTCTGAAGATTGAGTTTACTATGCAGCGTTTTAAAACTAAAACAAAGATAGTTAAAGAATAAAATGACTTACAATTCATTTTGCCCCACTTCAACACCACTCAGAGCACTATTCGCCCGGGCACACTTAACATTATGACATATTTATTTACAACTCTTCCTCAAACGCTATTTTGTAATTTACTCATGAATTCATACACAATTAAGGCACTGATATTTTTAGCTGATTAATTGAACATTTTTCCTTAAAATAAGCAAAGCTTTATTTTGTTATTGTTGTCTTCAACCTATTAAATTAAAATGTTTTAATGATTGCGGTCGAATATAAAGTTTCGATTTTTTCCAATTTTTTTTTTATTGTTGCGGAGCGAAAGGAAAATACAAAAATAAAAAACGGTTGTTTGTCCGTATCCGTATTTGTTAAAATTTCATAGAAGCTCGAATAATTGCTAATCAATATATGTCATCATCATCATCATCTCAGCCTATAGCAGTGCACTGCTGGACATAGGCCTCTCCATAATTTCTCCAGCGCGACCGGTTCATTGCCACCTGCATCCAACGGGACCCAGCGGTTTTCACCGGGTCGTCGGTCCATCTGGCAGGTGGCCGTCCTACCTATGTAGTTCTTGGTAATTAAAAGAATTTAATTTGATGAAAACTTCATATGTCGGATCTGAACAGTGTGAATGTGTGATTAATAGCTAAATCGAACAATTATTTATCTATTTGTGATTTATCTGTTTACACAGCAGAACCTGTTTTTGAATTTTCCTATATAGTGTAAGTAGTATATGCCATGATATGGTGTAAGGCCCCAGGGTTTGGAGGTGTTAGGTAGAAGTGTTTGCCTTACAGTATAACCTTTCTAACAATACATAAAACGAGGAAACAAAGTGACAATGTATCCAATTATGTGACCACAGAGAGACTCATCAAAATAAACCAATTGTTTTATTTAAGGATAAATGACCGTTCAATGTTATCAGCAGGTAGGAATAACAATGGTGTCATGACGTCATCACTAAGTATGGCTATTTCTCTTATTAACTATCCTGGTGGACTTGCGGTTCCATTCTAGGTTAGCACGAAGTACAGGTTTGATTCCAACGCAGGCAGAGAACCAATGTGTCTTTTTAAAAGTTATATGCACTTTCTTAATTATTAAGACACGATTGACAAAACGGTGAAGGATTCTGGATTCGTCGTATTGGGATCTGTAATCGTCAACTCGGACTGTGCTACTTGCACTGTGCGTGGTTATCAACTCTCGAACCTTCCGTATACGGCAAGAGGCCTGTGATATTACTTACTATGTTGCAATTAGAATAATGTTTCTTTAAAAGTACAGGTCGAAGCCAGAGCCTTGCCCGTGGTTTTGAGTTGAATTCCGCTGTTTACTATGAGTCATTTATAAATCCGATTGACAGAGAATTAGTACAAGTTAGTGCCTATTATCTGCTAACTGAACAGGACAACAAATTTCAAACCAATCACCTTGTTGTGGCTCTTTTCAGTACAAAAAAATGACGTCAATCGATTCATGCAACATACAAAAGAATGGCAGAATGAATCAGAACCGGTCTAAACCGGGATAATACTTTCTGGATTGATGGATGGCTGTCCTGAAAAATCACATGATTTTAAAATTGACAAATGGTCCAGGCATAGAACCATACATATATAAGACATCAACTTATTCGACTTACCACACTAATTTAAAATCGCAACCACGGCACACCCTTTATGGCACATTTTCATTAGTCGATTAATCAGTCGCTCTTCCGAACTTTGGGACGTCCCGCATGCGGGCTATTGATGAATGAAATTCATAGGTTGAATCAATTCATGAAAACCGCATTCGGAATAAAGTCTAAAGTGATTAGGCAGTCGACAAAAAAATTGACGCTTTGCCTTTTATCAAAGAAGAAGAAAGAAATTTAATCTTTAGATCACACACATTCAAAATTTCTATGTATCTATCGGAATTGACCGACTAGTTTCGCACCCCGCCGCGTTAGCTTATGATTGAGGTCTCCGGTTGGGTCCGATAAATAGGTGTGCGTAAACCGTTGCATCATTTAATAAAATATGCAACGGCAACAACAAAATTCACTTTTATGTCAAGTTTTACAAATAACTTCCAAACTGTCACAGACACCTAAAAACAAGGTGGTATTGTTCAAACGCGTCACTCGTCACAGTGAAGTGTCGAGCAAGTTAATTGGCGCAGCTCACCGGCAGCACTGTCTTGTTACTGAGATTCGTGCAGGTGAAAGGTGCACGGACTTATTTGTGTTCCAGTTGACACGAGTGTGCGACACCAAAACATAAAAATACGAAATCGACTAAACGTCAGATGGATCATCGTTTTTTTTAACTTCTAATTTGAAACATATGGTCACGAAACGATTTGGTGGAGACCGATATGTTGAGTATGTAATTAGTTAAATAAATCGATTACAAAAGATATATACACATGAGATATTTAGAATATAATTTTTTATTTATTCAATAATTTATGTACACGGTAAATACTCGTATCAGAAAAACAGCAGTGCAAAATTCTTAGACATCTTACATCTAATTACTATAAAAATGAAATTAATTAAAAAAATCTATTCTATATTGATGCTATTAATAAACTCTTCTTAAATTTAATGACATGGTAGCCACATATAGGAATCATAAAAAAAAAAACTTACGACTAGCTACGAAATAGCGATTGAAAACCTTATTGACTTGAAATAAGACTACATTTCTTTTAAAAGGGTCTAAACGATGTGTTGATTGTTGGAGATATGGCAGATGAACTGCCAACCAGAGGGCCCCACAACACCACGTCGCCTCGGTGGACTGCTTGCTATGCGTAGAGAGATGTCTCGTTTCCACGGGGTATTTGACTTAATCTAATAATGTAAATCTGTATAGGCTGTCCTTCAGATAGAATAAAAGAAAGTGATTTTTTAAATTGTATCACATTATTAAAAATTAAGGGCAATTAAAACTATTCAAGAAGATGAAATTTAATGTTTGGTAGTGTGGGCTAAAATCATCACTTGCTAGTAAAAAGCGTATTGGTAGGTGACGTCACACGAGATTCTAAAACACTGTGTCCCATTAATTTGTAGTTAACGAGATTAAATAAAACTGATTTCTTTTAAATACCCTATTGTGATAATCTTGCTTTAAGAGTAGAAATTTACTTTACGCTGGCTAGGCGGTAGAACTGATCTAGTTTGCCTAATGATTTTCTCTTGTCTGATCAACTAGTTGTATGCTGTCGTTGTGCTGCGGTCCCTGGTTGTCGAACGGACTGTCTTCAGAAACCTCCATCTGCAGCTGTAATTTAAGACAAGGCTTTTGTAATCAAATTCACTAAAGATTTTTTTAAACTTTTCACCTACAGTAAATAAATAAATGCGGACAACATCACATACATTGTTCTGAACCCAAAGTAAGTTGCTAAAGCACTTGTGTTATGGAATTCAGATACAACGAAGGTACCACAAACACCCAGACCCGAGACAATGTTCAAATGTGAATTTTTACATTGACCCGACCGGGGATCGAACCCGGGACCTCAGAGCTAGCGACACCTTGAAACCGGTGCGTACGCCACTCGACCACGGAGGTCGTCAAAACAGTGCATTTTAATACTGTTTTAGTCTATTACAAACATATTTCTAATTCCAATGCATCGAATAGGTCAACGTGTATTTGACCTAAATCAAAGTAATTAATTCTACGTACTCTGGAACAGAGAAATCACAAAAAAAATGTATAAGATAATTATATATTTTTTTGGTGATACTGAAAGTTCGACTCCGCAGAGGCTTATAATTAAAGACCCCGATTGGGTCCGAACTAGTCGCATTATTTAATAAAGTAGATAGGCACTTACTCCTGCAAGATTGTCATCTTTAGCTTCCGATACAACTGTAGGCCGTCTCTGCAAAGTATTGAATCATAGGTGAGTTTATTTAAATTACTACAAAAGAGATATTTTTGATTTAGATTTTGAACAGTCAGTCAATAGAAGTTCACGTGAAAGTTACAGTACAGTATATTTTTAAGTTATCATACGTCATTTGTTTGCTTTGAAAACTTTCAAAGCTTAGTACTTATACTTACAGATTGACTTTGCCTTCTACTTTCTCTGAGCACATGCAGCCTCTTCTTCTGTTCTCTTCTGAAGAAACCGTACTGTGGGAAAGAATAAGCCTTATTTACACATTAATTAATATAGGAAAATCGGCACATTCTGTGATACACAAATATAATATATATTACATTATGGCCTATAATTATAATTGGCTTAATGATTCTTATACAATTTTTATTGTTACAGATGTTGGTTTTCCCAAAAAATAAATCAAAACCAGGAAAATATTCCTGAATAAGGAAATCATCGCCTCTTACAGCTAAATATTATTCTTATTGGCACAATTGACTTATCATGCTTCTTTCGGTATACCTACTTTATGATTGCTAGTAGTCACGTGTTTAGGATGTAGAGTGTCATATTGAGCTTATCAAACAGCGCCTTAGTTTTTGGCGGTCCTGTAGTCTTCTCACTTACCCTATACAGTACGTAGGTCAATATCGCCAGAAGAATGAGAGCAACAATGGCAGCTATAATTGCAATGAGCAGCTTGTTGTTACCAATCGTCAGCTCCTCCAAGTATTTAATCTCAGAAATCACACTGAAATAAAAACGCTTTAGTAAAAATATGCGTAGAAGTCGACATGACTCGACCACGGCCACATAAAGGGCCATCCAACGCATTTTAATAAATGAAAAAACAATATCTGGAGATCCGATCGACAAATGCTTTAAAATTACTCACATGCCACTTTTGAAATCCGGTGACGGTTGCAGGAGCAGTTTCAACAGATTTGTAGAGTTAAGTTTCCCCTTGTATAAACTGTCCTCTGTAAACATTAACACACATTATATTTTCGAATATTTATATTGACCAATCGTCATGTAGATGCAGGGAACTGGGCTTGGTCTTTATTTAGTTGTGGA
The DNA here is from genome assembly GCF_003590095.1 of Trichoplusia ni. Taxonomy (NCBI): domain Eukaryota; kingdom Metazoa; phylum Arthropoda; class Insecta; order Lepidoptera; family Noctuidae; genus Trichoplusia; species Trichoplusia ni. The sequence continues at coordinate 8,425,554 of NC_039480.1, forward strand.
CATAATCCGGAAAAAAATAGCTCTTGGTCAGTGACTGCGGCAAGGAGCCGCATGTTCAAGTCCTGTCTGAGGGCAAAATTTTCCATTGCATCATTCGCATTTAATAGCAAAATATAGTTAAATGAAAAATTTATACAAAAATGTCACTCACGCACGAAAAGTTTATAGCGACTTAAATACAGTATCGCGTCACCCTACGGCAGGAGGTGAAGCAGATCTCATGTTGAATTGGATTCTAGTAAATTTACCTAAACTAAAAAATTTTCTAAAAGAAAAAAAACAGCCCAAAAGCGTGGTCTATCACTCTTTTTGAAACCACGACGGCGCGCGGTACCATTTGTTCCTCGCCTAATGCTGTCTCACGCATGTGAAAACGAAAGAAGCAAAATAAGGAATTCATCATCATCTTCTAGTTATGTGTTGTACTGTTTACTTACTGATCATAGAATTCACAATTTCGATACTCGTCGTGATTTTAAGCGTAGAATTTGCCTGTAGGTCGATTATACAGCGTAATGAAAGAATGTTGTGTATGCTTGCATCTTCGCATTCCCTTCCCGTTTCTAATATCTAAACAAAAATAAGGTTATAATATTATTCGTGAGGAAGTGGAAGCGAAAAAGCGCAATCAGCTTCTTCGGCAAGCGCATTTTTTTTCTCCTATGATTTCATTCATTATTGGCCTAGCCTTTTCCCAACTATGTTGGGGTCGGCTACCAGTCTAACCGGTTTCAGCTTGGTACCAGTGTTTTACAAGGAGCGGTTTTTTTTTCTCCTATGATTTATTATCTGTTATTTATAAATGGCAGAATAGTTCATGATCATAGCTGTTTTTCAAGCTTTTGCCATTTTTAGTTAAAAACTGTTAAAAATGTAATACTGTCTAATCTTCCTTAGTTAATTAAGTTACTCACTCTGAATGCATTAACAAAGTTTTTCTTTTCCACTGATAAGATGGCGGTAATATTCTTCCATGTTATAGACCCATTGTTTATTATCTGCAATCAACAAATGTTTTATAAACTTTTCTATTTAACCAAATTTGTAATAAATAGTACTTAATAAGGATCATTATGATGACTGGGTATAAAGAGTGAAAATTAAAAATGAAAATATTACACACAAATTTTTGCCTCAATCTGTCCAAAAAAAAAAGTGTTCCTAAGTTCTTTAAAGTGTGACGTCATCGCAAAATTTGTATAGTAAAACAATTTAAATTAGATGATATATTACCAAAAATTCCTGGTTATCATATATGTAGCTACTCATTGATATCTGTTTGTCCGTCACGTTTCTATAGTGAGGTATTCTGAAATAGTGAAAAATTATTAAAAACCTGATTAAGTAAGTATGAAAATCCTGTCCCATCAATTAAGTTGTAGTGTAGTGTAAAATGATTTAATAGAAACGTGCGATTTTATTAAGAAAAATAACAAAATAATTTAGCTCGATATTTAATCAATTTAAAATAATATCTTATAACGAGCACTGAAAGCTATGTAACTACCTAAAATTGAGTTTTGTTAGTTTAAGGATATTTCCCAAAGTTCAGGGTCATATTTGTCGTAAATACTGTTCCAAACAAATATAATTTGCCTACCTAATTTCTTTTCAATAGTTTTTTAGCACGTCTGGTAAGACGTCCCTCAAGGATTGGACAGGGTTTTCATACATATTGTACATATACAGACGTGAATTTTGAAAACATCACATTTCACATCAAATACCAAGATAGATAAATATAAGAATAACTATTAATTTAATTATTTTATTAAGAAATCGCAAAGCGTTTGGTCGACTCTACCCATGATCAGAAGATTGGTCTATATTTTACTCAAATAATTAGCATTGCCATACAGCGTGGCAATGCAGCACTGGGCACGTTTCCCGACTTTGGAAGGGACGAAGATGTCTATTTTGACGCTTTGTAAATTATGTATATTGTTTATTTTGTATTGATATCAAGTTTAATATAGTTTAAAACATTTTGCATTATTTTATATACACATTGACTCACCCAACAACATGAACATCATCCGTCTTGTATCCGTAAGGTATAACCAAACTCTTTTTATCACTGAATACGTTTCTCTGGTTGCAGTTCTCATACAGGACGGCCTCAACTGACATATTCTTCTCATAGTTTATCGGTTTTGTCATGTTCACAATTAGATCTATTGAGTACTGTAAAATATAAACAAACTTCAGTTTCTATTTCAATGTAAAGTTTTATTTTGTTGAAATAAAAAAAAAGATATACAGAATTAATAATTTTTTCGATTAGTGCGCGATACAGTCTGCAAAACACGTGAGATACAAATACAACTTTATAATAAGTAATGTAATAACTATCGCCAACGGCCAAAATCGAATATTTATTAGAGAGTATTTAAACTAACGCTTGATTCAAGCCAAAAAAAATCTTTTTTTAAAAAAAGACTCCCGCGCTAAGGAATTCAACCCTTGTGTCGCGGAGGATTTCACAAAATACAAATCACGTGCACAACAACACTCAGACTCGGAACAAGCATTCGTGGATCACACAAATGCTTGTCTGCGATCACACAAATGCGTGGATCGAACCCGCGACACGACGCGCACAGTGGGTTTTGGCGTGGTGACCTCAACCACTCGGCTATCCGTGCAGTACGTAGCAACCCGTATCGTCTATCTTTGTGCTGTGGAGAAGTCGCGCAACAAAATCCATACTATCTAGCTAATTGTTCCCTTCTGAGTCTTTCAAAGGGCTTCGCTAAGCTAAACAAGATTTCATAATGTACTTTAAGTATTGTAATATAGTTACTAGGTACCTTACCTCCATATTCCGTTTCATCGGTATCGGCAGAGAGCAGGCGTAGTCCTCGTTCTCGGACTTGCAAGCAACGTGCGTGACGGGCGCCCCGCGCACGCGCAACCACACGCACGACCCGAACGACGCGTTGCCCGCGTTCGACACCACTATTGTCATTGTCTCGTTGTTTGTAGACCCCAGGATGTAGTTCCTAGATTCCCTAAAACACAATCGAAATACGTTATTTTATTAGTATTTTTTTAAAAACAGAAGCAAACAACCGTATTCAATAAAAAACTACTAAGCCAGACATAAGTTTTATGCAAGTGACAGTTTTTTTCACGTTAAATGGAAAAAGAATCAACAAAATCGGTTCATCCAGTCCGAAGTAATATACTTCTTATTTGTACCCAATATGGCTGAGGCAAGAACAGTTCTGGTTGAACTCACCCACCGGACCAAAGTACTTGCATCGAGAGCTTTGGAATACAATCATTTCCTTTGCAGTGCCGAGACACCGGCATTCTCTTCACGAGCTGGCTGTAAGGGCTCGCCACTACCCACGTTGTGTTAAACTCTGCATGAAATAAAAAAATGATCTTCTAAGTAGTATAATTTGTAGAATCAACTGATTTTTGCGCACGGTGCTATAATACTAATAATATTCCACAAGTTTAACACTGCGCCAACTGCGCAACTTGCTTGTATTGTGAGTACAATACAACTCATAAATATACTTATATGTTTTTAATATACAAACATAATATCGATAAATGACTTCCAGACACAGGATTAACCTACGACCTCTGGTAAAGCGTATGTATAAGGTTGTGAACGATTAGTCCGTAAACGTTTATATACCTGTGCTGTTCTCTTGAAGCATATGGTCTACACCCAGCTCTGCGTCGACCACAAACGTGTAGTCCCTCGGATCGTTGTCTTTCTGCAAAAGATCGAATGTAAAATTATGAAATATCCAACGAACGCCTTAAGGAATAACGGATATCAAACTTAAAACAACTTATTAAGTGTCTCTTTGTGTAGTGACAGTGTTGAGAAATGTGTAAAGGAGTCTCTACAAAATCAGGCATTTCAAAAAAATATCCCATCCATTAATTTAATGGATTCATATTTTTGTTTAATACGTTTAGTTTTATGCCGAGTATATTAATTGTATATTACATTTAGGTCTAAGTATATTATGTTAATGTTTCGCGCATTTCTCTATAGTATAATTTTGCAATTATCCTAATGATCCCTTCTGAATTAATTCAACGACAGATACTTTTTAAAGAGGGTCGTAACGAAGCGAATGTATCGGAAAACAATAGAGTCAGTCGTTTGTATGACGAGCCAGAGTAAAGTGAAGAATTAATAAGGAAAGGAAGGCATCTTACAATGTAGAGTCTGTTTTATTAAACATGGATTTAGCGTAAGAAAACCTGTATATGCTATCTCGATATTAAATGAAAAAACTATAGATTTTACCCATAGTTTTAGGTTCCAGCTATTGGCATGCCAAGTTTATCACAAATAGTTGAGCGCTTCAGCCATAAGCATCGTAACCAACAAATAGTCAATTCTACATCTATAATGTTAGTTAGAATCCGACATACAGCTATGTTCGTGACTTTCATTGCTAGAATTAATAAATCAGCTGACAAAAATATCCAAAGAATGTAAATTGTGCAATGATAAAAAGGAAACTTTGAGCCCACGCCATATTGGCCCCACGTCTTTCTTAGCTGGTTGCTGAAAAAAAGCGGCCTTGAAAACCTTTATACGTGATATACCGCCTCATCGAATAACCTGGCAGTGTTGGAAGACAACAGTTTAAAGACCGAAGATGAACTGTGTGAACTGGTTCATGCATAATTATTCCAACTCATTGCTATACACACACACCAAAACGCGGATGTTTAGTTTTAGTCAGACTCAATCCGCTTCCTCTTAAGTAGGAGAGCTCCCATATGGATGCCTTACCAACAAATAGTTACCACTTCTTTATATACAAGTAGTATTATTATAGAAATGGTAATACTTACAAGAACAACAGTGGCGTTTTCACAAAACGTTCTGCTTCTGTTACATTCGTAGCAAGAGATATCGATCCAGAATGTGGGATCCGGTATGTAGGTAGCTTCACCGATAATGCTGTTTGTGACGCTTATGTCTGCAACAATAATATTACACTCAGTTACATTTTACTAGTTACATGATAGATAAGCATTTATCATGCTAGTTCAGACACATTTTTTTCCCCACGTTTCTATATACTCACTTTCGTGTTTGTTTGTTTGACGTTCAGTTCGGATTTTTGCAACTCAATTTTGAGGTGCTTTCCGATAGCTAGCAGACTGAAATTTTCATGGTAGCTTCAAACCCGATGACAATGCAATTTAAAACTATAAAAATGTCTAAGCCGACTTTGATAAAATTTAAAAACTTGGTTTTTTTTTTAACTACCTTTTTTTTTCTTTTTAAACAGAAAAGAAATTGATTCCTGCACTATTGTCGTTATCGTCGTATATCGTCTTAGAGATGTCATTTCCATTTATTGGTGTGATTTTGATTTATAATGAAAATCTCGGAATTTACTTACTTCCAATTATATCTTGTGGTAGCTCATGCAGATCGACGCGGGCGCACACTTCGACAGTAAACCGATTATCCGACTCCTTAACCTGTAATAAAAACATGTACATAAATAGATATCTTTACTTCCCAAATATACAGACTTAAATTCGAAAAGTTTTTTGTATTTAACATTAAGATTTTACTAAAATCTGTACTCAACAAAATAGAATTTGTCCCGTTAATAATTTGCCTCCTATTTTAGGAGACAGATGTAACAGTTTAATTTAATAATTTAAAAGCCTTCTTAAACGACTAGTCATGCATACAATTAGAAACAACGTCAGGCTAGTAGTAGGTATCGCATCTAGATGATAAAGAATTGCATATCACCTGTTCTGTTGTTAGTTTTGTAGTCATCGTAATATTTATGGTCTGTATACATTTGAGCATTAGGGCTCTAGCACTTCCCGGGGATCCCACGACCAATTCTGTGAGGAAAAAAAGCATAACTATAGTCTTAATTTATTCAGATCTCTATTTGAAGAGTCGTATCATGTAGAATGTTAATTGGTTACTCGACACAGGCCTTCCACTGATATTGCTTCAGAATTTCTATGATTAATTGTTTTCTTGACACAAGTCTTTCTGCTCTTATCAGTTCATGACTCAATTTTAACAATGCTACTTTGTTGATACGTTTAGAAGTTTTGCCGATTCGAGAAAAAAAAACTGTTTTTTTTTTAATAATTACACTATAGCTCAACTTGCAACTGAGTAAAAAGGTTGTTTACCGTTACAGCCGTTGTCATCAGTATCACCAACAAACTGCAGGCTATACCCTAGAGTCCTGAATAACTGCTTCTGAATCCTCTGCGTCCGCTTCAGGTCTGAGAGCTGGACGCGTCTGTAGACCTCGTATTTAATTAAGTTACGGTACATCTCGTAACCCGATAGGATATATACTGCCCCGAGACCGTCGTCTTCGTATGGTGCACTTATCACCAGCTCTGTAGCAGTATTTAAGAAAATATATTCCCTTCGAATTCGAAGTGACGCTTTTAAGAGATATTTACTCCATAAAACTAGTAATTTTGCTTGAATTTGGATTAAACTTTATTTGTTCTTTTTTATATTCCGTTGCTTAACAAATATATGTATTACTAATATTCAGTGGCAAAGCTCAGTTTTTGTCGAGGACAACGCACCTGGCAACCTGTCTCCATCGAAATTTCCAGCAGCTATGGCACAGCCAAACCGGCTATGAACTTTATTTCCCAAAATTGTTCTAAGGCTGTTCCTTTGTTCGAATGTATTCTGAAATGATTGTAATAATTGATATATTAATAATAATAATGTACCTGTGTCCCCGCGCAGTCCTTTACAAAAGGCCGGGTCTCTTCCCATAAAGTTATCACGTGCGTATGCGATACAAATAATAATATGTATTCATCATTGGCCTAGCCCTTTCCCAACTAAGTTGGGGTCGGCTACCAGTCAAACCGGTTTCAGCTAAGTACTAGTGTTTTACAAGGAGCGACTGACCTCCTCAACCCAGTTACCTGGGCAACACGATACCCCTTAGTTAGACTGGTTGTCAGACTTTTTCAAGCTTTTGACTACCTGTAACGACTATCAAAGATGTAGGAATAACAGCCGGGACCTACAATTTAACGTGCATTCCAAAACACGGAGGAACTCGTTATGATGTTCACCCATCTACAGACCAACCGCGTCAAGCATAGCTTATGCTGTGATTAATTAATTCCTTAATTCCGTTTTATCAAAATTAGACTGGTCGTTGAAAAATAGCCGTTTACAAGGCGCTAAATAAAATACTTAATAGAGCATTTTAATATTTCTATGAAGTAAATTTACCTTATCTCCGCCTATATAAATATGCACAGCGCCACATTCCACACATTTCTCTGCAGTGTCGATAGTTTCTGACGTCTGTGCCGGCGCTCCGACCAAGAGTTCGTGCTTTCCATCCATATTCAAATCTGCAGCACTCAACACTGATCCGAACATAGCCCCAATCTCCTCCTTATTTTCCAATTTGTAGAGTTCCCTCGATCCGCCATTTGTAATTACGTTTAAACTTCTATTCGAAGAATCATATTCGAGAAAAGATATCTGAAAAAGAAAGGAATTTTGTTTCTGGCACATGGCTTCCTATAGTCAGAACTTGCAGAACAATTTCATCATTTTAAAGTAATTTCAGGAAAATTAGGTAAATTTTAAAAGATTTCATAAAATCAGGTTTTTGTTTTGTGAACGTAGACTTACAACGCCCTTCATATCTGATGTTTCCATGCTAAACGCGTAAACTGTTTGTTCGGAGAAGAACTTCCCAGCTGTGATACCTATACCTGAAACAGTCACCATATAAATATCATTGCAAGTCCAGGGCCCCAATTTTGCTATTTATAATGGCCGATGAATAAATGGGAATAGGATTATATTTGAACTTAGTAGTATTTTCCGGAGCATTTTGCTAACACAACAATTGGAAATTCATTGTATTGACCGTGAGTGTTCCGCCCTCTCTCTAATTATTGTGTTGAAAAAAGGAGAATATGAATAGTGTCATTTTCATCCTACTGTTATTCAGTAAACAACGGGGTTGGGGCCCAGTTTGAATCTATTTATTCACAAGTTTGTATCCAAGTTAATTGATTATATGTGATTATACGTGTATATATTTACCTAAGTTAAAATACCTATGAAGTTTCTTTGCCACAGCCATAGAGGTCAGAACTAATGACGAGGTCTTTCCAAGTGGTTTTGACATTGGAGTGTGAACAAAGTCTCCATCTAATGATGTCTTGACAATCAGTAGCAGATCGTTCTCCTCATCCATTAAAGTAGACCAGCCGGTTCCACCAATGAAAGACCCTGAAAGTTTAATTTTTTTTAATTATTATTGACGCTTTCTTTCTCTCCGAAATGTAGAGTGGTATCATGTACTAGACTGTTATAGTTGTAATAATAACAGCCGGGACCCACAATTTAACGTGCCTTAAGAAAGACGGAGGAAATCTTTATGTCAAGGATGATCACCAACCGCGTCATGCGTAGCTTAACCTGTGATCAATTCACTTATGAGGTTATAGCTTAGCCACGAGCTCCTCCTCCTGCCAAAATAAATCAATGAAGAGATTATCCATCCCCATAGTTGTTAAGATGATGCTTGTTCTTACTTAGATTGGTGATGCTGTCTGAATTGTGCTGGTACCTCTCCATCGTCCCTTCATACCGGGTAAGGTTCTCGGTTCCATCGGGCTCGTCAAGCCGCGCGTAGCAGGTTCCGTACACATCTGGCATGTAACCGGAGTTGCTCTGTACGTCCGCAGTCAATAAGGGGGCACATGTCTGGAACAACGGTGAGTATCAGGTATCATATCTGACGGCACGGTTAGCCGACTAGTACACCAAACCCACTGTCCGCGACGTGTAGCAGGTTCAAGCCCTCGTAGGATCAGCGTTTGTGTGATCCACCATTACTTGTGAGGAGTCTGGGTGTCTTTGTGCTTGTGACTTGAATGTTTGCGATGCAACCCGCGACACAAAGATTCTATTAACTATCGCGGGAGTTTTTCTTTTAAAAATGTATCTATCATGAAAGACAACAAAATAATACTTACGAAAACATACTCTGAATTTGCAAGTATAGTCGCTCCCATGTAAAAATGTTGGTCAGGGTTGACAGCTGGAAATTAAAGGTGATTATATAAGGTGTTACTACAAACTAGAAACTACCTAAGTGTTAGTAGCTAGGGTAAGAAGTAAGAAGTTTAAAAAAATATAATTACGACTCCTTACGAATCATCCTGACGATAGTTACTATAAAACCATGTATTTCTATGATAATTTGACAATCAAAAAGTAAATTTTAATAAATGATTGTTATTTTTATTTGTTAACGGCTACATAAACGTTATTGACATACTTACTTCGAGAGAAGTTTTTCGGAGACTCGAGATAAAAAAAGTTTTCGTAACATTCGATGCTGTCCATATCGGCCGCGTCCGTCAACTCGCAAGTATAAACCTTGCCCATCAAATCCGCTGAGGGCGCACTTATCACTGATGGAAAAAATATACATTGAAAAAAAAAACCTTTTTCTGTTGAGAAAAACATCCCTACATACAAAAAACAAATTTCTTTAATAATCCTTGTCCATGGGGATTCGGAAATTTGTAAGTCGCATCCAAAAATCAGGACTGACATTCGTGGACATTGTGGACAACATGATGCTTGTTCTACGCGGGCATCGAACAGCCACATATCAAGCCGAGTCACTCGGCTACCCGTGCGACAGCAAATATATTTACAAAAATATTCAAAATAGTCACACAAAATGCTTGATTTCACGAATAGTCCAATAGAGGTCACCACGCCAAACCGACTGTACACGACGAGTCGTAATTTTCATCCCAGCGTAGAACAAGTATTGTGTGGTACTTGTTCGTAGTCGGGGCATCTTTGGTTGACCATAAATATACCAGCACTATCACCACTAGCACGTTAAATTAACAGCTTAAAGTAGTTAAGGGAATTTACCAAGACTTTTCAGTGAAGATCTGTAGGCCATAGCGAACCCGAAGTCTGAGGAGTTGATAATGGTTGGGGGCTTCAGGAGGACACTCGATGCCTCGTGCACAAACATAGCAGAGGTTAGCTGCAGAGTCTGGACTGTAAAAGCCGCTACCAATAATATTCCTGAAAAAAAAGATATAAGAATTCCACAACTTTCACACAACGTTACATAGTCTCAAACTAAGCATAGCTTATATTATGAGTAGTAGACGACTGATAAACAAATATATCTTTAAATACATGCATATACAATACAGACACACCGAAGAAATTATCGAGATATCCAGAACAAATCTTTGAGAAATTCAAAGATTTTTTCTGGGTGGGAATCGATCTCACGACCTCCGGATAGCAGTCAAAGCCAGAGCTGACTGACAAACATGAATCCATCTATCTTCAAATTGTATTATTGTAATTAAATTACGACAAAATTATACCAACCTGCCATTTTGATTAATTATCCACTCCTATTTCGTTTGATGAAATTACAAATCTCTTAACACTGAATTTTATTAATTACATATCCATCGTACACTTACACTCACGACTGTGTTATAGTTCATTGTCATACTGTATGAGTCAAGGAAAACCGAGTTTAAAATAAACAGGTAAACATTCCCTATTATTCAGAATCTTTAAATAAATTCACAATTACAATAGCCTATGTACATCATGTATAGACCTCAAGTCAGTGATGCAAGACTAGAATGAATTATGTTCGCGGATTTTTCCTGGTTTCCAATACCAGCCTGTAATGTAAGTCTGTGTGGAAGCGAGACAACGCTAGCTTAGTGTAGCTTCTTCAGTGCTCGCAGTTTAGTCCAGAAAGTTTATAGTAAAGAGATTAACCAGAAAAAGAGATAATATATAAGTACTAGCTGTTGCCCGCGGCTCCATCCGTTATGAATCGGATATGATCTCACGGGGACATAAAACTGGCTAAAAACTATCACATGTTAATCCAGGTTATAAACGATCTGTGGACGAAAATTTCATCCAAATCTTATAAGTGGTTTTTGAGTGACAGAGTTACAAACATCCTTCCATACTTACAAACTGTTGTAATATTAGTTCGTCGAATATAATTTTGTCAAAAAACAAGACAAAAACTTAAAGTAGTCTTTGTATATAATGACCCAACTCGGAAATAAGTTCACATTTTTCGAGCGTATAATGTACTAGCGTCTGTATTTTCTTGGGAATATTTCTATATTGCCCAAACAGTTGAAAATGTCGTCAAATCTGTAGTAATTATGATATGTAATTTTTTTCCTATATTAAAAATTATTAATCTTTAATTTCTTGTTTGTTTTGATTTCTAAGCCATCAAATTTTGCACTCGGGTTTTTTCATATCATTATAATTTATTTCTAACTATCCGGCTCTATACCTACTTACGTAGTGTAAAATCTGACTTAAATTCGTAAAATCATTGTTAATAACTAAAATATACAGTTAAGTGAACTAATAATGAACTACAAGGATATCCTTGCATTAGGGTAATTGGCAGATAAGCAAATAAGGAACTTATACACGTTCGAAGCGGAAAGTCACTTAATTTGTTATTTTTAAAAGCGGTGAACTCAGTTACCTACTTATTTAGATATCTTTATAAATCAGAACCTAATTACACCAACCAAAATAGTAAATAAATAATTAATACGAATAAGGCATTTTGTAAAATACGTATCGTAATCTGGTGTTATATACATCTTTAAAAAAAACCCATTAATATCCCACTGCTAGCGACATGCAATTGCCGACATAGGGAAGGTTTGAACAGTGATGATGACGCGGGCGACCAAGCCCACTGCGGATTGGTCACGATGTTTTCCCGCTTTTGTCAGTGGTGTCTTAGAATAATTAAGAAATACATATAACTTTGAACAAGCTACATTAGTACTCGCCTGAATTCCTAGTGGAACCTGAACCTGCATATAAATTAGTACCATGGGGTATAATGGGGTCATACTATACTTATCTATAGATTTCGTATGAGTACGGTACTGGTAATGTTTGAAAATTAACCTCAGTCATGTTTTGAACACTGTTTTATTCAAGGAAATAAACAATTCCGACGTACCATTGTAGTTAACACTCCGTTCGGACAAGTGGACATTTTAAAATACTTTTTTTAATATTTATTTTATTGATCTCCGATTATATGGTATGTATACTTCTTCTTCTGTCTTCAGTTTATCAGTGTCAGGTAATTCTCAAACAAATGAGTTAGTTGGACTAGCTGTCCCATATCGCCGAGTACCTACTAATAGTAACTACTGATCTTTTTTTTTTGTTTGTTTCCTTAAAAAAAAGATACGGGTATTTAAAATCTGATTGGGATCTTTTATACTTGTTCAGTATGTGCAATGCTCGTAACGATAAATGATTTGACTTATTTTTATAAAGAAGGTTTTAATAGTATCCCAGGTTGCGAGCCTCGGTGGCAAGACCGAGCATCATCTGCGTGACCTCGTCTCCCTGCTCGCTGATCCTGGCAGCTGGCCAGTGGAAGTACCGTCCTCTCAGCTCATATGTATACACCAGGGGAGTGCCGCGAGCGTGGCGCACCCAGTCCATACTGCCACCCGATGCCTTGTCTGGAAAATTTTGAAGATTTAGAAGATGGGAGAAAACTCGCATCCAGCCAGCAATGATACATCTACTATTGATGCAAAAAAATCTACCAATATATCTTAAAGTAATATTATTATGGTTGTGAAAGCATGCCAGTATTCACGACAATCTATATCGTGAATGCTGGCATCTCTTTTTCACACACACTTTTTCCGTTTTACTTTAAGAAGTGACGGTAGAGCTGCGCTGCTCCACAATTTATAGCAACTGGCAAGGATTTCTGGCATGAACTGAATGAACAATAGTTATAATTAATGTTTCTACAATCAGAACAACACTCAATTTTTTTTTCTTTACTCTTTTGTGTTTACAAACCTTTTTACAAAAGTGAATTTTATAAAACCATCTTTAGTACATTCAACTGCTTTCTATAAGGGTCAATAAATTTAAAAATGTTTGTAAAACTTGTTAATTTACATGAACAACTTTACTTTTCTAAATCGTTCGGATGATTGATCTGAAGATCAAGTTTCATTTGACTTGCAATTAACTCGTGTTTCTTTGCTTTAAACTTTCTATAACTCAAATTGATTGAAGCTATGAATCATTTAGCATAAGTCAATAAATTAAATTTAATGGATCGTGATTGTTAACAATCGGTCAAAACAGGGGAGGCGTCAATCCATTTCAATTGTCCCGGGCTTGTTCCCCTGGATAGCGAGCATCCCTGGATACCGAGTGCCAGTTGAATTAATGATCCCTGTCAACTAGAATTTGCATTTGAGTTGTCGATAGTTTTGTATGAATATGCTAATATTATTAATGCAGAAGTTTGCCCATTTGTTTGGTCCAGATTTAAGACTCAAATATAGAACTGAATTTAACGATTTTATAGGTATTGTTAGTTTGGACGAATATAATAAAGATTAAGTCTATAAATTATGACTGCGTAGATAGCCGAGTGGTTCAGGTCACCAAGCCGAAACCCTTGTGCGCGTCATGTTGCAGGTTCGATCCCCGGTAGGACAAGCATTTATGTGATCCACGATTGCTTGTTATTTGTATGTTTGTGAAACCCCCTGCGACACAAGGATTAAATTCCTTACCTTTTTTTAAAGTACATTATTCTCTAATACTGAAATAGAACAGGTTATTGGAAGATACTTCTTATCTTAACCGAGTAAAGCTTTAGTTATTAGATATGATGTCTTACATAAAAGTTCAGCCGCAGTCCCCGGTCCATCATATTTCGCTTTGTTAACTGCGTAACCATACTTAAGAGATGTCTCCCCAATTTGTTTCTGCAAAATATAGAATTAAATTTAAATAAAAGATACTTTTAAAACCAGAATGAGATCCCACTGCTCGCAAAGACCACAAACTCTTTTGTCCAGACCTCTTTTTCTCTCAGCATTTCTGGCCACGTGCGACGCACGTATCTAACTAGATCATAACACCTTTGCCGCGGACGATCTCAGCTGACCGAGTTCCTCACATGCATTAGCACGATTTTAAATGTCACTATACATGGATAGCGTTGTCTCGCTCCCACAAAGGCACTACAAAGCGTCAGAGAGACGGAGTCCTGCTTTGAGGGCTTATACTAAAACCACGTATCGTCGTTTATTCACTGCTTTTGTTAAATGCTGTCGAGATGCTAATGAACAATATGACTATTCAGAAATGAATTCAATGTGAAAAATTATAAATGATGCAAGTTTTGAATTTTAACCTAACCTCAGCTGTATTAGAGTTGATTTTTAAATATTTTATTAAAAATATAATTTACCAGATCGTCGTAGTTAGCGGTGTGTTCCGTAGAATCAGAGTAAGGTAGGAGTAACATCTGCGCGTCGGCGTGGAAGGCGACGTAGCCGAGCATGTTCTCCAGGCCCGATATGTACGCGGAGAGGGACCTGGTCTCTACCTCGGAGAATGGATTTGAACCTCCATACGTTTGGTAGTTGCAAGGATTGCTAGATGCTCCATAATCTGAAAGTTTGATTAGGTTTGGGAATTAGTGGGTTGTAAGATTTAAATAACTTTGGAAGAGTTGTCAGAAATGTGTTTAAGAATTTTGCGGTTACTTTTATACGGTAAGATTTGAGTGAACCAAAAGATAAAAGTTAAAAATTACACAATGACAGTTTTTTTTACATTTCAAAGGTTAGGTGTATTAGGTACCTGCACGTGTTGCAATGCAATGCCGCACCACGTGTCGCTATAAAAACGGCTGACGTCACTAGACGGTTAGGTTAAGTCAGTAAAAATCTGACACTACCCGTTCCCTCCCGCGAACCCACCATACCAAAATACTAACTATTGTCCTAGTACCTAATACACCCTGTAACTAAGTACTAGCTTTCAGTAACTAACCCATCCAGTTGTAATCCCAGTTGCGGTTAGGGTCGGCGCCGTAGCATCCATTGCGAGACCTCGACCGGGTTTTCCTCCACATACGGTCCTTGTTTTAATAGTTAGACGCAGATAAAATTATATATATACTAACAAACAAAAAAAAAATTGTGAAGAAATAAATATGATTGCTTTTTTTGTAAATGTCATTTACTTATATTGTTCGATAATACAGTTTAGATTCTCCAAAAGGGCGCTCTAGAAACACATTTCGAAATTAATATACAAAATCTCTAATCCTCAGTTTTGAGGAAAAAATACTTTGGAATGTATTTAAGACGGAAACAAAAAATAAACAAATAATGCCCCTTCTGTTTATAGTAAGATCATCATTTGAAATTTCCAAAAATATGACTCACCCTGGTATAGCTGTAGTGGTATCCGTCAGGGTTGACGGTGGGGAAGATGTGCCAGTCAAAGCTGTCCCTTAGGGATGCGATCTCTGGGTCCTGGCTGGTCATCAGCTGGTTGATGAAGTACGTCGTCGTAGCAGGAGTGATCCATTCTCTTGCGTGGATACCTAAGCAATGAGGTCAGTTGTTTGTGAGACACTGTGCGAAACATTTTAATACTTTTCCTCCTGATTTTAAAAGGAAGTGGTACCACCCTATGCAGATGAAGATATCCTCGCGTTCAATTATATAAAGTGCTTTGACGAATTAAAAAATAATTAACGAACTGATAAAAAACTAAATTTGCATCTATTTTTCTATTAAGTGTTGTATTTTTGTTACTGGTCGTCCAAGGGGTTTTCTGGGGGATTGTCTTGGTCTTGGATGACGATACCTTGTTTGCTGAGCGTGTACACCTTGGCGAGTCAATGTTGCTAATGTTAATGTTCTATTACAATACAGTCTCGATAATACTGTATGAGTGAGTGAGATTATACAATTTGCATCAGAGTAGAAGAGGACAACATAATAATTATTCAAATGCCTTGGCTTTAGTGTTGTTTACATAAAATGCATATCTATAAATATTAAAATTATTAAAGTAAATTGTAGTTACTTATTTATGGAATATGTTTTCAATATTCTTTTATTATTCAATTTACTTGTTTAACTTCATTACTTATAATCAATGACAGATAACTTCTATGCTAAGCGCTTAACAGCTATGTATTATCAACCTAATGCCTTTAAAAATAAAGAAGGAAATCCGAAACCACCTGTATAATTTTTCATACTATGTGATTTTGTACCTGATTCAATGAACATAACAGGTTTGTCAACTGCAGTCGGAGTGTTGATCCTCAGTCCTAGGATCTGTCTCCCTTCATAGCTCTGTCCTGCTACCACCAGCTGAGACCAGTTCGGATTCTGCTGACTCATGTTCTGAAGGTAGCCGTAGATCTGGAGGAGTAACAGACTTAGTGAAGTGAATTTGTCATTGATGAAGAGAAATGGTGAAAAGACATTACATCCAGATACAGAACAAATGATTGTGCTCTTTACACAAATATGTCCTTTGAGGGAATCGAACCAACGATCTCAGGGTCACTAACTAGTAGACCAACTGGACAGTCAATATTAGGCAATAACTGCAATAATATTATTAAGTGGCATATATTTTAAAATAACTATGTACTGAAGCAGAATTATATTATTCAGTGGTGAGTTAAGTACTTACAGAATCAACGTCATAGTAGGCAGTCCAAGAAAACCCATCTTGACGTAGAGGATTAACTTTCTCGTCTTCAAGTATTCTTTGAAATAAATCAACAGTTTAGTGCAATTCAGAAATAAACAATATAGCCAATCTCAATGTAGATAAAAAGGTTTTTTTTATAACATTGTGAATTTTATAGAAATATATTTTTTTGCCGTTCAAATATAATATGTAATTCCAGATTATTAAATGATGCAACGGATTACTCACGCGTATTTCTCGGGATTTTCCGACTAGTTTAGGCCTTGTATTTGTCATACTTACTCTGAATAATCATCTATAACAATTTTCGTGGTCAGGCCTTCGAAAGAAGCGATGGCGTCGACGGCTGGCACCAGCTCAGGAGCAACCAGCAAATTACCCGTGCCTCCTACTAGTGAATAGTAGGGTATCTCCTAAAAATAAAGAACAATTAATGTTGTTTTAAAGTATTCCTACTCATAGAAAAATATTTCGGTTATGTTCTATAGATCAAAAAACATAGACTGACAACAAGTACGTAGAAAGCCAGTATGTGCTACACCAAAAACATACTGATCATGGACTTAATTTTTTTATGGGATTGGTATAATTCAAAAGCATAAAATTCATGGTGAGCTCTCATTTTCAACAATTATTGCTAATATTAAGGGAACGAAATCAAAGAACCACATTGGCACAATTTTATAAATACTTCTTTATCAGTGCTATAGCTCCAATCCAGTACCTAATTAAAAATAACACTTACATAAGTCCCCGTGAGGAACCGCAGAAGCTTCTTAATTCCATCACGATTCCCATTTATCTCGTACCATTTATAATCCTTATAAGTTTTAATATCACTCGGATCATTTGTCGTACATGATTGGACTAGAAATACAGAGAGGCACAAATACAACAGAATCATCTTTGCGTGGTGGATGGCCGAGTGTTGTATTATCACCCGCAGTGAGCGCTTATATTTAAAAGATAACGAGTCTGGGGGTCTACCATTACATATTAAACTTAGTATTGAAAATGTGGAAAAGAGATGCCGCTCTCCGCTGTGTAGTGCCCTGTCCCTCTTCCACAACAGATCAGCGGTCTTTATTTACGGTACCTAAGTACTTTAGGTACGGTACTAAATAGATGATCAATCATTTTTATATATTCAGCTAGGTTTAGTAGTGCTTTGCTTGACTTTAACTGCAACATTTGAGTTACTTGTAAATTAATAAACATATGTTTGCATTGGAACGTGAATGTCTTTTTAATTAGTTCGCGGAATCAGGCATAATTTCCATGCCTTTTTATACTCAAATCTATTAATCAACAAACATCATTCTCATTCTCATACGCATCAGTCTTTAGCCTAGAATTTAGCTTACCTCCTAAACCTCAAAGTTACTCGTACGACGTATCCAGAGACAAACTCATTCGCTTTGCATTTCGAGCACGTGTTGGTATTTATTACCATAATATATCTGCGTATTACGTAAACTTAACGCAGAATAACTTATTGCCGTGGCAATTCATTCTATAGCAGACCTTGTACCACAAACTATGTATTCACTGTAATATTACTACATTAACCAAAACACTGGCAAAAAATGATCCAGTTGTTGTGTTTGGTGCATTTTATGACAGGAATTTCTACTTCTACCATATCCTCATAAAACTGTAGTAAAGGTGTGGAAGAGGGATGACACTCTGCAATGTAGAGCGTTGTCTCGCTTCCAGTATGTTTTCAAAATTAAAACATACCGTTTTAGTTTTGAAAGCGAGCTCTAAGAAGTGTTAAATTCAGCTCTAAGTATGCACGTTGCGGATCCAAACACCAGATACTTTGTGATTTTGTTTTAGTGTTATATGTATGTCTTTTTCTTCATGCTCAGTCGCGCAGAGCATGCGCGAGCGATCCGACTCTGACTAAGGCAGTAGAAGGGGCCCGGGATGTTTTTAGTCGGTGAAAGTCCGATATATCCCCGCGCCGTGCTCTCGACGTGGGTTGAAGTCATCAGGGTTTCACCCCGGAAAACAAAAAAAAAGGTTTCTTTTTTATTCAAATAGAAAAAAAACGCATCGGTATAAAGATATTCGACATTTGAATTTTCGGACGACGTTCCACGAGCGACTAAGTTCTGTCATAAAATGGTCATCTCTTCTCCATATAAGTGGCCTTAGTCCAACATTAGGACAATAACAGTCATAACGGCCGATAAAATTACATATTATAATGACAATGTCCTCTTAAGTACAATAGGTATAGATAGCGGCGCACGCGCATACCGTGTCTAGGCCGTTAGCAGATAATCACAAGTGCGCAAACTATTTGTTCAGAAACTATTTAGAGATCGATTGTGCGGGCCGTGATATACGCAACAAAGAAACTTGAAAGTGACAGTTCGAAATGCTGGAATACAGGCTGGTTTCATAATGAAAAATCTCTGTACTGAAAAAAAAGTTTTATTAATCGAAAAATGCTATATGATAAGACCAATACGGCTGAAGATGAATTAAAAATCATACAGTTTACTGATAACTGAAACACGGTTATCAACAACTTTAGAAGGTTAGACCTTTTAGAAGCTTTCCTCTGCTAATGCTAGCCGCAGACATATCCTACTAACATTATATTCTAAGTTTGAATGTATTACTCTTTCACACAAAAACCATTGGACGGATTTTGGTATACAGATAGTTTATAACCTCTATTACCACACAAAACATTGTATGTTCCTGTGGGATCATTTTCGTTTTGTACCGGGCGGAGCCGCTAGCAAAACCTAGTCTATAATATATTTAACTTCCATGCCTCTCTGTCCACAGCTTGGTTTTTATTTTATACTTATTTAGCTTTAGCTTTTTGATGTACTATAGACACTAATTGGATCATAGAAATATATTTATCATTTAACCTCATTATTTGTAAACATAATTTATCCTGTCAGCCGATCAAAAATTTTAATTGAGTTAATTATGCGATAATTATACGTTTGTTCGCGAACTATTAAGTATTCAGGTTGCATTTCGTTGTATTTACATTGGTAATACAATTGACTGAGATTTATATGTTGTCATGGTTACGCAGTAAATTAACTGTAAATTATAGTAACACATTGTAATTACTCGGCTTGCAGGCACTCTACCGGCGATGATTATATTTCTGTGAAAGTTGAGGATGGATTATATCTCTAATACCAATATGAACTACTAGTATTTTAATAACTTATTTACTCATCACTCAGCCTGCTTTCTAGAGACGTCATCGACGTTTTTAAGATAATGTTAAATTAACTTTCGACTGCACAAATTGCAGAGTGGTTGAGGTCACCACGCCAAACCTCGGGTTCGGAAGCCTCGCCAATTGGTTGTTCTCAGTCTGGCTGTCATGTGAATTGAATGTTTTTTAAACCACCGCGACATGGATATAACTCCTTAGAGTCGTTTATCTACGACTATCTTTTAAAATATTATTTGAAAAGCCTTCGGACGGATCATTATTTTTTCATTATATATGAAAGTTGTTATATTGTCATTTCCATTCGTAATAATAATGTTGTAA
Organism: Trichoplusia ni; assembly: GCF_003590095.1. Taxonomy (NCBI): domain Eukaryota; kingdom Metazoa; phylum Arthropoda; class Insecta; order Lepidoptera; family Noctuidae; genus Trichoplusia; species Trichoplusia ni. The sequence continues at coordinate 8,445,704 of NC_039480.1, forward strand.
AAGGATTTATACGAATATTGGAAAAGCTCTTTTCTGGTATTAAAAGTATCAGTGTATGAAAGTCGAGCGTATTAAGCAGCAGGCAACCTGTGTGGAAATAAGACGGCATGATACGCTTCGCAAAATCGCGTATCTGTTGCATATCTTTTCAATAATCTTACATTAAAACGTGGTAGGACGCCATTTTTTTGGGGATGGGAAATCTTCAAATGATACCTCGCGCTTTGGGTTGCGTGGAGTGGAGGAGAATTTGACTGAATAAACCCTATCCATATTCCTTTCTTTGCCCTTTGTGTATCCTGGCTACGATAACCCTTTCGGACAATCCCGCTGAGTTGGCTCTCTGGTGCTGGTTTAGCGTCCTTACGTATCGCACAGAAATTTATTTAGGTTCGATATCTGCTATCAGTACTTTGTCATTCATTATCCAAATACTTGAGTTTATCGCTAAATAACTCAAACACTTGCGGTCAATGTCCTATCGATAACAAATCCTTATTTATGATAATTTAGCTTCTACTTGAAGAATATGCAAGTTTCTTAGGTTTACTCGAATGTTAGACGGGCAGACTGCTGCTGTCTGCCCGTGACTATGATACCTGCAAAGGTTTCGAAACGTCGGGAACTAAAATCTAAAATTAAACCGCGAAAAAAATGCGTAAAAGTAGTTTCATTTCAATATGCAAGTTTTCAACGAATTAGATGAACGGCAGCCATTGAAAAATCGGCTAATACTATTTAAAAATAGAGCTAAGTAACTTAGTACTTAGAATTTGGTTTACCGCATTCTGTCAATTATATATCATCCCATCTAGACGTATTCCTACCTACTGGCTGACTCTGTAAGGGAACTATGGATTTCATAAAAATCAGTCAAGCCGTTTCGGAGGAGTACAATAACTAACATTGCGATACGAGAATTTTATATAACATTAATTTATCCAGTTTGTAAATGACAACCATCATAATAATATCTTCAGATGAACTGAAATATCCTTAAACACGTTTCAGAATAACAATTTGAATGATAAAACACCCCTTCGTCACGTACTCGTTCATTTATTAATTTCTAAAATACGTTGGGAGATAAATTTTAATGGACTCGTCTCAAAACTTTTTACACTAATTCTGTAGGTACGATTCGTTCTAACTTTTGAATGGATCTTAATTTGCACCGTTAAATTAATTCAGTAACGAATTCGTTTATTAATTGATTTCGTTTTGTTTTAATGCTGAATTCATGTCATTTGATGACTTTTTGGTGATTTGCTGAAGGGTTTTAAACGTAAATGTGATTGCAACCTTAATGCCCGGTGATAAGGTATAGAATACTAAATTCACTGTGCCAAGATAAAAATCAACGACTATTGTCGTATTTAATAACAATTATCAAAATAAATTGTAAGTGGAGAAAACGAATCGAATTTACAACGAAACCGGTAAAGTGCGAGTAGGACTCGCGAAACTAAAGGTTCTGTACAAATAGGGTTCAGACAATGGGGATCACCATCAAACAATACAAAGGAACATATCTCTTTCCCTAAAGAGACACTGTAAAAGCGAGACGACCTACTCCACAGTTCACAGCATAGGGCGCTGTCTCGCTTACACACTTCGTCCTTTTTGGAGTTCCGTACCAAAACGTTAAAAACGAAAACCTATAACTGAGTACTTATTAATTTAATTACAGTTTACTCACGCGTATTTATCGGGCTAGCCCAAGTAGTACGCATTGCCGCTTTAACAACAAATACTAAATATAATAATCGCGGTTAGGCCATGTTAACCATTGTAACCACAAATTTGTTTTGTCATCCAACTGATTTGTTTTTCTCCACCCTATTAATATGGCAGTCGACTCGGAATTTAGCGGTTTTTTGAGAGGTAGCTTGCGGTAGGTACGTAAGCTACATCTTGGTGTCAAAATACAATCGGCCCATTATGTAAGGCAGAAACAAAAGATGTGTATTATTGTGTAAATGTCCGCCATGCCACCGTTGACGGATATTGAACGAGTCAATATTGGGTCAGGAAACGGTATAGGAACAAATAGAGCTGAGATCTCGGTTTATGCCGGGATAAGGATGCTTTTCACTTCATGGTGTTTGTTTTAAATCTGGCGGTAGATTGATTGGTGATAGTTGTGGATACTGCTAAAAGGATTCATGCTTTGAATCTAGTTCTTTAACTAGGGTAAAAATGGAACCCTATTACTGAGGCACGGCTGTCTGCCCGTAATTCAGTTACCAGACTGTATCTCATGAACCGTAATAGCTAGACAGTTAATATTTTCACAGATGATGTATTTCTGTTGATGTTTTGACGAAATGTTTAGCTCTGTTAAATTGTTACCGTCATAAATTTGACTAATTTCGTCGGAATATTTGTACGAAATCTTCAGTGCAGAAACTGACTGGCACTTAACCAATTTTACTTTCGCAAAATATTTTTTTATCCTGAGTATTTATTGCACCTACATTTGGTGCAATTGGGGAGGCCTATGTCCAGCATTGGACGATTATGGGCTTATGATGATGATGATGATTTATTAAAAAAAAACTCATTGCTATTTCTCTTCCAGATGCTGCAAGGAAATATAAGTTTACTGCTCCTAAACCCTAAAGAGCAATAACAAGTTAAAGTAATAAACATTACGTAAAAATTACCTTTACCTTAAAACTGAAGTAAACTCTTAAGGAGAGATTATATCTCTAAAAGTACACAGCGAAATGTCTTTTTTACAGAATACCGTAAACCGGATATTATTACACAATTTCCAGAGCAATCTTAAAGGCGAAGACGATGAAAAAAATTCTCTCACGTTCATATTACGGATTTGATGAAACCGTTTTGAAGGATACTTGCAATCGAACCAGCAAAATTATGTCAAACAATAACATAAAGTTTGGTCAAACAAGTTGAACTGACTAAACGATCAAATATAATATGTTTGATCGTTTAGTTTGACTGAAATATTATTTCAATCACAGCAAAAGCTTCAAGTTTGAAGGAGTTTGAATCAAACAAGTTTGGTGGTCTCTGTAAGTCCTTAATATTCCACTTATACAACATCTTCTGTTCGAGGCTATTACATAATTACACTGAACAGCTTTTTAAAGATTTTTCATGAATTGTTAGATAGTACGTGACTCCGAATACAAAACGCAGATCGTACTAATGTTCTAGACTTATTTCCTTCGATTTATTTTTTGCCTTTTTATGCTAAGGAGTAATGGGTCCAAGGTTTGATCGCTGACTACGTAATTATGGACAAAAAGGTTGGGGGAAACTCGCTATTATTTTGTACTGTTATTTGTGCTTTTAGCTAAGGAAGTGGTATAACACTTTGGTCTTATTAGCCGACTTCAAAAAGGATTCATGAAGGTAGGTTCTTAATTCGTCTGAATCCCTACTAATATTATAAATGCGAAAGTAACTCTGTCTGTCTGTCTGTTACGCTTTCACGTCTAAACCACTGAACTGATTTAAATGAAATTTGGTACAGAGATAGAGTTGACCTTGAGAAAGAACATAGGATAGTTTTTATCTCGGACTTTTGAAGTATCCTCTTGGAAACGCGATATAACCGACATCGACGCAGGCGAAGCTGCGGGCGAAAAGCTAGTTGTGTATATTTTTTACCTCGCAACTTCGGTCTGGATGAACCAAGCACAATTAGTACTACTGAGACGATCAAATCGAATAATGGTATAAACTGGCATGTAACAGTAGAAGTATCAGTTAATTATTTCTAAAAACCTAATTCGTTCCTACCTATAACCCAACTACTAGTAACAACTGTCAAATATATCTAAAAAACAACCGTGAAACCAAAATTTAACGGAATAATTTGTTATGACATAGTCACCCATCCACGGACCGATCGCATGAAACGTAGCTTAACCTGTGCTCGATCAACTTGTGCAGTGGTAGCCACAAGCTTGAATTAATTTGAAACTATTAATTTAATTCTAACGTCACACATAACATGGTATAAGTTTGCATTTAACACTCTGAATGGATTTGACCGATTGAATGAACGAAAATTGTTAATGCTCAAGTGAATGGATTCATCATAGTCGGGTCAATTAATTCGATGGCATTCGTATTTTGAAACTGTGTTGATATCAACGCTATCGTTAAATTGCTTTAGCATCAAATTTGTTATTTAAAACTGATTCTAACGTGTAATGTGTTTAGTATTACCAAATTATGGATACTCCTAATACACTAACATATTATATTTAATTATTTGAATAGACGGTACAGCACCAATTACACTATTCAATAAAAATATAGACAAAATTATAAAAAATAAGAAATGCTTACAAACAAAGAAAGTACAGTAAAAATATCAGTTTAAAAATAAAATAAAATAACAAAACATTTCTTAGGTTTACGTGAATGTTAGACGCGCGTTTTAATTTTAGATTTTAGTTTCAGATGTTTCGAAACATTTGCAGGTATCATGGTCACGATGTTTCGAAACATCGGAAACTAAAATCTAAAATTAAACCGCGATAAAATCCGTAAAAGTAGTTTCATTTCAATAACAAAACATATAAACGTTCAAATGAAAGATATGTAAGCTTACATTCACAAATATGAAGACACCCAGATCCATAATACCCATTCGTGGGTCATTTAAACGCTTGTCTTAATATCGAACCTGCTACACGTCAGCACAGTGGGCTTGACCACTCGGTTATCAGTGCAGTCAAAAAAACTCCGGGTGAGGCTTCGTACTAATAAATTATGGCCATAATGAAATGAAACAAAAAAACAACAGATTATTTATACGGTACCTATGTATAATACAACTTGGTGACAGATGGAGGTGTAGATAGCATTGAAAAAGGCGGAAACCTAGAAATCATTTGCAACAATCGTTTGACAGAACGATTTTTTTTAATCATATCTACTTTTTTCCAAGTGCTATTGAAGCATAATCATGAGTCTAGTGTTTTGGTCTTAAACGATATTCTTATAGAAACGGCAAGAAACTCCACAAGGAATAATTTTCAAAAATCCGTAGGTAGGTAGGTACCAACAAATATTTACCCTTCAGAAACCTAGTTCCAACTTAATTAACTTGCTGGTAATCCTGGAACTAATTAAGTTGCTTCTATTTCCAAATGAAATGTAGGATACTAGTTTCTGGTTTCAGTGCTGAATCTTGCAAAATACCTATACCTACGAAATTTTGATTGCTTACTTCCTTTAATACTAGAAAGGTATTAGTATCCAGTTGAGTGAGATATTATAGATATATTAATGGTAGGTAGATACTAGCGGTTTTGCCCCAGTCGGATAAAAGTAGCCCATACCAAATTTCATCCAAATCGGTCCAGCCGTTTTATCGTGAAGAGGAAACAAACATACACACATGCAAGCACACTCATAAAGTTTTTCATTTCCAATAATAATATTAGAGCGACACTATGTCAAAAGAATTTGATCCATAACCTGCAAGTTTAAAAGCAATCACATGTGAGTGTTTTGAAGCACTTGAGTTTATTGCGACAATCATATCTAAGTACTTGTAAGTGAAAATCGGAAACAGGAATGAAATTTCAAAGGTATAAAAACTTATAGCTAAAACCTTTTTACAAGCTTTTATTTATTTTAAACTGTACCGTTGTTCGTCTGTAATCAAATCATGCAAGTTAAATTTGATCCATATCCTGATTTTTGATTGGCTGAAATGTGACAGCTTAGGTTTATTGCGTGCTCTAAATAATACCATGGCGTTTAGATTCGTTTAAATTGTCATTTCAAAAATTTTGATTAGAAAAAAAAAACTTGAATTCACTTACTTAATTAAATGTTAAATGAACAGTTCTAGCGACGAGTAACTTAAATTTAAACAGCTTAAACAAATCCCAATTCATTTAATTTGATGCCTAAGTAATGAACTAACAAAGGGATTCAAAGACGCATTTTTAATAATGAAAAGAAAATCAGTGAATTGCGAGTCGGACTTGAAGATGAACGGTTCCGTATCCGTAGAAAACGATAAAAACATGTTTATTGTACGGTTTAGTATCATTTATTTACAATATAACCTTACAGTATAAGAAAACATTATTTAACATTTATTTAATAAAAATTAATAGTATCTATAATTTAGAACAATACCAATTCATGTGGAGTATGTGCATCTCCTTAAATATTTACATCAATTAATTGTATATTTGTCATAAATGAATAAACCAGCCTATATAGATCCCACTGCTGGGCACGGGCCTCTTCCCGTATAGAACATACAACATCATTTTCGTTACACCGGCGGAAAAAACTTACATTAATTTATATAAATTTAATCACTTTTCTTAAGCTTGCATTTTACTGACAGACGGACAGGTATAGAAGCCTTATTAATAGAGTCTGGTTTTTTGCGTAAGGAACCCTAGAAAAAATCTCACTTTTATTCCTAAAGTTTCATTTGAACTTAAGAATAAATTCGTAATTCGTGATTTAGGGAGTTAACTGTCATGAATAATGTAGCTGAATGAGACGGAATGGCCTCAGGGAGTACTTATCTTCGGCGGAAGTAAGTATGTCATCAGATACCTAAGACTTAGTCTAGGTATTAGGGTGAGTTATTAGATCTACTCGTAGTTTGGAATTCTCCACCTACTTAAATGGAATACCGAATTCAAATTTAATTTGTCTTAAAATCTTGTAGGTTCATGTAAATAATTTGATTTCACAGATAGCCGAGTGTTTGTCACAACGCAAAAGCTACAGAATGCGACGCGTCACGGGTTTGATCCCGGTGTACGTTAAGCGTTTGTGTGATCCCGCGACACAAAGATTGCATTCCTTAATGCGGCGGAAAAAAACGCTTTCATTCTAACACACTTATTTTGAATTGATATTTTTATTTATGTTAAAGAAGCATTAAAAACCAAATGACGCTCAACAAAACAATACGAACATCTAATTATGAATACTGTAGAAGCTAATTTAATACAAGCATTACCTGTAGTCTCATACAAGTGTAAATATTTATTATGTAAGGCGAGCAATCTCCGAGTCGCGCATTCGTTATCTTTTTTATTTTTATTTTTGAGAAAAGCGAACCGCTGTCTTCCACCAACACTTAGAAAAATATTACTGGAGTTGTAGGAAAGAGATAGTGCTATCTGTCGTATAGTGCTGTCACGCTCACACAACTGATTTTCACAACATTACTTTAAAACTTAGTAGTAGGTTCCAGGTAATTGTGTCGCCCGATGAAACTCCAGGCAATTGTTTAGATATTTTTCGTATGAAATTCTAGACTAGCGTATTGTTCTTATCTGTGTCAGCGTTCTCATTATGTAACATAGTTTTTGAACAAGTACCTTTATTTTTAAGTTTAAAAATGTAGGTATATTTCTTGAAAAATGCCTCCTTTTGAATGCCTGATCAAGCAGGTTCAGATTTTAGATCATCTTCATGTTCACGCTGCAGCTGTATTTTTCAAGGCGTTTATTAAGAAATCTATACTAATATATAAAGCTGAAAAGTTTGTTTGTTTGTTTGAGCGCGCTAATCTCTGGAACTACTATTTCAAATTGATTTTTTTTTTGTTTTGAATAGATCTTTCATTGAGGAAGGCTATATATAGGCTATATAACATCACGCTGCGACTAATAGGAGCGAAGATACAATGTAAAATGTGGAAAAAACAGGGAAAATTATTCATCTGCGACGGCTTCCGTTCAATAAATCCTGATCCTGATGAATCTAACCACGCGGACGGAGTCGCGGCCAACAGCTAGTTTAGAATAAATCCTTTTTAAACACGTCACACATCAATCAATACAGAAAACAATTTGACTGCAGGGATAAGCCAAGTGGTTGAGGTCATCACGACAAACCACCAGTGTGTTATGTGTGCGGGTAGAACAGGCGTTTTTATGATCCACGAATGCTTCTTCTGAGTCTATCTTTCTTTGTGAATGTCACAAGGAACTAAATCTATAGTGTGGGAATCATATTTTATTATGCAATGAGCAGGTTATGTCAAATAGTGTTGGTTTTTTTTTTCATCAGTAAAAAAACAATTTGATTAAGGCCCGAATAACTCCGACATTCATGAACTCATTTTTGAAATGAAAAGTACGTGGTTGTATGAGCAATAATTTCTCGAGCTACATAGTACTGCATTAACAGTGGACATTCAGTATAACCTGCATAAAAAAACTACGAGAAAAAGCTTTCATAACGCTGTAACTCACCGCTGTGTTTCACCGTCGTAAATCAGAAAATATTTCCATTTTTGTTTTTAAATGGTTAATAGATAATTTTACGTTACGTCATGAACCATAGGGCGAATAAAATTTGTAACATATATTGTTCAATTTAATAAAGCATAATCATTCAAGCCACATGCACAAAGACACCCAGACCCAGGACAAGCATTTGTGGCTCGCACGAACTTGGCGAGTGGGTTCGGCGTGGTAAACTAATCAAAAATCGATATGTTGTTTGATAATTATTTCCGCTTGTCAGAGACTGACAATCTAGGCTAATATCTCAAGAAATGTTAAGGTTTCAAATTAATGTTAAAACAAAATAATGTAAATTGTATTTAGATAGCAAAGAAATGCGACGACCATTCAGGATTATTGGTACAGAAGGAAGAAAGAAACATGAATTCAAGAAGTTTTCGTCTCACTATGCGAATCTGATCGCACTTGCCTTATATTTTGACCCTTTATAACAAATAAATTTCATTATACTCTAAACAAATTCCCCATTCAAATTGCTTTTCATGTCAGACTAATTTTAAATAATTATAATACTTGTAATAAAGTAATACGAACGGAATTTATCGAAAGCCTATATCGCTTTACATAACCTAATAACAAAACGCGCTTATATTTGTTCTAGGTACTTTCAGTTTATAGGTTAACACTGAAATAATATTGCGTTAGGCGTTCTATTCGGCTCATATATTTAATAAAAACATGTGTGGGTAGAGCCCGAACATAGTAGTTATCTGTTCAATTCAGCCAATCAATTTATAACGCTCACACAATACTTTTTGGACTTATACGTACGACTTACATATACCACCGTATGTTTCGTTAAGAAGAATCTGGATCACATCATATAAAGATTCCCAGTTTTTCTACGAATCCCGATGCAGTGCCACCTTGAATTAGGTCTCGCGTTAAATCATTCCACCATCGCGTAGGCTACAACAAATAATAAGCAAAATCATAATGATAACATAGTAAGTTACCTTATAAATGATTTCCAATAAATCCTTTACCTTTAAATGGAATAAGCCATCCAGCCATCCATTTGTTTTATTTTTGTATCAACATGTCAAAATGCATTCTTTTGTTTATCACTGGCTGTATCTCAAGAGCTTTCTGAAACATGCACATTTTTCTAGAATGTCCCAAAGGAGCGAAAATCCGCCGCCGCCGCGCCATAGCCGACTACAAGAAAGACGATTTTTCTCTTGTTGTGAAAAATATCGATACGTAAATACGATTTTCCAGAATAGTAACCCGTCATCTTGTTTATCTTGGTTTTTGAATAGTGTTTTAAAACTTTTTTTCATTCTTCTTTCAACTTCTATTTTGCAACCGACTTCTGAAAGGAGGAGGTTTTCATATCTCTTTCTCATATCAGTTTTTATATGTTTGTGACTTTAGATCTTTGGACTGGATAAACGGATTTTTCGAACGTCTTTAACTTTTTTGGACAACAGCTGATTCGGTTTCCCATTACCTACTAAATTTAGAGCATTTTCCGGTTATATAAAACATTAAATCAAAAGTTTTTTTATTTCAAGTCTTCCCTTTTTCGGGCACTTTTATAATCTTTCCTATAAAAAAAACGGCAATAAATTCAATAAATCTCGAAAACAATACCTAAATTGGAATTCCTATGACAGATTTTGCGGTATTTGTTTCAGAACGTCACATGGTTTTAAACTTAATTAACTCCAAAACCACAGAAATCTCAATTTTAAACATTGTTATGAAACATTTTCTGAATACCAGTGGTTGTGTAGGTGGCCAAGCTATAGTTCAATTGTTTCGTAGGGCCTTTTCCTAATTGCGGGGCCCAAGACAAAAGGGACCATTACAAGGAAAATCGTATTAAACGTGATCGCCTTAGGACGGTTCTATTGGTTTTTCCACTACACTAGTTAAGGATTCTTCATAGGAGAAATACGCTTTGCTATCTTGTTATACCATCGTCTATTTTCCGACTAGCTTAAGGTAAATGTACCTAAATGACGAAATAAAACATTCTTTCTTTCTTTTAAGAATTCCCGTGCCAAGTATTGAATCAAACATTTAAGTCACATGCATTATACGCAGAGACTCAAAACAATCGTTCGTCGATCACTCGAATTAATCGAATCGTGGGTATCGAACTCGCGGCACGTCGCGCTCAGTTGGTTTGGCGTGGTTACCACTCGGCTATCCATGCAGTCGTCAGTTCATTCTGATGCATAACTTATAGAAGTAAAACTGTAGTTGCTTAAGAAGTGTGACACACACACTTGAAGCAGAAGAGCGCCATCTCGCTTCCACATAAGACTTTTCATAAGCGGTGATGGTATATTTCTAAGCTAAAATTTGAAAAGACTGATCACATGTTTTACACAGTAGTAAATAATACCCTCTCCATAACACATATTAATACAGATTAAAATATCTTACAGTAACTAATAACACTCTGCGTAGAATACTAAAAACAGGAAAAATATTTAAGTACAAAGATTTCAGTAACTGAATTTACCTTAAAATTTATTATGACACTCTTCAATACCTAAACTCGCTAATTATTTACGTCACGTTAAAATACGTTTACGTGGAATCTACGTTCGCTGCGTGTATCAACTGGAGCATAGGTCAATATACCTCTAAACTCCGGGGAATTTAAATCGCAGTCGCTGGTCATGTTTAACGCTTGGCTCAAAGCTAACATTTGTCGATAACCTAACTGGTGTGCGATTAAACTAATAAAGACACTGATATACGTACATTTGGTATTAGTTTCATAGTCTAGTGTTTATTACGAACGTATACATAATATTGCGAACGTATTCTTTTATTCTACATATAGGAAACTAAAACTGGTACATATTCTGCATTTTATCCTCGAATTTTGCGGAATATAATTAAATCCAGCCTATGCAGTGAGTCTAATAAAAGTGATCGACATTTCTAATGTCTATTTCAATATTTTAGCTTTTAACTAGCTGTTGCCCGCGTCTTCGTCCGCATGGTTAGAAGATATAAGTTAGGAATTTTTGAACGAAAGCCTCGAAGATTCAATATTTTTCCCCGTTTTTACCACATTTTCTATTGTATCTTCGCTCCTATTAGTTGCAGCGTGATGTTATATAGCCTAAAACCTTCCTCGATTAATAGTCTATTGAACCCAATTTGAACCACTAGTTCTTGAGATTAGCGCGTTCAAACAAACATACAAACTCTTCAGCTTTATACATTAAGTATAGATTCCTGACGAAAAGGTTTTAAGGTAAAATTGGTCATGAGAGTTATTAGCTACAATTGACGAAAATTGGTTCAATGTGGCCGTTTCAGAACGGTGGACTGTAAATTCAACTCGATGAATACTGGTATCAAATGAAAGAGGTTTGAATAGTAAAATACTGTCCTATTTTTTACTCTACATTTACACTGTGTCATTATTTAAGCCTTAGTGCAGATTCGTCGTAAGCCTTATCAAAATGTATTATAGGGACGTTATAGTTTGAGTTCATGAGCATTCAAGTATCATGAATGAACCGTATCAAGTCCAGGTGCGACTTTAAGTACTAAGAACTCCAAAGTCGACAGTCTCGTGTTCTATAAACTTGTCGTTTGCCTTTTGAAATGCTTGAACTATTGGATATTCAAGCGGATTACGGAGTAACGTTTAACGGAGTAAAATTTTGTCATCAGGATTTCCTTTGAAATGATTTCTATTAGCAGTCAATGTCTCCTTTTCTATTATCGAGGTGATAATACTGTGAAAATTACAAGATTTTGTCTCGTAGAACAGAGGAACTGTGCCTACGATATTGTGTTATCTCATCATACTTTAAGATATCTTCATAAACTCTTCACAAAGTGTTATTATTCCGTCGCACCTTGACAACGCTATCAACATAATGTTTCTCCCACTTAATAATTTATTTATCTTCCCGTGTATGAAATTTCGTTGGATCCTAAAGTTTTCAGCTCGTTAACTTACACCTCGGGAGCACTCCGTAATTTCTTAGAGCGCGTGACTTGTTTCGGAACTTCGTCATTCCAAGACTTAGCCAAGTTGCGTCATCATTTTTGGCAATCGTGAATTTTTTACTTGGTACAGAATAAATGTTTGGTATCGTAAATTGTTTACTGTAGTTTTCTAATTCAGTATTTTTTGAAATAATTGAATAAAAAAAGAAAAAGGAAAGGTTAAATTTTTCCAGTCAAACCAAGATTGATTATAACGAATTGGACAGCCCAAATTAGAACACTTCTAAAGTTTTAACTAACATATTCAAACAAAACCTAGTGTCAAATTACCAACTCCTAAAAGCCTATATTAGGAACAGGAACTAACACAGCGTTCATAAAACCATTACAATATCACAGATTGGGGACAACCGCGCGGTTGATGGACCGTTTTATGTAATGTCCCCCGTGTGGCCGATAAAATGGACGTAATAGCCTCCAGCGGCCGCGGACGGGAATAGCTAGCTCATTTGTGCCACTGTGATGTTTAAGCACAATTTTCGTGTTATTAAGGGACTAAGAGGTCTTAGGTAGCCCTGATTAAAACAAGGAGGTTAGGTTAAGGTAAGTAATGTAGTTAACCTTTTTAGAGAGGTGCGTATGGGGAGAGTCTTAAAGGCTAATTTAGATTTTGTTGATAAGTGCTGCGGTCGTCAAAACGTCGTTGACGGTTTTCTAAAATATTTGCAAATATATATACATCTTTAAACGATGGCGGTTTACATAAAATTATTATACAGCATAGCAAGTTACTTACCTACTTGTAAAACTTTTGAGCTGTAGATAGAATTTTCATCGTTTTGTTAACAGTTATCTGGCCTTTACAGTGGCATAGGTTCTACACATTGTTTTGCTTAATATTGTATTAAGTAAAGTAATAATCTGTACCTGTAATACTCTAACATACATGCAGACGAAGTTCGTTAGGCTAGAACTCATCTGTGACAAATATTTGTCCCATCCTCATTCTCAAATTTAGTTTGTTTTGACGTTATGTTTGAGTATTAAAACACACTCTTACTTTAGACAACTGAAACGGAGAGGTGTTCGTGTTAAATGTAGTTTACTGTGCTGACTATGATATCTCATGAACAGCGGTAGCTAGACTTACCAATAAAAATAACGACATAATTAAGCAGCAGGTAAGCAATGTTAGTGAAACGACGAAAATTTACACACAACCCTCAAATGTTTTTCTTTTCAGTAGCCAATTAGTTTGGAACCCAGCTTCCACTTCAGTCGAGTTTAATCTGTCAGACATCACCAGCATTTTACCAGTTCCGCAGCTTTGTCTTGTGGGCTTTTGTACAGCCAACAGGAAACAACGTATACATATATTAATTTCAACATTTAGATAATTGTTCTCAGTTCTTAGAAATTCTCTTATGAATTGGTACTAAAGATAAAATGTGGTTAGAAGGTACTATTTCAAGTACATATTATGCTGTTATTATTTCTAGAAGTTATAAGCAAGTGTAGGACGAAGTGTAGGACGGCAGTGTTGCCCATTTCAAGAAATAACAGAAGCAGGTGAATAATGTTCACTATGGCTTACTAGGTGATTTAACCTGACGAACAATAAGCTTTTAACTTAAAATAGGCCGTTTCCATCTTGAACAGAATGTTTCACAAGGTTTCCTGAAGAGTCCATTAAATATTGTATAACTTAAAATTCGAATACTACCTAATTGTATTGAAATTGGTCAAGTTGAAACTCTTATTTTAATTTGAAAAACGTTCAGTTTTTAAATAAGTCCATAGAAATGTAACAATTGTTATCTACGTTCATATAAAAATGCAGAAAACGACATTAAGACTAAGTATTTTATTTAAGTAAAACCTTTTTCTAAAGATTTTTGCGTTTTACGTCTTAAGCTGAAAAACTTAAGTTCTTTGTAGATTTAGAAAAAAAAAACAGTTTTGTATATAGATCAATTTCTCACACTTTACAACTCTTATCAAATAGATGTTTACATGTTTATTTCAAATTAGTCCCAACAAGAGTCACGTCTATTTTAAACATGATCTCGGTGCCTTATCTAAAATTAAAATTTCAATGTGTTTTACTGTATTCAATGACAAATAACTTTTCTCGAGCTTTACCCCATTTAAAAAGCTCGCACGTGTCACTACAGCTCTGTATTATGTGAAATGAAACAGAGAGCTACATTAAACATAGTGTCATCTCGCTCACTCTGAGTCAACAGTCCTGTGTGGAGAGCTCGTTGTGCGGGGTATACTAGAGTGATCAAGTTAGTTAGTAATTGAGCCAGGTTTATGCAGTTTGTAAGCAAATAGTTAGTTAACGAGCGTTTTCCGATGAACACGACAGTTCCCGGACGGTAGGAGAGCAATGTTTTATCCTCCTCAATGCATATATCCTCTTTCGTATGATGGTTAATTATCGGTATAAAAACTTTGACGCATTGGGTGCTCGATAAAATTCGTAGTTCGAAACAAAACGAATAATATGTAGAGACTAGCTGTTGCCCGCGACTTCGTCCACGTGGTAAGAAGATATAAGTTAGGTTTTGAACGGAAGCCGTCGAAGATGAATATTTTTAATCGTTTTTGCCACATTTTCCATTGTATCTTCGCTCCTATTAGTTGCAGAGTGATGTTATATATAGCCTTAAACCTTCCTCGATGTATGGTCTATTAAACACAAAATAATTTTCAATTTGAACAAACAAACAAACTCTTCAGCTTTATATATTAGTATAGATGAATGTAAAACTTAAAATGTATAGAAGTGACATTTCTTCTTCGCAATTGACGTGAATTTCCCTTTTTTGATGTTAAATACGTTTAAACCGTTAATCAGCTCGCAGCTTAAGCTTATAATAAGCTTTCGATTTGAAACGTTTGATGAACATTTTTCAATAGTAATATTTTGCTGAAGCGGTGCTTCGATGGCTTTTAGAACTCCTATTGTATTAGTTTTGGATTTGTCTTCTAGGCTCTTCTAGCGGCCGTTTTTATTTAAGTATAGAAATATGACATGAGGTAATGCTCTGAATATTGAAAAATAGGCTGTCTTATAAATGGTTTTAAAGAAATGATGCTCTGTTGTGAAATCAAGGAACACAGTGTTCCTTCCAAAAGATCTGCAAATCGTTTAAATTTCGAATTGTCGTTTACAAAAAGCCAACATTAAGCCCCTACATAGCGCAGCGATCAGGTTTGGCTCCCGGCGATCAGTTGTTACAATATTAATCATTAAGTTATGCCATTACAAACATTTTCGGGCCCATTTGTGGTGTAGTTACGTTAAATTATCTCGCTGCGGTTACCGACACCCCGATTATCGGATGACAACTGAAATTGTTGTTTAAAACATGTGAATATGATTTATTATATTTAGTTTAGACATGTTTTTGGATAGATCCTTTTTTTTGTTTAGTTCACACGAAGCGGTGTTTGTTTTGTCGGTTTGAGAAGAGGAGAAACTAAAATCTATATTTTAAGTAATTTTTTGCACTGTGTGATTAATGTTTTTGGTTACTTACCCTTTGGCTTACATTGGGTGAACACATCGACGGTTTATGTTTTCAGTTCACCAAAATTGTATACAAATTATAGCTACTCCAGATTTGTATACATACTTGTCCTCCATATTGTATTAAATAAATCAATATGAAAACAAAATGAATTTAAAAGTGTCGGCTCCGATGCTAAAACTTATTTCACTACACATGCTCTCTGGCATACATTTCTTTACACCGACGGCTCAAAATCCCTAGTCTTTGTTGTAGTGTTTGTCCGTGACTTTTTCAGATACAAAACAATACTACCATCGAAGCTTACAGCACACAGTGCAGTCTAGAACTATACCAGAGCTCGGTTAGCTAAGCCTGCAAGTACCTGCGTTTCGAGGATTGCTTTTCGCGCCTGGCTGGCTCGTGCATAATCTGCCTTTCTACTTAAACCGATTGGTATAACACGGGAGGCTCTACACCCTGAGGCCTGCATCCTGATTTATGAACCGAGTGGCTTTGTTCAGGGATATTGAAAACACTTAATCTTCTTAATCTTCCTATTGGATTATGTAAGATTTGAAATGCTGAAGTGTTATTCCTTTTGAGAGTTCCGTATCTGGGTATAAAACGGATAAATACTGGACCTATTGCTAAGGCCACGATGTCTGTCCGTACATCCATCCAATGCAAGGCTATATCTCATAAACGTGATAGACAGTTGACGTTTTCACAGAAGCATTTCTGCTGCTGCAATAACAACAAAAGCTTTCATAGCTTATTTTAAAGTGACAAGTCTAAGTCAAGTGACGAAACAAAAATATGCCACGTGCAAAAGCTAGTCAAAAGGCTTAAGAGAGGACATCAGACTGATATTGCAACAAAGACATGTTTAAATATAAAGTGCTTGCTGTGATCGCGACATACCGGGTTTAAGAATTTTGTAAATATTTTATCGCAAACCACTCTGAGTTTCCGAACAATGTAGCGGGCAGTTTATCCAAGGAAATCTTACCTCAATCTTTACTCGCTGAAGTTTTCAACCAATGACTAATAAAATGCTAGGGAAATCTTCCATTTTCTCATGAAAGTGCAATCATATTAGATTCTCATCTACTCAATGAGAAAATGAATGGAATTCTAGGTTATTTCTGGAGAGTCTAAGATTGCTGTTTTGCACTCAATTGTTTGTTTTCAAGAAAACAATATGTAAGTAAAAATCATTTTTATACATGTACTCTTCTAAAGCGATATGATTTCTGTCGGCAAGGTTTTGTAACTTAGATTATTTATATTTTAAAGTACACCAGATCTTTTCAGGTCTTTATTTAGTTTGACCTGTCCTGTTGCCTGTTTATTTGTGGGCTAATAATCAAATGAGTGTACGACTGATGCCTGTGCTAGGCTAAAACATTATATGTGTATTGCGTGACAATGCAATATTATGATAGGTATGATAGAGCTGTTCTAATGCTAGAGCTGGAAAGTGGATAAAAGAACTCTGCTAAGAACCTCTTCGCATTAAGATTTGTTTGACTTGTCTTTAATTCTAAGTCTTTTTATAAGCTTCATATTTCTATTAATTTTCTTGTCTTCTGAAACCTAATAACTTATACAGGAAGATATCTGGTGAGATTCCAGGCAAAGCTATCATACCTCCATTCACAGCCTCTATTAACGAGTAAGCCTGTCTTTGACACCTCTCAGTATTGGATGAGGGTGACAGCGAGAGGACGGAAAATATTTAATGGGATGTCTAAGTGCCGGGAAAATGATGGCGCCCAAATTACCACACGAAATTATCATGATTGATGCGAATTGTAAGTGTACGGTGTTATGTTGGGTTGGTGTTGGAAGAGTCATCATTCACAATGCACTCAGCATTGATAATATGTTGGTATTGTTTAATTCTTATTTTGTGAATTGTTTTATTTTAAATAGCGATTTGCTAACCTAAAAATTTTTGGATCATTATTATAGTAAGAACATATTTTAGAAGTGCTGTATTATTGGTCGACTCTTAGGCATCGTCCACTAAGACGCCTTACGTCATTACTTATTTTCCAAAACTTCTACAATCAAAGACATTTAACGTCAGAATTTATTATCTAAAACTAATAGTCATAAGTAATCAAACACATTTAAATAAGCTATCCTGAATAATTCACACAAATAACATAACAAAATAATACACGTGTAAACAAATAACACTGTATCATACAAAACCAGTGTAATTTATAAGTTTTGGAGCAACTTGTGTGGAATACCGCCGCTGCCGCTCCCTCGAGACTCCGCCTATTAAAGAACAACAGAACGGTCCAACTGTTACATACGGTCAATTGTGCTCTCAAAAGTTAAATTAACAGTGGACTAGTGTACCTAGAATGTGGTAATGTAAAAAATACCTTAACGTTTTTGTGCAAGGTTGAAAATTGGAAATTTGTTTTTCTTTCATGGCGCAAGTCTGAGGATGCTTTTGACTTTAAAGCGTTATTTTAAAATGAAGAACATTGAGCAGTGCCGCGGCTATGGTGTTATGAATGAGCGTCATTGAAGACACAGCACATAGCACAGCATAAATTTCAGACCAGATACCAAATGTAGTCTAAATACAAAAAAACTATAGGCTAACACTTCTAAAAATGTATTCCTCGTTTTTAGAAATGTTAGCCTATAGTTTTTTCTGTTATCTGCTTTTGTCTATTATAAATTTTTCGTGAATATTATTTAGACAAATTATATAGCCATTATGTCTAAGTATGCCCATTGTCTAGAGCCCAATACAAAAATGAAAGCAACAACGATTTAACAGAAAATTGTCATTTTTTTTCATCGCTTGAATATTTTTTGTAGCATGGTGCTAAAATATGTTACCAAATGAACACAAGTGATTTTGAGCGCAGCCGCTGCAGTAAAATTAATAAGTTTATGTGCGCAACATGGCATTCTTTATGCCCCTGGTCGAGTTTTACTATGCCTCTTAAATAAGCTTCATTGAGGCATAAACAGTCAGTCTTTACGTATCTGAGATAAATAATATTATTAATACTTGGCTTTGATACACGGAATTTACTCAAGTCTCCGTTACCCGACGATTTAAAAGACGCATGTCTATGTACCAATCTCTATCAGTTTGTTTGTCAGGAGATTTTTTTGATAACCGATTTAAACAACTGTTCCTAATTTGATATTTTTTATGGAGCAA